>NC_080791.1:107370517-107675721 GCF_028018385.1 Neofelis nebulosa | reverse complement strand
TCTCCCATCCAACGAGTTCCCTTTTCACTCCGTAGAGAGCGTCCTTTGACCACAAAAGTGTTTAATTTTGATGAAGATCTAATCTATTTTTTCTCTTATTGTCTGTGCTTTTCGTGTCGCATCCGAGAAATCATTGCCAAATTCCATGATGTGAACATTTCCCCCTATGTTTCATCCTAAGGATTACATAGTTTCAGTTTGTACCTTTAGGTCTTGGATCCATTCGGAGTTAATCTGGTGTACGGCGTGAGGTAAGGGTCAAACTTCATTCTTTGGCATGTGGAGATCCAGTTTTCCCAACACTACTTGTTGAACAAATTATTTTTTGCATGGACAAACGCAAAAGCTATGTTCCCAGTTCTTACAGAACTGTAAGCCAAAATGAATTCTATAAATCAAACACGAACCAAATAAACGACCAGTAAAAGTCAAACGGCACTAAATTAACATACAAGATGATGTTATTTTGTTAAAACTAAACCACGGGCTGCCCAGCGATTTCAAATCCGTTTCCATGGGGTTGTGTCGATGCTGTTCTATGTTGGAACCACTGCCTGGATACGTCTGCCCCTTATTAGTCTGCCTCTGTTCTGTTCCCATCGGCTGAGACATTTAATACTCCGTTGCGGTCACACACACACACACACACACACACGGTGAGTGTGAAACCACACGGCAATGCGCATTCACGTGTGGTCATCCAGGTGGGCCAGGATGGACTGTGTTTAGGTCATTACCAACATGAAGACCCCAAATTTAAGAATTCTTGTAAAGAACTCGTGCATCTTGAAAATATGTCTGAGGACTCCAGGGAATCACGGACGCCGAGTCAGAAACCCTGAGTTTTGCAACAACGTGGATGGAGCCAGAGAGTATAATGCTAAGTGAAATAAGTCAGAAAAAGACAAATACCGTACGATTTCACGCCTGCGCGGAATTTAAGAAACAAAACAAACAAGCAAAGGGAAAAAAAGAGAAAGACAAGTCAAGAAACAGACTCTTGGGGCGCCTGGGTGACTCGGTTGGTTGAGTGTCTGACTCTTGATTTCGGCTCGGGTCATGGTCTCAGGGTCCCCGATATCGAGCCCCTGCAGGAGGCTTCTCGGGATTATCTTTTTCCCTCTGCCCTGCCCCCACTTGCCCCTATGCACACTCACTCTTTCAAAATAAATAAATAAACATTTAAAAAAAGGGGGGGGGGGCGCCTGGGAGGCTCCGTGAGTTAAGCATCCAACGCTCGATCTTGGCTCAGGTCATGATCTCACGGTTCATGAGTTCGAGCCCCTAGTCAGGCTCTATGCTGACAGTGCACAGATTGTGATTCTCTCTTTTTCTCCCCCTCTCCCACTTGCACTAGTGTTCTCTCTCTCTCTCTCTCTCTCTCTCTGTGTCTCAAAATAAATAAGTTAAAACTTAAAGAAAAAAAAAAAGAAACCCTGAGTTTGGTGGATGTAGCACAAAAGCCTAGAATAGACGGGTTAACAGGGGTTTTTCTAAGGAATTAGAGGGTTCCGTTTGCAAGCGTAAACAATCGACTTTACAGTGAGCAGAGATGCGTGTCTGCAGATTATGCTTGCGTAAGACAAATGTGTCTGAGGCGCCTGGGAGGCTCGGTCGGTTAAGTGTCGGGCTCTCGATTTCCGCTCAAGTCATGATCTCACGGTTTGTGAGATCGAGCCCAGCATTGGGCAGCATGGAGACTGCTTAGGCTCTCTCTGTCTCTCCCTCTCGCTCTGCCCCCCGCCCTGCCTCCCCCACTCAACGCTCTCTCTCTCAAAAATAAACCTTAAAAATTAAATCGATAAAAAATAAAAAAAAAACAAAACAGACCTAACGAGCGCTGACGAGGATGTGGAGACAGTGGAACCCTCCCGCGTCGCTGGTGGGGATGTGAAACGGGGCAGCTGCTGTGGAAAAACTTCCTGGCGAGTCCTCAAAAAGTTGAACACAGCACGAGCACATGACCGCGATTCCACTCCTGCCTGTGTACCCAAAGGAACTGACAACAGGGGCGCCTGGGTGGCTCAGCCTGCCAAGCGTCTGACTTCGGTTCAGGTTATGATCTCACAGTGCACGAGTTCAGAGCTCACATCGGGCTCCCCACTCTCAGGGCAGAGCCTGCTTCGGATCCTCTGTCTCCCTCTGTCTCTGTCCCTCCCCTGTTCTGCGCTCACTCGCACGCACTCTCTCCCTGTCAAAAATAAATAAACGTTTAAGGAAAAAAAAAAAAAAAAAAAAAAAAAGGAACTGAAAACCGATGTCCAAAGACTTGTACCTATATGTTCACAACAGCACGCGGGGCTAGCTGGTGTGGCCCCTGACCCGGATGTACCTAGAACTCTCTGTCAGGCAGGATGGCCCGAGGGCCCAGAGGTTAGCTCCTGGGAGCCGGTTCAAGGCCTGCACAGGATTGGAGCAGCCCAGTTACCCCTCTGCTGCTGAGTTAACCCCTACGGCACGGGGCCCCTGTGGTTACACGCAGCCACGTTCCAAAGTGTGAATCAAAACCACGTGCAGTTGGTTACCCTTGGAAATCCTTCTGGAAGATGCTATTTGGGAGCCCTGATCTCGGGGAGCTCAGCACAGCCAGGCTTCCCTCCAGGGCTGTGGCCGGCTTACACTGAGGCTACACCGTGTGGAAATTCGGGTCTGCCGCCCTAGACTGGCCCTCAGCTGGCGTGTCCCCAGCCCTGGGAAGCTGCATCCCCTGGGGAGGGGGGGGGGGGTGTCTCATGCCCACCCAGGGCTCGTGCCCATCGATAACAGTTGACGCTTGACGGGCACTACTTTGGGCCTGGCACGGTTCTTTGCTTTCCTCGCATCAGCCTGTTTGATTCTGACACTGCACCTCGGAGCCTGAGTAAGAGATCGCCTGCATTTACAGAGGGGGACACGGAGACCCAGAAACCTCCATAATGTGCCCAAGGTCGGAAGGGGAGTGGCTGTCACCTCGGGCTGTCCCGTCCACATCTGCCACATCTGTCCACATCTGCCTCCCGCCGCCTCTCACGAGAAAAATTAAGGGAATCACTGGACACCCGAAAGCTAAGAAGGCCCCACAATTGTGTGGCTGGCTACGAGCTGTGCGTAGACGCTCAAGGAGGAAGGGTAAGGGCTCAGAAACAAGTCTTCCAGCCAGAACAGGGCTGGAAGAAAGGGACGGGAGGACAAAGAAAGGTGTCCCAGCTGAGCCCGAGGAAGAAGGGGTGTCCTCAGGAGGAAAGTGGAAGGCCCGTGCAAAAGGGGAAGAAGGAGGGGCGCCTGGGTGGCTCAGTCGGTCGAGCATCTGACTTTGGCTCGGGTCCTGGTCTCGGGGTTGGTGGGTTCGAGCCCCGCATCGGGCTCCTTGCTGTCCGCAATCCTCTGTGCCTCCCTGCTCATGCTCTCTCTCTCTCTCTCTCAAAAAAAATAAATATATAATCAAAACATTTAAAAAGAAAAAATAAAAAACCAGGGGCGCCTGGGTGGCTCAATCGGTGAAGCATCTGACTTCGGCTCAGGTCGTGATCTCACGGTTCGTGAGTTCGAGCCCCGCGTCGGGCTCTGCGCTGACAGCTCGGAGCCTGGAGCCCGCTTCGGGGTCTGTGTCTCCCCCTCTCTCTACCCCTCCCCCACTCACGTTTTCTCTCTCTCTCTCTGTCTCAAAAAAATAAGTCTTGAAAAAATTAAAAGTACATAAATAAACATCTTTTATTTATTTTTTTTTTTTTCAACATTTTTTTATTTATTTTTGGGACAGAGAGAGACAGAGCATGAACGGGGGAGGGGCAGAGAGAGAGAGGGAGACACAGAATCGGAAACAGGCTCCAGGCTCCGAGCCGTCAGCCCAGAGCCTGACGCGGGGCTCGAACTCACGGACCGCGAGATCGTGACCTGGCTGAAGTCGGACGCTTAACCGACTGCGCCACCCAGGCGCCCCAATAAACATCTTTTAAAAAGTAAAAATTAAAAAAAAAAATAAAAGACAAAAGGGGGCATCTGCTGGGTGGCTCAGTCGGTTGAGTGTCCCTCTGTTTTCGGTTCAGGTCACAATCTGCAGATTCGTGAGTTCCAGCCCAGCATCGGGCTCTCTCGCTCTCTCAAAAATAAATAAACACTTAAAAAAAAAAAAAGAAAAAGAATTGTTAACTAGGCATGGAAGAACTGAAAAGGTAGAAAGAACTCTAAGGGGTCAAGGCGTCAGGGGGTCCGGAAGTGAGCCCTAGGCTGGCTGGATCAAACCCAGAAGCTTGGCGGAGGGGCCTGGGGGCCTGGAAAGCAGACCTCCCAGGGGCACGACGGCGCTGGTTCTGCCGCCAGAACCCCGACCCCCCACTTCGCACACCGCACCCAGTGGCCCCCTCCGGGCCGGTGGGATTTCGTGGGCACGATGCTTACAGGGACAGGAAGGGGCGAGACCCCTCCTGCTCCTCCAGCCTCGGAGTGGCTCCCTCCCACATCCCCTGTTGTCAGATCCCAGCAGGAAGACCGCGGTTAAAGCAGAAATACGCCAGCCAGCGCCAATGTCACAAGGTAAACTGTCCAGGAAGGGATCGGAAGCCCAAAGACAATCATTTTTTTCCTTTTTTTTTTTTTTCAAGGTTTACTTATTTTTGAGAGAGAGAGAGAGAGAGAGAGTCAGAGCGCGAGTCGGGGAGGGGAAGAGAGGGAGACACACACAGAATGGGAAGCAGGCTTCGGGCTCCGAGCTGGCAGCACAGGGCCCGATGCGGGGCTCGAACCCACAAACCGTGAGATCACGATCTGAGCCGAAGCTGGACGCTCAACCGACTGAGCCACCCAGGCGCCCCGAAAGACAATAATTTGAGAACGGTCCAGCCCTCGCCTACGCAGCTTGCGTAACATAATATGATGCTAAAATCATGGAAAGAGGGAGAGAAGAAAGAAGAAAATACGCATTACAGAGCAGGAATTCTGTCTCCCTTGGTACTGGGATCGTAACTCCAGCGGTGAGTAACCCCCTCCTTTCTTTGCCTGTTGGCTCAGCGGCTAAGGAGTCCAACCTGGCCGGGTGGCGAGCTCCATTCGGTAAAATAATCGTGTCCCCTGGGGAAGCGTTCCCTCCTTGGGAACCGAAACCTCCGAATCAGTGGAGTTCAAAGCTGCCGGGAAGAGAAGCAGAAAAACCTGTGAGTGGAATATCAGGTGTAATGAGAGAAGCCACTCTTCTCTTGTTCCGTGACTCCTGGACCTGTGCGTTCCGGCCACGGAGAAGCGACGCCGTAAATGGGTCGTGGGTTCGAAGCCTACGCTGCATCCTGTAAGAGAGAACTCCACCTTTTCAACGTGTTGCCTCCCAACTGGAATCCTAAGTAAGTCTTCTGTGGACCGTTCTACCTTCTATTGGACCAGCTGCTCCTGGAGAGTGTATTTATTAGTAAGACCAGAGAATCCCATGAGCAAAAGCCACGGTCACACTTCTTTGGCTGTGAAGTGAATTCCTCCATCAGAAGCGACGTTGGGGCACCTGAGTGGCTCGGTCGGTTAAGCGTCCGACATTGTCCCAGGTCGTGATCTCACACAATGGCAGGGAGCTGTGGGGCTACAGCAGCCCAGATCCCCTGTCTCCACCTGGGAGCTCGCCAAGGGCCTAGCCCAGATCCGGAGCTGCCTGGGGAGGGGCTGAGGCTGCATTTCTTCGGCTCCCTCTGCCAGGTTCTGTCCCCTGCACTCCCTCACTGGAGCGATGTCCCATGGCACTCCCCCCAGAAACCTCCTGCCCACACATCCCCAGCCCAGAGCCTTGTTTCAGGGCCACCCGACCCTGGGTGCCCAGCTTCGGTCTCCACGGGGCCCACAACCAGCCCGGGGTTGCTCCACGCCCATCCGATCCACGCGCGCGCGCGCACACACACACACACACACACCCCTGGGCGTCACTGGTCGGCTGAGTCTTAAGGCCTGGGCTTGCTGGACCCGACCTGGCCCCGACTCAAAACGGGCACCTTCCAGGCTACTCGGTAAGTGGACCGTGGCTCAACCCACTCAAATGTAGAGTCCGTGGCCTCCAGATTTAAAAAAGGCAACCTCGGGGGCGCCTGGGTGGCGCAGTTCGGGTAAGCGTCCCACTCTTGACCTCGGCCCAGGTCATGATCTCCCAGTTGGTGAGTTCGGGCCCCCTATCGGGCTCCGCGCTGCGGGGGTACAGAGCCGGCTTGGGACTCTGTCTCTCCTTTTCTCTCTGCCCCTCCCCTGCTTGTGTGCACACGTTCTGTCTCTCAAAGTAAATAAACTTTTAAAATAATTGAAAGAACGAAAGAAGGAAAGGAGGAAAGAAAGAAAGAAAACTAAGTGTCGGTCTCTGTGCTGACAGCTCAGAGCCTGGAGCTGGCTTTGGATTCTGTGTCTCCCTCTCTCTGCCCCTTCCCCCGCTCACACTCTGTCTCTCTCTCTCTCAAAAATCAATAAACATTAAAAGGAAAGATGGGTCTCCCAGGCTTTAGCAGGGGGGCTAGCCGGGGCCTGAGTGGCCCCGGATGGTGGTGCCCACGGGTGCTGGGGTCCAACAGACCTGGCTTTGAGCCCCAGCCCCGCCCCCTGCGGCAAGAGAAGAAACCTCCCGGCCTCAGTTTTCTCCTCTGTGAATGTGGTCTCGGGAGGCCCATCACAGGCTTGGGGATGACACCTGTGAGGTACTTAACACGCAGGAGGTGCGCTCACTGCTTTTCGTCAGCAGGTCGTCATCGAGGTCCCCGGTGACACATGGCCACATGAAGAAAGAGTTGTAAGAAAACCTTGCCACGAGGCATCTGTGTAGCTACTGCCTGGCTGGGAAAAAACAGACTTTCTAGAGAATATCCGTCCCTTTCTCCTCCTTGGGCTTCCTCAGTCAACTTCTAAGCCACTGCTGGCCTCCACATTTAATTCCCCGCTGGGAGGGACCGCCTCTGGCAAATTCCTGCCACCGATGGATCATGGATCGATTAGGCAGGCAGATATGGCTTCCCTGCAGATTAATGAATTGGCTCTCCAGCTCATAAATCATCTCCTGTAACAAGTCTGGCCCGTCTCCCAGAGAATGGCCTGGCTAAGAGTACGCAGCATCCAGTAGCGTTTCCCAGACCACGTTCCAGGGAATCCTGGTTACCCCCACAGGTGCTCGAGGGCGTGCAGTGGGGAACGCTGAGCCAAACAGGCATTGTGCTGCAGGACTTCTCAGAGCCTTTAACATACAAATGGGCCTTCTGACCTTCCGAGCGGCAGCAGAGAAGCTACAAAGCATCTATTATGCCTTGTAAATACCTTGAGCTATTATGACTTGTAAATACCTTGAGCTCCAAGGAATGCAATTTACAAAATGCTCATTTAGGGACACTGGTTCCCACCTCCTGCTGGGAGCCACAGGGAGCTAGCCTGTTCCGCAAACCTGGGCTCTCGGCAGTGGCATGGAATTTCTGAGGCCTCTGAGCCAAAACCCAGACCTGCTTTGTGAAGTAGCCAAGCCTCCGTCTCCTCCCCCCGACCCCTTTCCTTCACCCCCTTGCTCCAGCAAGGCCCGTGAGGCACAGAGCCCCAGGCTTCATGGCCACCCACCAATATTCCTTCTCCTTCTCCAGAGAAGCCCACCTTCCCATCTGAGCCCTGCCCCCTGGGAAAGACCCTCCAGCAGCACCCACTGAAGGCTGGAAAATGAAAAGCACCAGCCCCCTCCAACATCCCAACATGAGTTGTAGGGGTGCCTGGGTGGCTCTGCCGGTTGAGCATCCGACTTTGGCTCAGGTCACGATCTCGCGGCCCATGAGTTCGAGCCCCGCATGGGGCTCTGTGCGGACAGCTCGGAGCCTGGAGCCTGCTTCGGGTTCTGTGTCTCCCTCTCTCTCTCTGCCCCTCCCCTGCTCACACTCTGTCCTCTCTGTCCTTCAATAATAAATAAACGTTGAAAAAACATTTTTTAATAAAATAAAATAACAAACTGCAGAGATGCTGGCCGTTGTAACGCTTCCAATCCTTGTTTCACGTTTCTGATCTTTATTACAGGCATCGATTGGCAAAGGGATGTTTCTGAGAACGAAGTCTTGGGGTGGATAGCTGCAGAAAGAGGTGTTTAGACAGAGGTAGAAGTTTCTGTTCTTTCTTTTTTTTTTTTCTCAACGTTTTTTATTTATTTTTGGGACAGAGAGAGAGACAGAGCATGAACGGGGGAGGGGCAGAGAGAGAGGGAGACACAGAATCGGAAACAGGCTCCAGGCTCCGAGCCATCAGCCCAGAGCCTGACGCGGGGCTCGAACTCACGGACCGCGAGATCGTGACCTGGCTGAAGTCGGACGCTCAACCGACTGCGCCACCCAGGCGCCCCATAAGTTTCTGTTCTTTCAAAAAAGGTCGCTCAGCTGCCTGGCGCTACAGATGAGGTCTCTCCACATTCATGTTTAAATTGCCAGGCTTCTTAGAGCCCAGCTGCGCACCCACAGGGCCTCGGGGGCCACCGCAGCACCCCTGGGTGTTTCACGCGCGCTCCGGTACAAGCCCAGACCTGTCTTCCGCCCCGGTCTTGTCTCATCTGTGTCCCCTGCCTCAGCCGGCCGGCCCTCCAGGAAAGCAGCCCCCCACTCCCACCCCTTATCCTACACCCCATCTCCCCCCCGCCCCCCGACCCCAGAGCGCACCCCCCACCCGCCCGCCCTAGCCATCAGGGCCACCCCTGGTGCTCCCCGCCTGCCAGTCCTACCCAATCAGGATCAGGTTGGGGTTGGGGCAGAAATGCAAGGTGTTGTGCCCACCCCGTGACTGTGCTGTCCTGTGTCACCCGGGAGGCTCACTACCTCTCACGGAAGCAGGTCACAAGCCTCAGCCTCACGGCGCTCTCTCCCCTCCGCCCTTCCTCTCCCCGGCACCTCTGCGCCAAGCATCTTTACCCTCGGCCTCCAGTCCTAAGACAGGAAACCACCGTGTGTGTCCAGCCCTGCAAAAAGGACCAGGCCAACACGAGGCCCTCAGCCTGCAAACAGCAGACTCTGCCTCCCTTCACGGACACCTAGGGACACCCTCCGACATCCACATCAAGCTCTTCTTTACTCGGGAACAGAGGCGGGAAGGCTGCGCCAGCCGTGCTCAACGCCTTGGGCGTCAGTTAAGAACTGCGCCCGATTACGAGTCCCAGAGAACCAAAAGAACAGTGGCTAGAGTAAGATCGAGGTTAAATTTTCCTCTCACGTACAAAGAAGTCCAGTCCAGGGTGAACACGGCAGCTCCACCGCCACCGACGACCCAGGCTCCTCTAGCCTGCTCTCCGCCACCATTAACATGAGGCTTCCGTCCTTGAAGTCACCTCATGATGCCAAAACGGTTACTTTAGCTCCAGACATCGCATCCGCATTCCAGGCAGCAGAGCGTGCAAAGGGGGCAGGGGTAAAAGGACATGCCTCCCCGCGGAGTCAGCCTCCTTTGAAGAGCTTTCCCAGAAACCATCCCCCCCCCACCCCGCCTCCTCCCCGCATAGCTTTTGCTTGCATCGTTTTGAGCCCTTTCTGAAAGCTAAGGAATGTTTCTTGGCGGGGGAGGGAGGGGACACAAATGACACAAGCATATAAACAATGATCATGGCGGGCCGGTGGGGGAGAGGCAGAGTGTCAGGTGTTTTCAGCCCTTTCTCCATCTGAGATGCGATATTCTATTCACCGTAACGAGCCCGCTATCAGATTCCACTGGCAAGTGGTATTTAAAACAGCAGCCCGTTGACTAATGCTCAGCTGGTGGGCTCCTGGGACCTCCGGGTCTTTGTCTCCCGAGTTTCAGGGCTTATTCCTCCTCATCCATCTTTCGGTTTGCTTTTCTCCTTGGGACAATTCACTCTGTAACCCTGTGGTTTGTCTTTCGGGATCAGAATCTTCCCGCCGGGGGTCCGAATGGAGAGCCGAGCTAAGAGGCGGGACGACACCCCAAGACCACGTGATGACTGACAGGCTCGATTTCATAAAAAGGCCGCTGGCACGTCTGTCCGCCTCCCGTAAAGGAAGCCCAGCGGTGGCATTTCTGGTGCTTCGGGCTCCTCCGTAGGTCGAGGCCAAGAAAGCTAACACTTAACAGAAGAAGAAAACAAAAACACGCCTCCGTTGGGGGGAGGTGTCTTAAAGGTAGGAGATAAGGTGGTGGTGATGGAGAGCCCGGGGTCTAGACCCCAGAGACCTGGGTCCTAAGGCTGGCATTCCTGGATGCCGCTGTGTGACCCTGGACAATTTACATCGCTGACCCTCATTTTCCTCATCCATAAAATGGAACGACAACGGACAATAATAATGCAGAAGCTATTCATGAAGTGAAATCATCCCTAGACAGGGCTTGGCCCAGCGCCTGGCTCCTGGCCCAGGCAGGGCAAGTGCCCAATAACATTAAGCAACCCCTGATTTTATCCAGCAACAGCAGCTCCGATAACAGCATTGACATGGGTCTGCCTGGTGCGTGACAAATGGCTTCTAAATAAACGGGTTCAACATCCTTATCATTTTTTTTTTCACGTTTATTTTTGATAGAGAAAAAGAGAGACGGAGTGTGAGCAGGGGAGGGGCGGAGAGAGAGGGAGACGCAGAATCGGCAGCAGGCTCCGGGCTCTGAGCTGTCAGCACACAGCCCGACGCGGGGCTTGAACTCACGGACCGCGCGATCACGACCCCAGCCGACGTGGGACGCTTCACCGACTGAGCCACCCAGGCGCCCCAACATCATTATCATTCTTGCTGCTGTTGAGGGAAATCTCCAGAAAGGGCTTCCTCTTTCCACAGGCCACTAAAGACACTTCCTCCGGATCTGGCTCCCTCAGACAAGAATCCTCCGTCGTGAGCCTCCCAGCCTCAGCCAGGGGAGAGGCAGGCAGGGGAGGCCCTGCCTGGGAGTGCCCCTCCAGGGAGAAAGGTCTGCCCCCTGCTGACCCGTCAGTGCCCCCTTGGGATCTCCCCGCTCCTGTCCTGTCCTGTCCTGTCCGGCGTTCTCCCGGCAGTCTGCCTTGTCGCGGGTTTACGGAGACGCCTGTCCGCAAGCAGGCCCTGCCAGGCACCTGTTGGCCCCTGCTGGGCCGGAAGGGACCATGCGGGGGATCTAGGTATGGGGGGAGGAAGCACAGTAGACACCCCTCCCTCCAACAAATACCCTCCCCCTTCCCCCCCCCCCCCCCCCGCCTGTAGACGGGGCGCTGGCCCGAATCTCTGGCTCCGAATCTCTGGCTCCCGAAAGCTCCTACCATAACAATTGGATCTGGGTCCCTGTGGAAAATTCCGATTACAGAAAGCGTGGCCCCACGGGGAGGAAAACTCAAGCTGGGAGCGTGGGGAGACCCGGCCCTGCCATCCTGCGGCCCTGTGACCGTGGGTAGGCGTGCCTTCCGGAGGTCGGTCTCCTCGCTCTGCCTGCGGAAAAGTCCGTGCCTGTGAGCTCCGCGGAAATCTGGAAGGAAGAGTCGTCTGGGCTCCGTGCACCCTCGAAGCAAGGAAGAAGCCAGGGTCCCCTTTCCCCAAAGATGTGGTACAAGACCGGTGCCCGCGGGCGGGCACGCGCCATCACGAGGGAGCCAGCCAGGGTCTGCCCATCTAGACGGCAGCGGCCTCCTGCCTCCCCCTCAGAGGCCCCGCCACCCTCTGCCCCCCTCCCTCAACCGCCACTCTGCACTGTCACCGGCACTTAGTGACGCCTGGCAGGCGTGCCTAGTGCCCCGTATGCGTCACTCCATCCTGCCCTCAGCCGACCCCGCCAGGTCGCAAGTAGTATTCTCCCCGTTTCGTGGATAAGGTTACTGAGGCACGGAGAGGCTCAGTGATTTGCCGGTGGTGACCCAGCCGAGACGTGGGGGAGGAAGGCTCCCAGAGGCTGAGCTCCGAGACCCCACCCCACCCCCGCATCATAGCCCAGCCAGACCCCGGGGCAGGAGAAAGAGGGGCCCCCTCGCCACCTCCAGGACCTCTGCCAAGAGAAACGTGGCTGCCCAGGCAAGGACACACTGGGCCGCTGAGATGCATCGTTGTGTTTTGAAGGGGACAGCGTGTCTTGGATCCCCCTCCCCCCCCCCCCCCCCGCCCCGGCCCCACGCTGCTGTAAGTCATATAAAATGATGGGACCTTTTGGGAGGGCAGCATGATCATAGACACCGAACGCCTTTAAAATGTGCATGCGTGAGCACGTCCTTTAGCCAGAGAACTCACCCAGGAGAAATGTACCCTAAGGAAAGAGTTGGACCAGTGAGCAAAGATAGAGGCAAGGGGATGTTCGCGGCAACACTTTTTAAAATGGCAAGAAATTAGGGGCCCCTGGGTGGCTCAGGCGGTGAAGCGTACCCAAGTCTTGATTCGGCTCAGGTCATGATCTCAGGGCCAGAAGATCGAGCCCCGCGTCAGCCTCGACACCGGGCATGGAGCCTGCTTGAGGTTCTCTCTCTTCCTTGCTCTCTGCCCCTCCCCCGCTGGCACGTGCGCACAAGCACACTCTCTCTCTCTCTCTCTCTCAAAAAAAAAAAAAACCTAAAATAAAATAAACACATTTTTAAAAATAATAATTGGAAAAGGGGCGCCCGGGTGGCTCAGTCGGTTAAGGGTTCGACTTCGGCTCAGGTCATGATCTCACAGTTTGTGAGTTCTAGTCCCGCATCGGGCTAGGTGCTGAAAGCTCAGAGTCTGGAGCTGCTTCCGATTCTGTGTCTCCCTCTCTCTCTGCCCCTCCCCTGCTTGCATTCTGTCTGTCTGTCTCTCTCTCAAAAACTAAATAAACATTTAAAAAAATAATAAAAATTAAATTAAAAAGCAAGAAATTAAAAACACCCCAAGTAGCCAAAAACAGAGAACGGTCTAAATAAATCATAATATACTCCCCGAATTTTTTTTGTACTTTATTTGGCGGGTATCTGGGTGGCTCAGTTGGTTAAGTGCCCAACTCTTGATTTCGGCTCAGGTCATGATCTCAAAGTTCGTGAGGTCGAGCCCCAAGCTGGGCCCTGCGCTGAGGGCTCAGAGCCTGCTTGGGGTTCTCTCTCTCCCTCTCTCTCTGCCCCTCCCATCTGCGCAAGCATGCATTCTCTCTCTTTCTCTCTCCCTCGAAATAAATACATGAACTTTACTTAAAAATAAAATCTCTGGGGCACCTGGGTGGCTCAGTCGGTTGGGCGGCCGACTTCGGCTCAGGTCGTGATCTCTCGGTCCGTGAGTTCGAGCCCCGCGTCGGGCTCTGTGCTGACGGCTCAGAGCCTGGAGCCTGTTTCAGATTCTGTGTCTCCCTCTCTCTGACCCTCCCCTGTTCATGCTCTGTCTCTCACTGTCTCAAAAATAAATAAAACGTTAAAAAAATTTAAAAAAATAAAAATAAAGAAAATAAATAAATAAAATAAAATCTTTTTTTTTAAATCTCCACACCCAATGTGGGGCTCGAACTGGCAACCTTGAGATTAAGAGTTGCAGCCTCCACCGACGAAGCCAGCCAGACACCTCCCCAAAATGTTTAATATAATTATTGGTGTAGACATTCAAATCTATTTCTGAGTTTGAAACAGGTTATAATAACTGATTTCCCCTTTGACGCTCTATCCATTGAAAAATCTCTATCGATAAGGAAAAATCTACTGGTGTTTAGCTGGCTCAGTCAGGGGAACCTGAGAGTCTTAATCTCAGGGTTGTGGGTTAGAGCCCCATACTGGGTATAAAGATTATTTAAAAATAAAATCTTTAGGGACGCCTGGGTGGACCAGTCGCTTAAGCATCCAACGTCAGCTCGGGTCATGATCTCACGATTTGGGCGTTCGAGCCCCGCACCCGGCTCTGTGCTGAGAGCTCAGAGCCTAGAGCCTGCTTTGGATTCTGTGTCTCCCTCTCTCTTTGCCCCTCCCTCGCTCTTTCTCTCTCTCTATCTCTCTCTCTGCCCCCAAAAATGAATAAACATTACAAAATAAAATAAAATAAAATCTTAAAAAAAGTAATATAACAAAAGAAAGAAAATCTGAGGACAATCTGGTGACTAATGCCACCAATGGTGTTTCATGTTTTCCTTTTAGTATTTTCTGATTTTGTTTCTAAAGTTAACATTCAATGAAGGTGAATTTTTTTTTTTCAAAGGAGGCTACGCGCCCAGCACAGAGCCCAACATGAGGCTCGAACTCACGACCCTCAGATCAAGACCTGAGCTGAGATCAGGAGCCAGCGGGGGGAGAAATGAGGGACAGAGCTGGTGTGAGCACTGGGGAGCCGGTCTCTGTGGGCACCACGTGACTCTGCACGGCCCACGGGACCATGCGGGAAAACCTCCCCTGGGCTGCCGGCCCTTCCAACGTTTATCAATAAAAGTCAAACATCCAGACTTGCGTGTGCATTTGCTCATTTTATTTCTTTAGGTTCTTTTTTACTGTTTGTTTATTTTGAGACAGAGAGAGCACACGTACAAGCGCGCGGGGAGTGGGGCGGGAGGAGGAAGGGCAGAGAGACAGAATCCCAAGCAGGCTCCATGCTGCCAGCACAGAGCCGGATGCGGGGCTCGATCCCACCAACCGTGAGATTATGACCTGAGCCGAAACCAAGTGTCGGATGCTTAACCGACTGAGCCACCCAGGCGCCCCTGCATTTTCTCATTTTAAAACATGTGCTGGCCCCCTAAAAAAAAACAAGTCTCTAGGCACAGGCACAGGCAGTCCGTTTGCAATCCCTCCTCCCATTACTGTGGAATATTCTTGTTGAGAGCCCCGGGGAACGTTAAGGAGGGCCAACTTGCCCAGAGTCAAACACGGGGCACTGATGAGACACTGGAACCCTGACTTCAGTTTCGACGGTAGTTCGTGAAGGGCGCTTGGGTGACTCGTTTGAGCGTCCAACTGTCCAACTTCGTCTCAGATCATGATCTCGCTGCTTGTGGGTTTGAGCCCCGCGTCGGGCTCTGTGCTGACGGCTCCGAGCCTGGAGCCTGCTTCGGATTCTGTGTCTCCCTGTCTCTCTGCCCCTCCCCAGCTTGCGATCTCTCGCTCTCTCTCTCTCTCTCTCTCAGATATAAATAAAACATTAAAAATATTTTTTTCAAACAGCAGTTCGTTAATAGCGACGTGAAGGGAAATGAATGCTTATGGGGCTCTCAGAGATATGAGCACATTAATAGAGCCAGGAGCCCGAGTCTGTTCTGGAGGCCATTTTAAGAGTGGAATAGAGGGGGTGCCTGGCTGGCTCAGTCCGTGGAACGTGCAACTCTTGATCTCGGGGTTGTGGGTTCGAGCCCCATGTTGGGTATAGACATGACTTAAGAAATAAATAAAATCTTCACCAAAAAAGAAGAAGAAGAAGAAGAAGAAGAAGAAGAAGAAAAGAGAATAGAGGCCCAGAAGGATGAACCCCTCTGCTCTTCTGATTCAGCATCCACGTTAAGGCTGCTCTGGTCAGACGCCAGTCAAGGTGTCAAAGCAGGCTGCCAGACCGCAGGTTCTGATAACCTGCCTCTGGCCTCCCGACCTCCCTGCTTATGGTCGCCACCCCCACCCCCAGCCCACTCTGCTGGTTCACCCCCTGCCCAGGCGACAACTCAAGTCACATCTGTCTCCCCTGCAGACCGCCCGACCACACGGGGCAGAGGCAGAATTCAGATCAAAGCCGGCTCATTCCTCTGAACCCCGGCCCTTTCCAGCCCCCACCAGGCTTCCCCCTTTGGGGTTACCCCCATCCTCTGAACCCTGGTTCCTTCACCCAAGAAATGAGGCCAAGAAGACCTCTTTCTTAGGGTGAGTTACAGAGGATAAAAGGGGAAGGACACTGAAGATGATTCTCAGCCATCAAATTAGCAAAGGTTTCTAAATAATGCTCAGTGCGTAGAACGAACTGGGACATTTCCACGTCCCGCTGCTGGGACTACGTGCCAGTACAATATTTATGGTTATTTGAAAGTATGTTTCAAAATGTGTATCAAAATATGTCACAAACCTATAGAGACAGGGCTTAGACGCGGGGCTGTCTTGGGCTGGAGGGTTGAGGGAAAATGGGGCGTGACTGCCAATGGGTAGAGTTTCCTATGGGTGAAAAGTGTTCTCAAATCAGACTCCTGTCACGGCTGCACAACTCTGAGTATGCTAAAAATCACTGACTTGTACTCGTCAATGGGTGAATAATACGCGATCTGAATTATACCTCAATAAAGCTATTTTTAAATGCACAGATTTGTGTACAGACGTGTTCGTCTCTACATCATTTGTGATGGAAACAAAGTTTTCGAGGAGCCTGGGTGGCTCCAGCTGGGTCGAGCTCCCAACTTCTGCTCGGGTCAGGATCCTCATGGTTCACGGGTTCGAGCCCCACGTAAGGCCCTGTGCTGACGTCACGGAGGCTCTGCTTCGGATCCTCTGTCCCCTTTCTCTCTCCACCTCCCCCACTCATACTCTCTCTCAAAAAATAATAAAACATCACAAAAAAAGCTTTCAACAACGGAAACATCCAGCACCGGGGTAAAATTAAAGCCCGCGTTCACAGTGGAACTCCTGGGGTCGAAGGAATCCTGGAATCAGACCACCGGGACGGAATGCACATCTACTTGAGTGACCTTGAGCTGACCTTCACTGAGGCTCGCTTTTGTCACCTCTTAAATGAAGGTGATGCCTTTCTCACAAACCAGTTGTGAGGAATCTAGGACATAATGAAGAGAATCCGTGAAGAGTGTTCAGGACCATCCCTGCACATTGAACACGTCCGTAAAACTCAGTGAACTGTTCGTAAGTGACCACAAGGTCACATCTGTTCCTTTGCTGCTCTTAACAGTCATGTGACTAGGTCAGGTCCTAGGGACCTTCTCCTGGGCCCTTCCCTCCTCTCAGACCTACAGGATGGGACAGTCGGATGTCCCCACGCCACCCAACTGCCCTCGATCCACACTCACGGGACCCCACCTGCCCCCGGGACCACCTGGCTTTGCCCCGACTTCAGCATCTCCGGGTTCCTATCTCCTGGGTACCTCCCCCTGTAAGAGGCAAACCTCAGAATGGGAAGGGACGGTCCACCATGAGATGACACCACAGGGTAATATGGGGAGATGGCCTGGAGGCATCTAGAGTGGTAACGTCCAGGCAACCCTGGGGCAGGGCTCTCTGCACTGTGCAGACCTGCCCTGTGCCCCCCACAAAGATGCTGGGGCCACGACTGCCCTATGGCCACAACCACCTAGCAGGGATCACACAGCTGGGGGGGGGGGGGGTCTCCCGCTCTGCTGGAGGGAGGTGCCACACTGATGGCCTCGAGGACTCCCTCTCTGACAGGGACCAAGCTCAGGTGGGACCTCTAGGGACCCACCCCTTCTCTGGCTCTCCACCCAATAAGCTTCCAGAGGGGAGTCCAAGATCCAAATCTAAGGCAAGCAGCACCCTGTATCCCTGGCCACAGTGACTGGTCCACGGTGGACACGTGACCTAAGTGGATCCGATCGGAGTTCTTGGGATTTCCACAGGGAAAGCTAAAACACTCTCTTTATCACATTTCAGTCTGTTGCCCCTGGAGCACCCGGCACCCATCCTGGGGCCAAAAGGAAAATGCTCCAGGCTGCAACACCAAGAAATCGGAATAAAAAAACTGAGTCTGGGAAACTGGGTCCTGGCCATGAGTTTGTGTCCAGATCAGACCTTGCCTGAAGCTGCTGCTGCACCGTGTGGTTACAAGGGCCTAAAAAAATCCCACTCTGAAGTTAAGTTCAAGTTGGATTTTCTACTACGGCACCCAAGAGAATCCTAAGTGATCCATGGCAGAGCTGTCCAAATATGCAGCCAAGAGGATTGTTTGGCCCTCCTGCTGCTGGGTCCAAAGTCAAGGACAGAGGGTATGCACAAAGGGTCTGCCCTGTCCCTCCTCTCTGGGGCCCCAGGCCCCACTGGCTGGAAATGTTTGCCCCACACACCCTCCCCGCACACACAGACCTCCCAACAGCACTGGATGGACTTTTATTTTAAAGTCAAAGGCACAGCCTGGATGGGCTGAGGCAGTGACTGCAGATGCCCAGCCCAGACCCTCAAGGCCCTGCCCCCAGCCAGGGGCAGCTGTGCCAAGGGGGGTGGGGGGGGGGTGAGAAGGGGCCTCCCCTTCTAGGGGTTGCCTACCTCCTAACTTAGCCCCAATAGGGGAGAAGCGGGTGACATAAAGTGAGGCAGAAATGCTTCAGGGGTCCCCCAGGACCTCTCCTTGAACCCCCCTCCCCAACACAGGTCTTTGGTGGACATGATTGCACAGACAGTCCATAAAGTGGCAGCGAGAGGGGCGCCCCCTCCCAAGAGCAGGGCCTCAGGGGAGGGCAGGGGAGAGGTCCCAGTTTCTCCCTGCGGCAGGCAACTCAGTGCGTAGAAATGCGGGAGGAGCCCTTCCCTGCAGGAACAGCCCCCTGGGGGAGAAGTGACTTCAGCCAGATGAGGCGCTGTCTTGGCAGAGGCCCCTCCCTCCCTGCATCTCGAACTCTATCTGGTAAGACATAAAAAATTCTCTGCTTATAAAAATACTTCTGCTCTGTCTGGGAGTGGGGTGGGGGGGGGGGAAGGGGAGGGAAAGGCAATCCCTGGGGATGGGGCGGAGCCGATGATACCGGAGGCTCCCAGGTCACAGCCCCTATGGGGGAAGGGAGGTTACGGGGTGTGGGGTGGGGCTAGGAGGGGGGCAGGGGGCCGTTGGCTCGTCTGGGGGCTCCTTTGGCGGCGGGGGCCCTGCCCGGGGCGGCGGGCGCGGGGGAGACGCGGCGGGAGGTGGCGGCGCTCCGCAGCTTCTGTTTCCGCCGCTTGGCCAGGGGCGCGTTCTCCACGCTCTTCAGGAAGAAGCCCTCGCGTTTGCCCCGGTTGAAGGCCTGGCAGAAAGGGGGGTGAGTCCCCCATCCCCCACCACCTGCCGGGCCCCTCGGCCCCCAACCCAGCCCCTCCCTCCCATCCCACCGGATCAAGGCCATCAGGTGGCCGGCCCGCAGCCTCTCCCAAAGGTCAAGGCGCCGACCACCGGGGGAGGGAGGTCAGTACTCGGTGCGCCTCACCTCTCCGGGCTCGGAGGCCCCGCCTCTCCAGGCCCCGCCCGCCCACCGCCCACAGGCCCCGCCCCTCACCATGAAGGTGGCGTTGAGCCCGGAGCGCACAGCCGGACCCGAGGATTCCAGCACGTCGGGCGTCCGGAGTGGGGGCGAGGAGCGCGCGCTGCCGTCCTGCAGCCACGTGCTACCCCGCAGCCCCTCGAGCTTCAACCGCTTGGCGGGGTCCACCGTCAGGAGCCCTGGAGGCAGGGCAGTGTTGAGGAGGGGCCGAGTGTGTGTGTGTGTGTGTGTGTGTGTGGAGGCTGCGCCCCAGAGACCTCCCAAGAGCCCCACTCTCCTCCCGGCCCAGTTCCCCAGACCAAACACTTAACCCATCGAGACCCCACGGCCGCCGCCTCCCCAGCCATGATCTGTGACCCTGCCCCCACCCCCACCGGCTCCGCACCTCGGACCAGCTCCTTAGCTTCTTCAGACACGCCCTGCCAGGCCTCCCCGTCAAGGGAGAAGCGCCCCTCGCGGATCTTGCACATGATCTCTGCCGCCTGGCTCTGCCCGCCCTGGCCTGAAGCCCCCTGGAAGGGGACCTGCCCCGACAGCATCATGTACTGGGGAGGTGGAGGGAAAAGTGAGCCGGGTCCGGGCTGCAGGGCCGAGACAGGCCAGGAGGCCGACTCAGCCCACCCACCCACAGAATCAATTCACCCTCTCCATGAGGGTAACGCCTGAGGATGAACCCTGACCTCCAACCCCTAATACTTGGGATGCCCTGACCTCAGCACCGGAGCAACCCTGCCTCTGTATGAGGAGGCCCTCTAAACCCAGCCTCCGAGCAAACGCTGCCACCCCCACCATGACGACCCCTGTCCTCCGCCTCGGGGGCGTCCCTGTTCGCCCGCCTCGAGAAGCCCTCGGACCCCAGGCTCGGGGCACCCTGAACCCTCCTGGGGACGCCGTCTCATACCAGAATGACGCCGAGGCTCCAGAGGTCGCAGGACTCATCGTAACCCTGCTGCGCCAACAGCTCGGGGGCTGCGTACTGCAGCGTGAAGCAGGGCGTCTGCATGGGCCCCGCGGGGCTCTGCGGACGCAGCCGCGCGAACCCAAAGTCGATGATCTTCACCGGGGCTCCGGGCGTGTCGTCGGCGTACAGGATGTTCTGTGAGGGCGTAGGGGCGGCCTGTTAGGGACTAGCCCTCCGCGCCTCGGCCCTCCCCGGCTCCCCCAGCCCCGCGCCCACCTCCGGCTTGAGGTCGCGGTGCACCACGCCGGCCTCCTCGTGCATGAAGCTCACGGCCGACACGAGGCTGCGCAGGATCTGGCTCGCTTCGGACTCGCTGAAGTGCCTCTTCTTGCGAATGTGCTCCAGCAGCTCCCCGCCCCGCAGCAGCTCCAGAACCAGGTACGTGTGCAGCTGCGGGGCGGAGCGGAGCGGGCCTAGGTCACCATCCGGGTCCCGCTGGGAACCTTCGGTCTCCGGCCAGGCCCCACTCACTGGCCGGGCCCCGCCCCTAGCCTCAGGCCCCGCCCCTATTCGAGGGAGGAACTACCAGCACCCCCAAAACAACCCGTAGGCCCCAAGTCAGCCTCCCGGGCCTCCGCCCCTTTGCCACCTTAAATC
Source organism: Neofelis nebulosa (assembly GCF_028018385.1). Classification (NCBI taxonomy): domain Eukaryota; kingdom Metazoa; phylum Chordata; class Mammalia; order Carnivora; family Felidae; genus Neofelis; species Neofelis nebulosa. The sequence continues at coordinate 107,655,182 of NC_080791.1, read as the reverse complement.
CTAGCCCCCTCCACGTCGGCCTCAAATTCAGTTCCCTTGGCCATCCTCAGCTCCGCCTTCCGACCCTCCGATCCTCCGGCCCTACTACCCTCCCTGGCCTGCCGTACCCCTCAAGGCCCCCCGCACCCAGGCCTCAGGCTCCTCCTCCTGCCCTCCCCGCCCGCCACCCCCCCCCCACCCCGTCTTCCGCCCTCCAAGGGCAGTCTCCTGAGTCCCTGCGTTGCGCCCCAGCCCAAGAAAGCGTCACCTGGTCGTGATGCACATCATGCAATTTCACCACATTGGGGTGCGACTGGCAAAGCCGCAGGGCCGCCACTTCTCGTTGCGTGTTCGCCTCCAGCCTGGGGGCGAGGCAGGCGGGGTCAGTTCGGCCGACCTCCGGCCCCGCCCTCCCGGCCCCCCCCCCCCCCCGGCTTTGCAGGCCCCGCCCACCCCAGGCCCGCCCACCTGCGGCTGAGGATCTTGACCGCGAACTCCTGGCCGCTCTGGCGCTGGCGGCAGCGGCGACACACGGAGAAGCTGCCTTGGCCCAGTGCGGGCTCCCGCAGGTCCAGCTCGTACTGCTGGAAGAAGGGCGAGTCCTGGCGGCGAAGGAGGCGCGTCAGAGGTCGCACCCGGGAGCCTTGCGGCCACGTTCACATGCCACCTCGGAGAGGCTCCAAACCTCACCGTGGGCACACCTGGTGAAGCCAGGTCTGGAGTCCCTGAGCCCAGACTCCCCAGAATCAACACCCCACCCCACCCCCGCCCCGCCACCCCCGGCCCAACCCACCTGCATCATGGCGCTCCTGGCCACCGCTGCCCGGCCGGGCCGGTCTCCAGCGCCAGATGCTTCCAGCACATCTGTCATCACCGCGTTGTTATGGTCAAACAGGATGGAGGGCGCCACGAAGGAGTATCCCTGCAGGGGTGGGGTTTGTGTCAGAGGCTGATAGATGAATAGGGGCTGGAGGTACAAATGGAGTCCTAGGAAGACCCAGCCTGGGTGAGGGGCAGGGCAGGCAGAGGCATCCCTGGTGCACACAGGATGTGTTGACATGTTATTCTAGCTTGTTCTATGATCACGTGGGTCCGCATCCCGCAGGAATCTGAGACTCCGCCCTTCCAAGGCCATCATCTGGCACAATGTAGTGACCCAGACAAGGACGGACCCAATGCATAAAAGGGGCATGGCCTGGCATCACACACACTTAGCTTATGAGAATTCAAACCTACCCACTGAATACAAAAAAGTCATTATTCCTTCATCTCAAACCAAACATTGCCCCCCCCCCGCCTGCAAGGGGAGGGGCCACTGAGGAAATACAAAGAGGCAATTCAAGGGTTTCTTAAGGGTCATTTTGATGATGTATTGTTTTCTGCTAAACACACAGCCCCACTGTGCACAAGAATGCAGGCTCTAGGCTTTTCTGTTTGGTTCATTGATCAGTCCCTGGGTGCCCGGATCAGTGCCTGGCACATTGTAGGCACTCAATACATATTTTTGAATCGTGAAATGGATGAATGAAAGTAACCGCTGATTCACCAGAAAGAACTGTCTCATGAGAACCGTGAGACAATGGATGGATGGTTCTAGCAAAGCCATCACTTGGCAGAGGGCTCACAGAGGGGACTGATCCACCTACGGTTCACATTGGCCTATTCTTCCTTCATATTTACGGACTGTGTCCTATAGGCCAGGCCCCCACACTGGGCAAAGGGACACAGAAATTAAACACAGTCAGTCCCTGCCTTCTGGGAGTTTCCGGACCAGGGGAAGCCATCTCAGGAAGGCAGTTAGGATACAACCTGACGCACTGCTCAGAGGAGGTGCCAGCTACAGAGAACCGATGCACAAGGAAAGGGCAGCCCAGGACTAGGGGAGTGGGGAAGAATTCACACAGGAGCAGCACGGCTTGAAACAGGAGTGGGAGGCTTGGAAGATGACTAGGAGCCTGCCAGGTGGGCAACGGTGGGGAAGGTACTCCAGGTGGAGGGAACTGCATGTGCAAAGGCACAGAGGTGTGTTCGTCATAGGTGCTGGAGCACCGAGTGGGACCACAGTGAGCACTGAGGCCAGAGCGCTGAGCAAGAATGACATCATACGGGGCCTGGAATGCCGAGCAAGGAAGTCTGGACTTGTCCAACAGGCCTCAGCTTCTAAACTTGAGTGGAGGGGGCCTGTGCTTCCACAAATGTGATACGGTTTGCCAAAGGAACATGCAAAGCCACAGTATAAACATGGAATCTCTTTCTAGTTGTCCACTTAAGCAACCGAATAGTTAAAACGCTGCTTTTAGAGAACAGTAAAGAGATGTGTGGAGTAGAAGGGAAGTTAACATGAAATTTCAAGATACACCACGAGATTCAAAGACGTGTCCCGCCACGGCAGTCTGTAGGACTGACGACCCCGGGTGCCCCACCAGTGGAGAGGGTCTGGGGGAGACGCTGAGTCCTGATCAGAACACAGGGCCTATGCAGGGCCAGGAGTCAGCCAGGGCCAAGGCTGGCAGCGAGGTCCTGTCTCCATGGCACCTGTGGTTCTGTGAGCTCTCACCTGGAAGATTCGAGGATCCCCAGGCGGGGGGCTGCCAGGGGGTGAGTAAACAGGCTCCAGCCGCGTAAATTCCTCTGCAAAGTTGCCCACATCCAGCTCCGAGCGGATCTGGGGCCGGAATGGGGCTGCGATTTTCCTGGCAGCCAAAGCAGCCCAATCCAGACCCTGGAGAAAAGGAGTAAGAGATCGGGGGGGTCAAGGGTAGGAAGTGAAAACCCCTGTCCCCTCCAGGCCGCCTTCCCTGGGCAGCTCCTCAGTGAGACAAGGGTCTATCTGGCATTTGGGTGGAAAGTTGTTCTTCCTGCCTCCCTGGCTTTTGTGTTTCTCTCCCTCTGATAACAGAATCCCTCACAGAATCGCCCCTCCACCACACATAGTCAATTCTGGGACTTTCAATGGCATTGACATGCAAAACAAATCTCTTTCTCCAACTGGGCTTGAATGGGGAGCTTGTGGGCCTGGAACTGCCGGGGACCCCTTCAGGGTCTAATGATGAACAGAAAAGCCAAGACACAAAGAAAGAAATTCTTAATGACACAAATCCAGCACCTGGATGCAGCCTTGCCTGAAGTCAGACCACTTTTCCTTGGGACTTTTCACTTACGGGAGCTAAAACATACCTTTTTATGTTTAAGCTAGGGTGGCAGAGCCCGCTCATTGCCTGCCCAACCATCCATCGTCCCGGTCTTCCTTAGTACCACAGCCCCAACTTTACTCCAGGAAGCAATGGGCACAACTAACGTATTGCAGAAAACCTTGGGGCACTTAGGGGTGACCCATAACTTGTAAGCAGTAATTGCGAGGTAGGAATCCAGAGAAAGAACCTCAAGAGGAGGGTGACTAGTTGGCACGTGCCATTTTGCCCTTCTCCTCCTTTGTCCTCCTGATTCCTGCCTAGATAACAGGCTAGGTGGCAAGAGCTCTGGCAGCCATTTTGGCCCACGAGGCAGCCCTGGGGATGGAGGCTAAGAATGAAGGAGCATTACAAAAAGAAAGGAGCTTGTATTCACAAAACACCACAGCAGCCCTGTGGTAAAGCCAACCTTTATAAATAAATTAATTAATTAACGTCTATCTCATCTAGATTGTTCACTCCAATCTTTGTTGTTAGCAGCCAAACTCTACTCCAGGGATATCCCCATTTTGGGTTCGACTTTTTTGTCACTCACAGCCAAGAGGCCTGATTTGGGCTTGAAGGCCCCGGGGCTGGCACCAGGATCTCAGCATTGCTATCAAAGAATCTTTTTTTTTTTTTTTTTTTAACGTTTATTCATTTTTGAGAGACAGAGCACGAGCGGGGGACCGGCAGAGAGAGAGGGAGACACAGCATCGGAAGCAGGCTCCAGGCTCTGGGCTGTCAGCACACAGCCCGACACGGGGCTCGAACCCATGAACCGTGAGATCATGATCTGAGCCGAAGTCAAGACGCCCAACCGACCGAGCCACCCAGGCGCCCCACCAAAGAGGCTGTCTTGAGAGAAGGGGGTCTGAGGGGACCACCACCCCTTCTGAGCCCCAGGCCTCGAAGACCTTAGCGCCTCTCCAGTATGATTACTGGTCAACCCACTCCCAGCACCCGGGGCACGTACTCAGGGCGGGCTTGGGGAATTGACTTAAGGAAACTGACGCTCGTCAGCCACTTCCCCCGCGAAGGGACATCTTCACCACGGAGACTTGGATTCCTGTCTAAGAAAGCGTCTCCAAGGAACCTTCCAGGCAGGTAATTGGTGAGAAGATTTAAGAGGATCGCACTCACAGCAAGGATAACTGAGTGCCTGGCCCACGGTAAGTGCCCATAAATGGGTACTTCTGTTGCAATGTCAGACAAGTAGCTAATCTGATTCCCCGCCCGTAAACAGAACACAGCAGTTAAGAGCATGGGCTTCCAATCACCCAGACCTGGGTTTGGATCTGAGCTCCATCACCCCCCGGCTGGGTGATCTCGGGCAAGTTACTTAACCTCTCTGAGCCTCGGTTTCCTCATCTGTGAAGATGGGGATGATCAGAATGGTTCTGAAGGTTCCATGACATAACGCAAAGAGCCAACACACGGCCGGTGATCGCCGCTTCAGGGTCCCGCTGGGCAACGATGCCGGCCACGCACCGCGCCCGAGCCAGCAAGGTCTCGCAAGGAAACACGGTTCACTCTGCACTGCACTCTAACCTGTGTGTGCTCTTACCAAGTGAACAAAACCCAAGCGACTGACCGACCGTCCCTCTGAATTACAGGCACACAGATTGTACAGGAGCAAAGAACAGAATGCCTGGGAGGATGCTAAGAGCCCAAAGAGTGACTCTTAGTTCTGCTTCGGGCCGACAGGAGACCCGCGACCTGTTCCCAGCGCGACCCCATTTCCCGTGCGGTCTGGAGCGGGTCACCTCCCTTCTCTGAACCTGGCTGATGACGAATCCATGCTCAAGCCCCTGCCAGCCCTGCCCGTCAATGAGCCCAACATTCCTTCCCCCAGGAACCCGACCCATCCTCCAAGTTTCACTAGAGACGGAGACGACAAACCCACTTTCTTTTTCTGGAGGTTTTTCTTCTTTGTTTTAGAGAGAGAGAGAGCATACGAGTGGGGGAGAGGGGCAGAGAGAGAAAGAGAGAGAGAGAGAGAGAGAGAGAGAGACGATCTTAAGCAGGCTCCACGCTCAGCACCGAGCCCGACGTGGGGCTCCATCCCACGACCCTGGGGTCATGACCAAGGCCAAAATCAAGTCAGACGCTCAACCGACGGAGCCACCCAGGGGCCCCCGGAGGTTTTTCTAAATCAAGTGAAATCAGCTAGTCTCCGACCATCCCCCAACACAGGGCAGCAGCCTGGTCTGGGGGTGTGCAGGGAGGTGTGCGGGAGGGTCAGGAGCCTCACCTGGAAGAAGGGGTGGTTCTTGACTTCCTGCGCCCCCTGGGGCCCCGCGCCCAGCCGCTTCTTGGGGTCTTTGCAAAGTAGCCGCTGCAGCAGGTCCTGTGCCACGGGCCCGATCCGGGGGGGGAAGGGAGGGGAGCACTTCAGGATCCGTCTGGGAGGATTGGGGGGGCGTCAGGGGCAGCGAGCCCCCTCCCCAACCCTGCCCAGGCCCCTCAGCCACCCTCCTGGCCCAGCCCCGCTCACCGGGACACCTCCGCCTGCGTGTTCCTGTCGCCCTCCAGGGTGAAGGGCGAGGCCCCCGTCAGCAGCTCGAAGAGCAGGATACCCAGGCTCCACCAGTCCACAGCCTGCCAGGGCAGAGCCGGGGTCAGGGCCACCCCCGCCTCGCCCCGCCCCCCGCTCCCCACCCGCTCCCCTGCCAACCCACCTTGCCGTGCCCCGACTTGCTGCGGATAATTTCGGGGGCCATGTACTCGATGGTGCCACAGAAGGAGAAGGTTCGTTCTTTCTGGGAGGGCAAGAGGACCCGTTTGGACACCCAGCAGTCCCCAAGGCTCAGAGTAGGACTTGCTGGGCTTGTGAGGGTCGGAACAGAGGGAGCCTCCTGAAGGCAGGACCTGGATCTGTTCGCCTCTGCGCCGCGAGAAACGCAGAGCCGGGTGCGGAGCAGGAGGAGACAGGAAGGAGAAGGCTCGAGTGGGGGTGCGGTAGGCAGAGACGCGGCCCTGCGCTCACCTCCTCCGTCAGGAACTCCTTGCTGAGCCCAAAGTCTGTGAGGACGATGTGGCCCTCGGAGTCAAGCAGCACGTTCTCCAGCTTCAGGTCTCGGTAGATGATACCCAGCTGGTGGGAACAAGAGGCACACTGAGGCTTCCTCCCCGACGCGCCCCCCCACCCCCACCCTGCTTCTACGGCTCGTGTCCGGGGCCGAGCACCAAGACCCAGCTCGGGGATCAGGGCAACCCCCTAGAGAAGGGGTGTCCGGTGCAGGAGTGAGCCCAGGGACCGGGCCGTGGGATGGGAAAGGCCACTTAAGACGCAAAAGCAAGGAACGGGGACGGCGCAGGGATGCCCCACGGAAACAGGTCCCAGAGGGAGGAAAGCCTACGAGAAGAAGGCCTTGGGAGCCAAGGCCTGAGGTCCCCATTTGAGGAAGTTCTGCAAGCGTGGCCCCGGGAGGTGGCCCCGAGTTCCCCGTCAGAGGAAAGCCCCTTCCAGGAGGTGCCGGAGGAAGGGACCCCCTCCCCAGGCAGCGCTACGGCCTTCCTTCCAGGAGGCCTGTGCGAAAGGCGCTCCAGTCCCCCCCCCCCCCCAGGAAGCCCCAGACACAGCGATTCAAGGCTGCCACGGGGGTGCCACGTGCGGCAGCAGCCGGGCAGCCAGGCCCTCACCCACCTTGTGCAGGTGCTCTAGGGCCAGCACGATCTCGCCCCCGTACACGCGCACCTCGGCCTCTTTAAAGTGCTGGCGCTGGTACAGGTGGGTGAACATCTCGCCTCCGTTCACGTAGTCTGGGGGCAAGGGGGGGTGTGGAATGGACGTCGGGAAGCAACCCTGATCGCGCGGCCCAACCCGCCTCGGTGGTGGCCTCCAAGGCGGGCAGGCGCCCGCCCTTACCCAGGATGAGGTGCAGCTTGGCGTCCGTCTGGAAGGCGTAGTGCAGCGTAACCAGGAAGGGCGCCTGGCGCACCAGTTCCAGCACCGAGCGCTCGGTGCGCGTGTGCTCCTGGGTCTTGGCGCGCTGCACCAGCGCCGCCTTGCGCAGCACCTTCATAGCATACAGCTTGCCTGCGTCGTGCCCGACGGCTTTGCGCACCAGGAACACCTTCCCGTAGGCTGTGGGAGCAGTGAGCGAGCGGAGGGTAGACTGTGAGCAGAAGGGTGGTGCGGACTGGTGGGGGCGGGGGGGGGGGGTGGTGACGCCAACCCAGGAGGGTGTGCAAACTGGGGGAAGGAGCCGGAGTGAGAGGCCAGCGTGCAAAAAGCTGACAGAGCCTTCTGAGGAAAGGGTGTACGCGGCCCGGGAGGGTGCTCCACAAAACCAGGGAGAGGTGCAAACCAGGCCGGAAGGCAGGCAGCTCCAGGAGGCCTGCGGGGCAAAGTGGGGGCAGGACATGTGCAAACCCGTAGATCAGACAGAGACGCCAGGGGGTGCAAGGCAGAGTGGACAGGGGAGGGGATGTGCAAACCCAGGCTGGGGCGCGTGCAAAGCTGGGAGTGAGCAAAGCAGGAGACCGGGCTGCCACATCGCCTGGGGCGGGGAGGAGGTGTGCAGATCACTTGGGAGGGCTGCAAGTCCTGGAGGGTGCCGGCGAACCCCGGGAGGACCTTGCAGGGAGGGGCAGTGTCGATGTGGAGCGCCCCAGGAGCAGGCACGTCCCTGGGAGTGGGCATGCAAACCCTGGCAGGGCGGGGCGGGGCAGGCAAGGCGGGCTGTGCCGGGAAAGGGTGGGGGGCACTGCCGGAGGCCTGGCCCGGGCCCAGGCCCGGGCGGGTGCGCGCGCGCGAGGCTCAGGGCGCCAGGCCCGGGACACCTGCCCCGTGGGGGTCCTCACCTCCCGTGCCCAGCACCTTGAGCAGCTCGAAGTTCTCGACGCTCACCTTCTCCTCGTGCCCGGTCAGGTTGGCTGCGGGCGCAGCAGGCGAATGAGCGCGGCCGGTGCATGACCCCTCCCCGGCGCAGCCCCGGCGGCCCTCCCCCGGGGCCCCGCACCACCGGCCCCTCCGCGGCCACCCCTGCCCCACCTTCGGTGATCCGCAGCTCCACGGCGCAGCCCTCGTCCTCGTCCTCGTCCCCCATGGCGTGCGGGTGGCCGGGGCCCGCGCGCGGCTCTGCTCCGGGCGGCGCCGGTTACATGGCGGCTCCGGCCGGGGCGGGCGCTTCCTGGTGCCGCCTCCGGGGCCGAGGCGGGCGCCGGCGCCGCCTCCCGCTCCCCGCCCCGCGCGGCCTGAGTCAGGCGGCTGGAACGTGACAGCGCCGGGCTGCGGGAGGGCGGGCGGACGGGGGCGGCCCGGCTCCCTCGGGCGCGCGGGGCGGGCGGCGGTGCCGTGCGCTCTGGGACCCCGGGCGACCCTCTGGGGACCCGGGAGCACCGGGGGCCTGGGGAGAACCCGGAGCCTCTACCGGGTGGACACTCCGCCCGGGTGCCTGCTGGAGCCGGTGGTGATGAGGCACCGGAGCCCCGTGCCCCAAGGAGGGGGGCACACAGGTGCTTTTGAGCCCTCCCCTCCAGGGAGCCAGCCCCCCCAGGGCAACCGGGCATCTGCCCGCTTCCTAGCCACCAGCGAAAGGGAGGGGTCGCCGAAAAACCATCATCCGCTCACTCCTTGGCTACCCTCGCGCGGGTGCTGCCCGCACAGCCTCGGCCCAGCACCTCTCACACAGTGTGGACTTGCCTTTGCAACGGGAGGGCCTGGGGCTCAGACACCCTGAGGGCCCTGTCCCCGGGCAGCGGCTACCCAGGGAGCGCCTGCAGGGGGCGCTGAAAGGCCGCTGGGGTCAAGCCCGACCCCGGAGGGGGGCGGGGAGTGGAGCGGGGTGACTGATTTTGACCCCATCCGTTCAGAGCCGACCTGTGAAAGCACCTCAGTCCCCAGCCACCCTTCGCAGCCCAGCCAGGGCCCCTGGCTGGCCTGTCCTCCAGAGCCCCCCTGACAGCCGATAGGAGCCACCAACAGGGTGGGACGGATGGCCATCAGAGTTCCCATCCTGAGGCCTGTGGGAGGGGGCTTTCAGCTCCTCTGCCCAGCTGGAGACCAGGGTGTCCACACCCACCCCACCGGACTCTGAAGCTTGGGCCGAGTGGAGGGCATGGCCATCAGTTACCCCTTTGGGGTAACTTACCCCAGAGGGGGCTGTGGAAACCCCAGGAGTCAGACTGCTGCAGACCATCCCGGGGAAGCCAGACTGGCCACCCCTCCCGGCTTTGCCCACCCCCACATTCAGGCTGCCTCACCTTGGGCCCGCAGCCCCACCCTGCCCTGGGCGGCCCCAGGTGCCTTGACTCACGTCCTGCCATCTAGCCTAATTGCCCCTTTCCTGGGCGTCATTCTGGAAGCGCTGGTCAGAGACCCCACGTCCTTCCCCCGCCTTGTGTCCCTCCGTGAAAGCCGGTGGCACTAGGTGACATCCCGCTGGGCTGAGAACTCACTAGGGAGGAGAGCAATTCTACGGGGTGGGGAGAGGATGAGGAGAGGAAGGAGAGGAAGAGATGAAAAGGACAGGAGTTTGGGAAGGAAGGGAAGGAGCCTCTGGGGCTTCATGGGAGCCCAGAGCCCATCTCCTAGACAAAGGCTTAGCTCGGACTCAGGCCCCATGCACCGCCGGCTACTCAGAACCCCCGCCCTACCCCCCACCCCCCCGGGACATCCAAGCAAGCCCGACTGGCCCATCCCCTGAAGAAAGCCATAGCCGCCCTGTGCCATGTGAGGAAGCCAATGGACACAGATCCCCAGCCACACAGAAGGACTTGGGCCCGGTGGCGCTGGGGCCTTGGGACTGGACACAGCCCAAACTCAGGTGGTCGTATCCCAGCTTTATTGTCATGTCCATGGCCCAGCTACAGCTCAGAGATCGGCCCAGGCCACCGTCCTCGGCGAATGGTCCTTGGCTCCCCGCCTGGACCTGGCAGGGGGCTCTCTCGGCCACTCCTGCCTGTCTCCTTCATCTGGGAGGTCACCCGGCGATGGCCTCCTCAGCGAGGGCCGCGTGGCAGAGCCGCGGCCCCGGGAAGGAGCGGCTCGTGGGGACCAGCCGTCCCCTCTGTCCACAGGCTTATCCCAGCCCCATCTCGGGGCCCCGGTGCGGGCCTCGGAGGACCCAGGGGCCCCTAAGGACTGGCTCCAGGTAGCCCGGATCCCTGAATTCTGGGGCTGCCTGGGGCCCCCACGGGGACTCCAGCGGTAAGAAGGCTGCACTCTCAGGCCCCCGGTCCCTGCGGTGTCACTGGCTGAGGGAGGGTGTGAGAGGGCGTTTCTCCGGCTCCGGCACCTTGAGGCCTAAAAAGGAAGGTTCAGCTCAGGCCAGACCCCTCGGGAGCTCCCAGCACCCACAGTGGCCCACAGGGCCCCACGCCTTGTGCCCTCCCGCTGCCCCTTGGGCTCCTCTCCGCTCTCCCCCTCCTCACTGTGGCTGTAGCCCGTCCTTGAACTCGCCAGGCCTTTGTTTCAGCTGTTACTCCTGCCTGGAATGCTGTTCCCCAGGTAGGTCCACAGGACAAACTCTCACCTCCGGGTCTTTGCTCCAACCTCACCTCCTCTCCTCGGGCTACACCGAGCACCTAGCTGGAACTGCAGCCCACCCAGCATTCCTGAGCTCCCTCACCCGGCTCTCCGTTCTCCCCAGAGCATGATCACCTCCTAAATATTCTGGGACCGAGCTGCCCAGTACAGGACCGAGCACCTGAGATGTGGCGGGTCGGAACTTCTATGTGCTTGGGTATAAAATATCCACTGGGCTCAAAGACGTGGCAGGAAAAAATCATATAAAACATCTCATTAAGGGAGCGCCGGGGTGGCTCAGTCGGTTGAGCGTCTGACTTCGGCTCAGGTCACGGTCTCACAGTTCGTGGGTTCGAGCCCCACGTCGGGCTCCGTGCTGACAGCTCAGAGCCTGGAGCCTCCTTCAGACTCTGTGTCTCCCTCTCTCTCTGCCCCTCCCCCATTCACGCTCCCTCTCTTTCTCTCTCTCTCTCTCCCCCAAAACTAAACGTTACAAAAAAATTTTTAAATAAATGACGATACATTTTTTTAAATAAAACAGCTTATTAATGACTTTCCGCACTGACCACATGGTGAAATGGTCACAGTTCAGGTGTACTGAGATGACGAAAATATGCTATTAAAATTACTTTTACCTGTTTCTTTCTCCTTTTCTGATGAGGGCTCTAGAAGATTCTAAATTACACATGTAGTTCGCATCCTATTTCTACTGGACAGGGTTGTTGTAGATAATTATTATTTAAAAAAAAATTTTTTTTAACGTTTATTTATTTTTGAGACAGAGAGAGACAGAGCATGAACAGGGGAGGGGCAGAGAGAGAGGGAGACACAGAATCGGAAGCAGGCTCCAGGCTCCGAGCCATCAGCCCAGAGCCCGAGACGGGGCTCGAACTCACAGAGCGCGAAATCGTGACCTGAGCTGAAGTCGGACGCTTAACCGACTGAGCCACCCAGGCGCCCCGATAATTATTATTTTTATGCAACCTGTTTACGTCTGTCTGTCTCCCATCCCAGAATGTTCCCTGCTCTATCCCCAGCTGTACCCCTGCTGTATCCCTAGCACATCACCCGGCACTTAGCGAAGGCTCACTGTCAAGTAGACGAATGCATGAACGGGGTCTGCCAGGGGCCCCAGGCAGGGCAAATACCCCCACTCACCCTCTCGGTTGACATCTGCTTCGTGTTCTGACAGGGTCTCAATGGAGCCATCCCATCCCACGCCAGGTCCTGGGGGTGCACAAGGAAGCCAGTGGGCCACGGGGACCAGAGCAGAGGCGGGCAGGGCTTGTGGGGAGACCCAAGGGACAGGAGGGAAGCCCCCTCAGCCACGGAGCTGGGGAGCTAATAAGAGCAGGGACCCTCGGCTGTCACCTTTGCCATGGGCGCTGGGTGCCCCCAGGGGGCCTGGCCTGCGCTGTCGCTGTCGGAAACGCTGCCTGGGCGTGTCCCCGGGGCTGAATGATTCAGAGCTTCGCCCCACGGGGAACCGTGAGCTGAGTTTCCGCCGCTGCCCCCCTGCCAGGGTCTCGTCCCGCAGGCAGAGGGAGCTCTGGGCTCTGCGCATGGGCGCCGGTGAAAGGGACCCTGCGAGAGGCAGGGAGGGTGTCCAGCCGGGAGGGAAGGGGCTGGGCAGAGCGGAGGGGCTGGCGGGGTGAAGCTGCCGAGGCGCAGGGAGAGGAGGCTGCAGAGGTGGGAGTGGGGGGGGGGTGGCGGGGTTAGGTCTGGGTGAATGAGGGTGGGGACGGGAGGCCGGCCCCTGTGCTGGCTCTGACACTGACTCACTGTGTGACCTTGGGCAAGGCACGTCCCCTCCCTGGGCCTCAGCTTCCTCGTCTGCTGACTGGGATAAATGACCTCTCACTAAAGTCCCCTGCTGCTCCGAGGTTCTAGGCACCGCTGTGGATGGGTGGGGACCGGGTGGGTGGCAGTGCAGGCAGGAAGGAGGTGCCAGCTGAGAGGGTTGTGGCAGGGCCAGGGGGCAAAGAGCCACATCTAGGCGGGGCCGGGTTGCATCAGGGAAGACCAGCGGGGGTGGGTGCGCACACAAGATGAAGGGAGATGCTGAGGCGTTGGCAGGCACCAGGGTGGGGATAGGAGACACGGGGTAGGGACCATCACGGTCACCCGGCCCCCAGACCCACCTGTCCCATCTGCCTCCCTGCCCTTGGGGAGCTCCGTCTCTGGGGGGCCCCCCAGGCTCTCGGTGCTGCCGGCCCCATCGGCCCCCAGGCGTGGCCCCCCGTGGAGGCCCCCCTCCCGCCGGGGCCGCATCAGCCTCTTCACCTTGTCTGCCAACCAGCTGCCCTTCCTGGGGGCAAGAGGGCACAAGAGGGGGTAAGGCCAGGGAGCGAGGAGGGACAAGAAGGCCACGTTGGGGATGGCAAAGGCCCGGAGAGAGCAGGGCAGGGGCAGGGGCAGGGGCAGGGGTTAGGAGGATCCCCGGCTCCGCGGCGGGGGGAGGGGCCCCTCACTTGATCCGGGGCAGGGGCCCAGGCTCCAGCACCCGGTACTGGTCCATGATCTTCTCCACCAGCTTCTGTTTCTCACGGCGCAAGGCGTTGAGCTGGTCCCTGGGAGGATGAGGCGGGGAGGAGGTGGGCGGGAGGCCCGGCGGGAGGAGGGCTCGCGCTCTGGCAGGTTACACACCGCCACCCCCCCTGCTGCTTGTTCACACGCGCGCGGACACGCTCCAGGGCTCCTAAGCTGCTGCGTTGCCAAGCCCGAGGCGGTCAGCCTCCAGCCCCTTCCCCACCACCTCCCCCACGAGCAGCCAAAGGGGTCTCCGGGGCCCCGCTCCAGCTCCTGCCACCGCCCCGGGGCCCCGCTCACAGGTACTCCCGCTGCTCTCGGTGTAGGTGGTCCCGGCTCTCCAGGCTGCGCTCCAGGAGCTCCCGGTTCTCCCGGCTCAGCGCCTGCACCTCGGCCAGCAGCTGCCGGTTCTCCTCTTCCTGGGCGCTCCGAAGCTCGGTCAACAGCTGGGGCGGCGGGGCAGGCGGGGGGGGGGTGGGGGGGGGATTTAACGGGGCTCGGGGTGGCTACCTCCCGCCCCTTCCACTCGCCCCCCCCACCCCCACCCCCGGGCCCATCCCTCCCCGCACCTCGCACTGTGTGGTCAGCCGGCAGGCGCTCAGGTCCAGCTGCTGGTTGGACTCCCGCAGTCGCTGACTCTGCACCTCCAGCTGCGCTCGCTCCAGTTCCAGCCGCGCCAGCCGGCTCCGCAGCTCCCCACGTTCACCCTGCAGCTCGCCTCGCTCCCGGGACACCTCTGCCAGCAGCATCTGAGCCCTGCCGAGTCAGGAGGAGATGCTCTCCAAGGGGGCCCTCGACCCCCCCCCCCCCCCCCGGCCAGGCCCCGCCCAAGGGCCAGAGAAGCCATGCTGGGGACAGGAGGCAACGCAGGCCCCCACGCGGACGGTGACGAACTTGCCACCGGCCCGCTTCCCAGAGGGGCGCGCCGAGAGGACCGGCCTGGCTGGGCGGGCGCTGGTACCTGTCGTGCTCACTCTGCAGCCTCCGCAGCTCCTCCTCCAGGCCCCGCTGCCGATGCCCGTCCTGCATCAGGCGTTCTCGCTCTGCCAGCAGGGCCACCTCCTGCGCCTCCACGTTGGCCCTCTGGGCCTGCAGCTGCTCGTGCCTGGGATGCACAGGGACTAAGAGGGCTGCAGGGGCCTGGGGCCGGGGCGAGGGGGCGGCTGGACTATCTGGACCCGCCGGGTCTGCCGTCTCCTAAGCACGGGCCTCTAAACAAAGCCCTGGGGCAGAATGCCACCTCCGCAGCGAGGTGCCCCCCACTCCCGACGATGAATGAGCCTCAGGGCGAGAGCTCGCCCCGGAGCTCAGCCACGCGCCAGGGCACGGCAGCAGAGGTGAAAGCGTTGGGGGGGGGGCGGGCGGTGCTTCCCCGCTGGGGTCAGACTGGCGGAGGGAGTCTGCTCCGGGCGGGCAGGGGGTGCTGGGGAGAGAAGCTGGGTGTCTGGGGGAGGCTCACCGGCCCTGCAGCTCCCGGTGGGCCAGCTCCAGCGCCCGCATGTTAGCCTTGAGGTCGCGGTGCCGGGCCAGCAGTCCCTCTAGCTCGGCCTCCTGTCGCCGCTGCAGCTGAGCCAGGGCCTCGTGGTCCCGAAGCAAAGCCTGCTGCTGCCCCCGGGTCTCCTCGTGGGACTGCCGCGCTGCCCGCACCTCCTCCTCCAGCACCCCCAGCTTCCTGTGCAGCTCCTGGCCCTGCCTCTCCAGTATAGACTTTTCAGCCTAGGGCAGAGGAGGCAGCAGGGACCGCAGGGGTGCGGTCCCAGGCCAGAAAGGGGGGTAAGAGACGGGGGTGGGGGCGGGGACCAAAAGGCAAGGGGCAGGGCAGAGGATACGCGAGAACTGTGGACAAGGCAGAGGGCTGGAGTGGGGGCAGCAGGGAGCAGGGAGCAGAGAGCAGAGGCAGAGGTGAATGGGCAAGGAGAGGGGAGGGTGCTGGCGTCAGGCCGTGGAGGGCGGGGCAAGAGGCACAAGGCAGGGATGCGACCCATGGGGCAGGGGCAGGGGCAGGGGCAGGGAGGGCAGTAGGGACTAATGGCTGGCTGTTGAGAGGAACGCAGCCGAGCCAAATGGCATGGATGTGAGGGCCGGAGGCAGGCGGGAGGGGGTAGGAGCCAGGGAAGAAGCGTCAAAGGGAAGGAGAAGGACGGGGGAAGAGGGGTGCAGACTGGGGCGGCTGGGGTCGGAGGGTAGAGATAGCTGTGACGAGAGAGCAGGCAGGAGGAGCCGGCAGGGAGCTCAGGCAGGGAAAAGGGCAGGAAAGAATAGGAAGGGGGCAGGCGGCCGTGGTTAAGTGGGCACGAGGCAGGGCAGGGGACAGGCCCCTGGGGCTGTCACCCACCTGCAGGCGGCTGCTGTGCTCCTGGGCCCGCTGACTCTGCAGGAGGAGCTCCTGGGCCCGGCCCTGCAGGTTGCCCAGCTGCCCCTCCAGGTGCTGGAGCTGCCCCTGCAAAGCCACCTTCTCGGCCACCAGCGTTGCATTCTGCCGGGAAGGGGGTGGAGGGGTCAGCGGGGGCCAGGCCACGGGGGCCGCCCCTCTGCATGCCCACCGCACAGCAGTCAACACTCACGTTGCGTTCCATCTCGATGAGCCGCCCACTCTGGGCCCCCGGGATCCTCAGCTCATCGTGCCCCTCCGGCCCCCGTCCCACGGAGCCCTGGCGCAGCTGGAAGGACAGGCCCTGGGAGGTCATGCGGGGGGGCGGGGGGGCGTGGAGGGGACCCTCACGCCCTCGGCAGCATTTGACATGGCCCCCGGCCCGCCGCCACCAGGCCCCGCAGTCCCACGCTTCCGGCTCCCACAGGTGCATGGGTCCCTCTCCTTGTCGCTCCGTTCTGCAGCAGAGCCCAGCCTCTGCCCGGCCGCTTCTCCTGCCCAGAACACCCTTCCCACCCCTGCTCTTCCTCTGGGCCCCGGGGTCAATGCCACTTTGCCCCAACCAACCCTCTGTGTGCCCACCAGGTGGCCTGTCGGGTGCCCACCGTCCCTCGGCACCCGGTGTCAGGGTGGCCTGTTTCCTCGCCCGGTGTGGGGACCCCACCACACCCCTGAGCTGGGCCCTGAGCTGTAAGCCTATGCAAGCAGGGACCTCAGAAACAACGGCCGACCTAGAGCGACGACAGGGACTGAGCTCACTGGGAAGTGGGAGAGACTCAGAGCAGAGCCGCTGCTGGGTGCCGTCCATTTGAGGAATGGGGGAATCGAGGCCCCCCCCCCCAGAAGACCACGTGGCCTGGGCAGCGTCAGCCTGACTCCCAGCACAGCGCTCTCCCCAGTAGGCCCAAGTTGGGCCTCAAGGCAAGGGAGTGGCCAAGACTCAAGGGGCGAGACCAGAGGGGCGGCAGGGACGGGAGCCCGGGGCGGAGCCTCACCTGGACCAGCTCCTTTTCCAGCTGTTCCGCCCTCATCTTGAGTTCCCTCAGCGCCTCCTCCTTGCTGGCGGCCGCCGCCTGCAGCTCAGCCTCCAGCCGCTGCTCCAGGCCCTGGTACCTGCCGGGAGAAGCCTTGGCACCCACCCTTCCCCGAGCCCTGCCCGCCCCTCTCTGCCCCCGGGGCGATGACCCCACCTCTGTTGCTGGATCTCCTGTTCCCGCAGAAACGCCTGTCGCTCCAGACCCGCCTGTTCGAGCTCACTCTGCAGGTGTTCCAGCCGGGCCCCCAGCTCCTGGCCCCTCAACCAGGCCTTCTCTAGCTCCTGAGGGCGGGTGCGGCAGAGCCAAGGTCAGGCCACCATCCCCGCCCCGGATGGAGGGTGGGGGTGCAGAGGAGGCCTCGATCCCAAGGCCTCAGGGTCTGGAGACCTAGCTTTCTACCTTCCTCTGTCACCCTGCGCAAATGTCGGTTTTGGTTTTTAGGCTCTCTAGGCCCCGAGATCAAGAGTCCCTGCTCTACCGACGAAGCCGGCCAGGCGCCCCGCCCCGGGCAAACATCTTTAACCCTTTGGGCCTCTACCCCCGCCCCCCCATCTGTAAAATGGGAGCATAGGCCTGGCTGCCTTGCAGAGGGACTACGGAAGAGCTGGGGACTGTAAGCCTGGCAGTGGGTGAGGGAGGCCTCTGATCCGGGAGTTAGAGATACTCGCCGGGCAAGCGTCTTTACCTCCCTGAGCCCCTGGCTCCTCACGCGCCCAGGAGCAGCTAGATGTGCCCTCCGTGATGAGGCCAGGCTGGCCATGTGAGGGCAAGAGGGGCTTGAAAGAGGCAGATCTGAAGAGCGCCCTCAGCCACACGGAGATGGCTGCAAGGATAGGGATGTGGCCAACGTCAGGCCCAACCACAGTGGGGGCTGGGGGTGGGGGGTGGGGAGAGCCGCTGCAGGCCCGGCCAGGCCAGGCATCCTGTGGCGGTTGGGCCGCACCATTGTGGAAGGGGGCAGGAGGCCCACTCTGGCCTGTGGGCCTCGGAGGGCGATGGGCCAAACCATTCTGGGAGGTGGGGGAGGGGCTGTCAGGAGGAAACCACAAGGAAGAACCAACTCCGACCAGCAGCCTACCATATCCTTGCTCTGGAAACCAAGTCTGCGGCCTTTGCTCTGATCTTCTAGGCTTTGCAGCCCCACCCAGTCTCCCCCCCACCCCCCCACCCCCGCCCACCCCCGGGGTTGGCTGGAAAACTACAAGTCCCATGAGGCCCTGCTGCCTGTTGCCTCACCCCTCCCCCACCCCAACACCACCATTACAGCCCAAGGGCTAAGGGTAAGAATAACAGTGACACAGATTAAAAGAGGCTTGAACCTCTGGCCCCTCCCAGGCCCCCGGCCACAGCCCTCAGTGCCCCGACCTCTCTACCCAGCCACCTGGACAAGCCCTTTCTTTGGCCCCTGGTTCCCTGGCTAGCCACCTCCTCCTACACCACACCCAGTTAGCACCAGGAACCTCTCTGCCCAGGAAATCTCACAAAATTCCCCTGTGTCCTCAGGCCCTTCTAGCCCCGCCAGCCCTCCCCTCCCCTGCACTGCCCACCTGCCTACATTCACTCCAGAGCTGCCCCCAGCCCTCTACGTTCATTATCTAACAGGATCCTGTAAGGCGTGACATTTTTACTCCGTCTTATAGGTGAGGAAGCCGAGAGAGTCGGGGCAAGTAATTCGCCCCTAACCACACAGCCGGTAGGCGGGGGATCTGGGCTCTAAGCCAGGTCGGCCTGAGAGCATCTCTCAGTCACGTCCTACAGAGTGGACCCCGCAGACAGCTTCTCGGCCTTGCCTTCTCACCCACGCCCCCCGTTCTCACATTCCCCCGGGCCTGCCCTGCGCAACGCCTAGCCCTGGGCACACCCCACAGTGTGTTCCCCACTCTTCTCCTTCAGAGGCGTCTCCCAGCAAATCACTCCTTCTCTCTGAATCCCAGCATCCTCTGTACAACAGGGATGAACCCGGACACTGTGCTCAGCTGGAAGATTCGATTCCTCGTCCGCAGCCCACCCTCCCCCGTGGCACGGGCCCCCCTGCTGGCCCGAACACCCTTCTCAATTGCCTCCTAGCCTCCCCCGCTTCCCCCGAGGGGCCTCTCAACACGAGTACCCGACTACTCGGCTCGCCCTCAACCCTCCACCGGGTTTCAAGGTCATGGGCCTCCTGTAAAGGTCATGGAGGTCATCTCCTTCACAAGCACAGCCGCAACTCGCAACTCCTTCCTTAGCTTGAAAGGAAGACAGAGGCCCTGCCCAGCAGGAACCCGGCTTAGTGAATTCTCTGCCTAGGTTCCTTCCACTTCCCACCTCACACCCCACCCCTACACGGTCACGCCTGCGCCTCCTCCTGGCTCACTGCCATTCTCTCTCCTCCAGGAAGCCTTCCGGGACATGCCGCGGCCTAAGTCCAGTGTGCTTCCTGGACTCCCACAGCTCCCTGCACAGTCCCATCGCCACCCTAGACTATGAGAGCCCCTCCCCCCCAACCAGTACGGGCACACTGGCTGCCTGGTACAGCACCTGGTGGCAAGGTCCTGTCAACACGCTTGAGCACACAAAGGAAGGCGTTTCCAGGTTTTCTCTCTCCTCCATGCCCCGTCCCAGCCCCAGCCGGCCTCACCTGCCACCAGGACCACCGGCACCACCTCCTGAGGGCCCGAGGGAACACCAAAGGGACACACCAAGGGGACCCTCCCCAAACCCAACCTCACAAAGGCTTGTCCACACGCTTGGGTGGCTTTCCCTGCCCGGGGCCAGAGTACTGACGCCCACAAGGCTGGCCCAGCACGCCTCTCTGGCCCTGCTCCCCCACCTCCCAGGCCCCTCAGCATCATTAATGCCTTCAGGTCTCTGCACATGCTGTTCCCTCTACATGAAATGTCCTTCCCACCTGGTGGAACCTTGACCACTCCTCAGAACCTTCTCCAAAGCCTCCCTGCCCCCACCCCGGCACCCTCTCCCAAGGACTCCTGCCCACTTTGCTCTTAATAATGACCATGTCTTGAGCCTCTGTCAAGCAGGAACTAGGCTCGGCACACCGTGATCTCCCTTGATCTTCAAAAGATCCACTGAGACGGCTATGCAGAGCCGCCCCCCCCCCCCCCCCCGCCTTTCATGGAGGAGGAATAGGGCAGAGGGGAGTCAGCTGCCACAGTCAGAGAGCCGGGATTTGCCCCCAGGCGGTCGGGCTCCGTACCCATACTCTCATCCCCTGCTACAGCCCACCCCTCCAGAGGGAGGGGACATCCGTCCTGTGACCCAGGTCAAGGGCACCTTTGGAAGGCAGAGGTGGACTTTTACCTTTCGGGCTCCAGCCCCGGCCAGGTGCTGGGGCACTCGGTGGCTACCGATGGGATTGATCACCCAAACCCCAGCAAGTGACTCAGGCCCCCGTTTCCCATTCCAGGCCGCGAGCCCCAACATACCTCCTTGAGGGCCTGCCTCTCCCTCTCGGCCTCCTGCAGGCGCTGACGGCCCTCGCTCTCCAGCACTTGAAGCCGCTCCTCGGCGGCCTCGGCCCGGGCCCTCAGTCTGGGCCCCTCGCGCTCCCACTGCCTCCGCTCTCGGCCCGATGTCGCCAGGGCCTCTGCCAGCGCCTCCCGTTCACGCGCCGCAGCCTCCAGCTCCCGGCCGGCTGCCTCCACTGCCTCCCGCAGCCGAGCCTGCTCCCCGGCCCGGGCCTCCACTTCCCGCTGGGCCTCGGCCTCTGCCTTCCGCGCCTGAGCCAGCTCCTCGGAGAGCCGGGCGGCCTCCGTGCCTCGGGCCTCCAGCCGTCGGGCCTGGGCCTCTAGCTCCGCTCCCAGTGCCTCGGCCTCCCTCTTCAGCTGGGCCACCTCCTCCCTCAGGGCCTCCTGCTCCGGGACACCACCAGCCGGGATCTCCCCTGGGATCGGCCCCTCCCAGGTCTGGGCCTCCGAAGCCCCTTCCGACTTCTGCTGTGGATTTTGCTGCGCTGGGTCCCCAACCAACCCCTCCAGCTTCTGTGCATGTTCCCTGCCCTCTGTCTGCCCCTTGAGTAGGTCCAGCCCTTGGCCTGGGGTCTCCTGCTCCTCCACTGGAGCACAGAGGCTAAGCTCCGAGGCTGCAGGCTTGCTCGCAGGGCCCTCCTGTCTCTGCACCTGGGCTTCGGGCCCTGACTCTCCAGTGTCTCCTCCCGACAGCTCAGCCTGAATTTCAGTCTCTGGATCTTGAGATGGGACCGCGGAGGTGGGAGTCTGGAGAAGGGCTCCATGGCCAGCCTTCTCCAGGGACTCCTGTGCTGCTACTGCAGAACCTGATTCCTGGAGGGTCAAGTCTGAGGTCTGAGGGGTCATGGCAGCCGTCTGGAGGGGCCTCTCTATCACCTGTGGGCCTGAGTCAGATGCCTGGGGACGCACGGGTAATCTCGCAAGGGCCGAGTCTGACACGGGGGAAGCCAGGTCCAAGGCCCGGGTGCCTCCATCCCCCACCTGGCCAGCCAAACCCTGGGCGCCACGGTCTGAGGTCAGGCAAGTCTGGGGGGCCACATCCGGCTCTGGAACCAAGGAGTCCTCGCTCTGCTCCTCCAGCAGGGGGTGCTGAGGGCACATGAGAGGACCCGTCGAGCCCAGAGGAGGAGGCAAGGAAGGACCTGTTGGCCGGTTGGGGGAGGGGACTCACCTGGCCTCCAGGCTGCCCCTGTAGCACCTGTAGCAAGCCCCGAAGCTCCTGGTTCTCCCTCTCCAGGGTCCGCAGCCGCCGGGCCTCTGCCTCTCTCACTTCCTCATGAAGTGAAGGAGTTGCTCCGGGCGGGGGTGCTGGGACACGGGCGATGCGGTCAGGGCCCCTCTGTACCCTCTGCTGGGATCCCCGGCTCTTCACATCCACCCCTACACCCCCTCCCCCAACACCTTGGGGAAAGGATGAAGTCAGCAGCCAGCCCCAGCAGGGTTGCAGGAAACCACAGGCAGCCCCCCTACCCCCGCGGTCCCCAGCCCCTCTTCTGGGGCCCTCCTCACCCTCCCCAGGAGAGCCCGGGGGTGGCTCCAGGCTCCGCTGAAGCTCCAGCTCCAGCCCCACATTCTCCTCTGTCAGCTGGTCCACCTGACGCCGCACAGAGGCCAGCTCCTGGGGGAAGGACGGGGTCAGACAAGCCCTCCTCAGCATGGCCGGGCCAAGAGTGTGGGCTAGACCACCAGGGGAAAAAAGGAGTAGGGGGTCACAGGGAGCACTGGAGAACCCTGGGGGGCCATTGGGGTTACCAGGGCTCACAGATGACAGAGTGACTGGGGGTCCCCGGGGCAGTCTCACCGCGCGGGCCTCGCCCAAACGAGTCCGCAGCAGCAGGTTCTCACGCTGGGTCTCATGCAGCCGAGCGCAACGCTCTTGAGCGGCCTCCAGCCGCTCCTCCAGGAGCGCCTTCGAGGCTTCCAGAGCCCCCGAGAGCACCCGTTCCTCCTGGTGGGGGAGCAGAGACGACCTGTGGTGTGATGCTGGCCCCAAGCACTTCAGGCCCCACCTCTCCCTTCCATCTGCCCCTCCCTCTCCAAGGTCTTTCCGGGGACCACTTCCCAAGCGCCTGGCCCCGCCCCTTCCCTCCCAGACCCTCCTCCCAAGGTGGCGTCCTTCTAGGATCCACAGCGAGGGGCTCACTCCAGGCAGCTCCTCCCCTACACTCATCCTCTCCAGGACCTACCCCTACCTACCGTCCCCACCTCTCCCTTCCCTCTGTCCCATCCTCCAGAGGGCTTTGCCCCAGACACCACCTCACCCATTTCTCCTGGCGGTGACTGCTCGGTCCCCAAGACCAAGCCCTCCCTTCTCCAGGCCAGCCCCCAATTCGCTCCCCGCTCCCCGCCCCCCCCCGCCCCGGCCCACCCCGTCCCCTGCGGGCCCCGCCTCCCGCCTCACCTCCAGCTGGCTTTTGCAGGCCTCGGCCGCCTGCAGCCGCTCGCGGCAGCGTCGCAGCTCCTCCTGCAGGCGGGGCAGGCGGCCGGCGCGCTCCCGCAGCGCCTCTACCTCCTCGCGGTACAGCTCGGCCCGCTTGGCCTGTCCCGACAGCGCCTGGGCCTGAGCCAGACGGTGCGGAGCTGGGGACGGCCAGCCGCGGGCCAGAGGGATCAGGGAGGGGGAGGACCCCGGCTGGCGGCAGGCAGCGGGGCAGAGGGGGTGTGGGGAGAGGGCTGGGGAATGCGGCAGCGGCGGGGAGCATCTGAGCGCACCTCCTGGCGGAGCCTTCGGATTTCGGCCTCCAAGCCCTGCACCTCCGCCTGGGAGTCTAGCAGCAGCTCGGCCTTCTCCTCCCTGGAGAGAAGAGAAGGGACGCTGGAGGGGCGGGGGAACCCGGAACCCCCAGGCCTGATCCCACCCATCTGCATCCGCGCCTAACCTGCCCCTCTCCCTCCAGGTCCGCCTCCCAGCCTGGGGCACTCACAGCTCCTGCCGCAGGCGCCGCAGCTGGGCCTTGGTGTTGGCCAGCTGCAGGGCCAGGTGGTGTGAGGGACCCTCTGGAGGAGTCCTAGCAGGAGCCTCTGGCAGCAAGGGGGCCGGCTGTCTCTCCAGCAACAGTTGGGCCAGGCGCTGTGCAAAGTCAAGGGTCGGGAGCCAGAAATAACCCACCCCATGCGCCCTCCCCACCCCCACCCCCCCCCCCCGCCCCCCAGTCTGGCTCTTGCAGCTCTGCTGGTCCAAGACCCCCCATGCGAACCCCGCATCTGGCCCCAACCCCCAGTTCCTCCCACATCTGGGTCCCCAGGGTCCTCCCAGCCCTCCACCTGGGCGGTGCCATGCCCCCTACCTGGGCCCCCACGTCGCGCTCCCGCGCCAGCCTTAACAAGGTCCCCATCAGGCTCCGGAACAGCATCTCCAGCTCCTGAGGCTCCAGCTCCCCAGGCTCTCGCCCAGCCAGTGCCAGCACCACGCCTGCCCCAGGCTGGGTCACCTGGACCAGGTAGAGAGAGCAGTTCAGCAGAGGAAGTGGAAGGGCAGAGTGCCCCCCGGTGGCAGGGCCAGTCCCAGGCTGTGGATCAGCCCTAGTACCTCCTGGATAGCAGCAGCCAAGTCACTCTGGACCTCGAGGCTGAGGCCCTGGATGTGTCGGATGAAGAGTTCCCGGTGCTCGCACTGCAGGCAGACAGAGTGGAAATGCTGGCACCAGGTGTCTCTCCCAGCTCTGCCGCCAAAGCTGAACCCTCCCCTCCCCTCCCCTCCCCTCCCCCGCTCACCTGCACTGACGCCCCCAGCAACAGCCGAAGGATGCCTTCCAACTCCTCCACTGCCTCCTCTGCCGGGCACAAGCCACAAAAAGTTAGGGGTGGAGGGAGGGGGTAGAGGCAGGAAGGGGTGGTGGGAGACAGCACCTGAGAAGGGGTCAAAAGCCAACGTCTGGAGGTCTGGGGGTGGCGACAGGACCAGCAGCTGCAGCTCCTCCTGGGGGCAGAGGGGACAGGAGGTGGGAGACGGGCCTTCCCACGGGTCTGAGGCTCAGCCTCCCCTCCCCAGCCCCTCACCTGGTAGAAGTCCCTCAGGCGGCCCCACAGGTGGTTCAGGTTCCGCACTCGCCAGGCTGCGGGACCATCAGGGGCCCTGACCCTCTGAAGTCCTCCTCGGGAACTGGGAATTCTGGGCACAGGGAGCCGGGTGGGAGGGGCAATCAGGGACCGACCTGCCCCAAGCAAGCTCCACCCACCAGCCCTCAAGCTCCTCCCAGCAGCCTGTGGAGGGAGGGGCCACCTCAGACCCCCGGGCTGGCGGGCTGCTTCTTACACGATGCCCAGCACGCGGAGCAGCAGGGCCCCATCGATGAGATGCAGGAACCTCTTCTCCGGGCCAAGGGGCCCCTCTCCTTCCTCCTCCTCTTCCTCCTCCGGCTCCTCCGCCTCTCCCACTAGGCCGGCCAGTCCCAGCGCCTGTGGGGGAGTGGAGACGGGTCGGCCGGCCCGGTTAGGAACTCCCCTACCAGCAGAGTGACTCCCCAGCCCCTCTGACCTGCCCCCTGAGCCCGTGCAGCCTCCTCCTCTCCTTTGCCCTAAAGGCCTCCGGACCCCTTTTCCTTCCCGAAGCCTACCTGGACTTCTCCAGCCCCACATTTGAGCCCACCTCTGCCCTCCGGCCCCGACTCTACCGGACCCTCCCCCAAACCCGGCACTGGCCCCTCCCCCGCTCTCACTTCCCCTCCCCACACCCCTCCCACCTGCCCCCTCACCCAGGTGGCCAGGCTCCCACTCAGGAAGTCTCTGAGTCTGGGCCCCTTGCCCCCATCCATGACAGGGTCAGGGTGTTGGTCCCGCTGTGGCAGCTACACCTGCCCCAAGAGGAAGAGGAAGTCCCCCGGTCGGGGATCCCGGCCCGGCCACAGACACCCTGTGCAGCTTCCTCCTTCCGGGTGCACGCGGGCCTGTGCGCCCCCACTGTCCTGCCTCGGCCCCCACCTCACCACCCCACATCCTCCCAGCATCTCCGCAGGGCCAGCCCAGGGGTTAGCAGGGGAAGGTGGGGTCAGGGCCGCGCAGGGGTAAGGCCGCCAGCTCTCCCGGCCCAAGGAACAATGGCCGGTGAGCCCTCCGCCTCTCTGGAAACTTGAAACCAGAGAAGGGGACCTCCGCCTTGCATCTCCCAGGGCCTCTGGGAAGCCGGTGGCAGATGCTACCGCCCCAGTAAGTCTCCTCTGCACCCCAGCCAGAAGTGAGAACCCCTCCTCTGACCCCACCCTCCCCCATTCTCTGTGCACCCTGCACTGAGCCAGGACCCTGGGCCGTGGCTCTGCGACCCGACGGGCCTCAGTTTCCCGGCTGTAAAAGAAATGGCTTGGACTCCGGCCTCTGGGGGACTGGGGGAAGACACGTACAGCCGAGGCCAGCAGCAAACGTCTCAGACAGACATTTGCCCGGGAGGACACCCCAGCTCCCTCACTGCTCACTACGGAGCCTCCAGATTCATTCTGTCATTCACCGGCTCGGAGCCGGACAGTGCCCGGTGCTGCCATGGTGCAAAAGCCACATGGTCCCCGCACCCGTGGGCCTCCCAGGACACTGGGGAGGCGGCCGCCCCCCCAAAATCACACACGTGCTCAAAATGTAGCATTGCAGCCATCCTATGTGCGTAGACAGCGAAGAGACGGATTTCCTGGGAGGGCCAGGGAAGGCATCCCAGAGGGGGCTCCTCGAGGAAGCTGAGATGGGGTGGGGGTGGGGGGCTGGGTTAAGTAGACAAAGTGGGGAGGCGGGGAGAGAGCAGAGACAGAATGTGCAAGGGCTCTGCGGCAGCTAGAAGCCCGGCCAGCGCCAAGTTCAGGAATTATTCATGTGTCATTGATTCCAAGACACTTGATTGCTCACGTTTAAGTCTCGGAAGTCAGGTTACCTCGTAGAGTGGCTTTCTGGCTGGCGGCAGTCCTCACGTAGCTGTCACTGCCTGCCTGTGCCCACACTTCAGAAGCATCACACCCTGCAGAAAGGGAGTCAGCAGCTTGGAAGAAATCCCCGGAGGCAAGAGCTGAGCACTCCTGGAACCCCAGGATTCAAACGGTGGGAGCCCCCAGGGAGGAGAATTAGGCTTGTCACTAACACTCCCAAAGCAGAAGTCATTGCAGAGCTGGGCTGAGAGCCGCCTCCTACGGCTGTTGGTTTTCTGGTTGTCGCACGGATCGTGGAGGGGGCTGCCGCTCTCTCACCAGCACTCTCGATGGCTCCCTGGAGGAGGTGGCAGCGAAACATACAGGCATCACGCCTCTATTGATTGGACTCTAAATGTGAAGGAGTTTTCCAAACCATAAACAATTTATCTTGTTTCTATTTTCCGTTTTACGTGTGTGCCTCAGACTTATGATGAGAGCCTATGTCTAAGTCAAAAAGAGCTCCTTCGGGAAGCATAAAATAAAGGCTCTTGTGATGAAAGAGACTCGGGACGTAGTAAACTGGCAGCATTCTTTTTTCCCTCGGTGGCATCTTTCACAATTGATGACATCTTAGAGTTGATGAAAGATGGGGCGATAAAAACAACCTTGACAAACACAGGTTTGCCACGAGCCAGTCATGGGTACAAGTACTTTACGCTCGTTGACTACTCTGTATTGAACTCGTATGTAAAATGAGGACTTGGGGCGCCTGGGTGGCTCAGTCGGTTAAGCATCCGACTTCGGCTCAGGTCACGATCTCGCGGTATGTGAGTTCGAGCCCCGCATCGGGCTCTGTGCTGACAGCTCAGAGCCTGGAGCCTGTTTCAGATTCTGTGTCTCCCTCTCTCTCTGACCCTCCCCCGTTCATGCTCTGTCTCTCTGTGTCTCAAAAATAAATAAATGTTAAAAAAAAAAATTAAAAAAAAAAAAAATGAGGACCAAGGCGGGGCGCCTGGGTGGCTCAGTCAGTTGAGCGTCCAACTTCGGCTCGGGTCATGATCTCGCGGTCTGTGGGTTCGAGCCCCGTGTCGGACTCTGTGCTGACAGCTCGGAGCCCGGAGCCTGCTTCGGATTCTGTGTCTCCCTCTCTCTCTGCCCCTCGCCCGCTCATGCTCTGTCTCTCTCTCTCTCTCTGTCAAAAATAAATAAACATTAAAAAAAAAAAATGAGGACCAAGGGTTATCTCCAATGTACAGAGGAGGAAACTGAGATTCAGAGAGGTTAATAACTTGCCCAAAGCCACACAGCTATCGAGTGGTAGGACCAACCAAAAGAAGGCCGTGGGGCCAGCGTGTAAGGAGCAAGGGGCTCACGGTCAAGGCAAGCCAGGTCTCATCAGGCAACGGGAAGCCGTGCAGGGTTGTTAACAGAGGAGCACATCCCTTTGCTTGACACTCCTGAGACGCATTGGGAAATGCAGATAATCCTCCCTGAGAGTTGTTACGAGGATTCCATGAACTGGTGCCCAGCCGGAGCGTTCATTAAATGGTCCCTGGTGTGGGTTGTTATGTTTAGTATTAATAATATCAAGGGTTCGTCCAGATTTGACCCCCTGCGAATCTTACGTCTGTTTGCATTCCCTAAAGATTCCAGCCTGGGAAGTCCTCTGGGAGCACCTGCTCTGGGTGAGCCAAGCACCCAGACTAGGGTGACTAGGCCTCATCCCCTGGCGGCGGAGGGCCCCTGGCTTGCTCAACATCTCCCAGTCACACCCTTCCTCAAGCCTCGGAGGCAGGGACCGTGTCAACGATTGCTTTCACATCTGTCACTCCACACACGCCTGGCTGCATCTCAATCTGTTTCTCTGACTTGGTTCGGCTGAGTCAGGCAGAGGGGGGCTTTGGGGAGAGTGGGAGCCGGGGACGGGCCTCCTCATCAGATGACAAAGAGATCCTGGGACCTCAAGGCTCAGCTAGCTGTTGAGGGACGTTCACCAGAGTCCAGCAGGGGTCCCTTCCCTTCGGCTGCATTTCTCCTGTAAAATTTTTTTCAGGGGCACTTGGGTGGGTGTGTCGATTAAGCGTCCAACTTCGGCTCAGGTCGTGATCTCGAGGTTCACGAGTTCGAGCCCCGCGTCGGGCTCTGTGCTGACAACTCAGAGCCTGGAGCCTGCCTCGGATTCTGTGTCTCCCTCTCTCTCTCTGCCCCTCCCCCACTCGTGCTCTGTCTCTGTCTCTCTCTCTCTCTCAAAAATAGATAAACATTAAAAAATAAAAATAATAAGGAATGTAAACTGGTGCAGCCACTCTGGAAAACAGTATGGAGGTTCCTCAAAAAATTAAAAATAGAACTACCCTACGACCCAGCAATTGCACGACTAGGCATTTATCCAAGGGATACTGGGTGTGCTGTTTCAAAGGGACACATGCACCCCATGTTTATGGCAGCACTAATAGACAATAGCCAAAGTATGGAAAGAGCCCACATGTCCACCGATGGATGCATGGGTAAAGAAGATATGGGATATAGATACAATGGAGTATTACTCGGCAATCAAAAAGAATATCTTGCCATTTGCAACTACGTGGATGGAACTGGAGGGTATTACGCTAAGTGAAATTAGTCAGAGAAAAACAAATATATGACTTCACTCATATGATGACTTTAAGAGACAAAGCAGATGAACATGAGGGGAGGGAAGCAAAAATAGTATAAAAACAGGGAGGGGGACAAAACATAGGAGACTCTTAAATATGGAGACCAAACGGAGGGTTCTGGAGGGGTTGTGGGAGGCGGGGGAGGGGCTAAATGGGTCAGGGGCATTAAGGAATCTACTCCTGAAATCATCGTTGCCCTATATGCTAACTGGACATAGATTAAAATATAAATAAATTTAAAAAACAAAAATTAAAAAAAAAAAAGGGAAAGAAAATGTGTCCACACAGAAAACTTTAAAAATAAATAGATGGAAAAAAAATAAATAAATAAAAATAATAAAATAAAGTTTTTTCAGACCCGTGATCAAAAACGCCAAGACTGCGTAAAGGTACAGAAAAGAAACCAAGTCTCGCCCTCATCACTGCCAACCCCTACCCTCTGACACCCCCCCCCCCCCCGTTAGCATGTTCTATGTCATTTCTGAGATGCGGCTGCTCACGTCCGTCTGTAACAGGTGGATACAACCACACACGCAGGGCTGTGCACCTCCGTGCTTCGCAAAATATTTTACAATCTGCTTCATTTCTCTTCAGAGCCACTGGCCTTGGCCTTTTTAATGGCGACGCGGTATTCTGCTGCGTTGCTATTCCATCATCATTTAGACTCTGTCTTGTTGACAAATATTCTAAACATCTGCAGTGCTACAACGGCTCCCCTTCTCAGATATCTTTTTCTGGAAGTTTTTAAGCAAGTCCAATACCCACGACTGCCGGCATGGGGATCCATGGGAGTCAGCCCGAGAAGCGGAGAATGACAGACAGACAAATGGACAACGTAGTCACCTGCAATCCCGCCCCCCCACCCCACCCCCCCACGCCGGGGCTCGGCACAGGATAGGAGTGGGAGGGATCGCATCTCCCATCTCCCAGTTCCCTTCTGGTTTTGAATTCTCTGGATAGCCCTGGTCCAACCCCAAAGGCCAGAGGCAGGAGGGCTCTGGTGCTCGAGGAAGCAGAGTCCAGGGAGGCCAGGCAAGTGGTGGCCAGGTCCAGCCGGAGCCTGGGACCCACCAGGGCTGAGTCAGAGAGCCACTTTCGCCCCCTGCCTGCAGCAGGCCCAGAGCCCCACCTGGTGCCTCCGAGGCCCTCCAGGAGCCCAGTTCCCTCAGCAGAAGACTCAGGGCTCAAGAATTAAAGACAAAACACAGCCTCCAGGGCCTTCTGGGCACCTGGCCCTCTGGTGTTGGGTCTGAGGGACTCCCTCCCCCTCCCCCAAGTCTCTAAGAAGGGATGGTTTTCCTCTCTGCCGCTTGGGGGTGGAAGAAGCTGAGCCAGAGTTGGGCAATTGCAGAAATGCCCAGCGGGGCGGCCGGAACCAGCCGCCAAGGAGGGAGGAGGCAGCGGGAAGCCAGAGCCAGGGAGGGCGGGACCCAGGGCCATGCACCCAAGTGCTGGGCCAGGTCCCTGGGGACTCGGGGAGCCACCTGCAGGACCTGGGCCCCAGCAGCCAAAGAGAGCATGCCACAGTCCAGCCGCGACCACCTGACACTTGGCTTGCTCTCCCCAGGGTGCCCCCACACTCCTGGGGGGGGGGGGGAGCACTCACTCGGCCTCATCCTGAGACTCTTACCCAGGCAGACGCGAGCTCTCCAGTCCTCCTCCAGCCCGTCTCCACCCAGCGCCCAAGGAGTCTCTTGGAACTACTGCCTCATGACCTTTTCCTGCTTAAAACCCTCCCATGGCTTCTCCCTGTGCCGTGAATTGAGTTCCACCCTCTCACCAGGACCTCCGAGGCCCTGCTGAGTGGCCCCAGCCGTCCACAGCCTGATCCCTTGTTTCTCCCCACCTCCTCTGGCGCAGGGCCCTCTCCGCTTCCTCAGTCTCCCACCCTGGACACCTTCGAATGTGCTGTTTCTCCAACCCGAACCCCCCCCCCCCCACCAACACACACACACACACACACCCTCCCTCCCTCTCCCCCTGTCTGGCTCCTTCTCACCCTGCTGGTCTTGCTTTGATGGCCTGTTTCTCGGAAGAGATTTTCCTTTTCTAAAGACCCTGGTCCTTTTCCCTAATAGCTTATCTCACTCTACATCCTCTCTGTTTGTGCACAGTGCCCGCGTGAGCGCCCCGACGGGCACCGACCACCTCCCCCGTGCTCTGTCCTTCACGTGGATTCACCGCTCAGTCCCCTCCTCCGTAGGTGTGTAAAATACCGGGGCTGTTATTATCACCCCCCTTTTGTGAGGAAGAAACTGACACACAGAGAGGTTAAGTCACTTGCCTAAGGGCACAGAGCCAGGAAGAGGAGGAGCCAAACTGCAGAAGGCGGCCGCATTAATGCTTCTGAACAAACGAATTCCTATTTCAGAGATCAGGAAGGGGGTAGGAGAGATCAGCTGATTCAGAGATCAGCGGGAGGGGATAGGAGCCGGTACAGTTAAGGGTAAAGCCAGCATTTCTTGGAGGACTCCAAAAGCTGCATCCCCTCCCCTCGCTCCCCCACTGCCTTGGGGATGCTGGGGGAGCAAGGCGGGAGGCCGGCACCCAG
This sequence comes from Neofelis nebulosa, assembly GCF_028018385.1. Lineage (NCBI taxonomy): Eukaryota > Metazoa > Chordata > Mammalia > Carnivora > Felidae > Neofelis > Neofelis nebulosa. Next base: position 107,624,125 of record NC_080791.1, on the reverse strand, counting down.
TTAGCAGGCACAGGGGTAGCAGCACCAAGCCCCACGGGTGCCAGCCTCACTCGTAATCAAAGACACGCACATTAAAGGCAGCTCCAAGATACCATGAGCCATCCATCAAGCTGGCAAAAATAAACCCAGGAGGTAAAGCTCGGGTTGGCACATGGTGAGGAGAGAAGCCCACGTCACTGATGGCTGTCAAAACGGCCTCAGAGTTTCCAGAGCCCTTGGACCCAACACTCTAGCATTTGGGAACGCTCCCCGAGGAAGGAGCCCAAGAAGAAACGAAAATAGAAAGTGTCGGAAGCCTCCCCTCGCCAAATACCGGAGACACCCCCGTGTCCACCGAGGGAAGCCAGCTAAGCTGTGGCCTCTGGATGAAATCTCATCCCTGCCCTCACCTGGTCTGCTCAGCCCAGACCTCGTTCCTCTCCCGCACCTTTGGGCTTTAACGAGGCTGTTCCCACCACCTAGAAGAGCCTTCCTGCCTCTGTTCGCATTGTCTATCCATCTTTTAGCCACAGCTAGAAGCCGTTTTCCCCTCCCTTACCCTGTGGCAGGGCGGGCCAGTGGGCAGAGTCCTTCTGTCACACCCCAAACGCATCGAGGCGAGCATGGAGCTGTGGTGGCAGGGCCAGCTCCATTAGGACAGGAGCTCAGTGCCTGGAATCCCATCTCGACGTGGTGCCGGCAGGGCCTGTGCCCAGAGCCCTCGGCGCCCTGTCCCTGGAACCCAGCCCAGCACCTGGCCCCGAGATGACCCTGGGCCGGAGGGTGGGGGTCAAGCAAGACACCCGATGTGACCGTAGGGCCACGTGGGGGCGAGCAGCACCTCCAGAAGGCCGAACATGCCTGTCATAACCAAATAAGGGTGTGCACACGGGCATCACTCAGAAGGCACCGAGATTCAAGATCTGTCACTCTAGTGGTGATGGTTATACAACTTGGTCAATAGACTAACCAACCACTCAACTGTGCCCTTTAAAAAATTTTTTTTAACGTTTTATTTATTTTTGAGACAGGGAGAGACAGAGCATGAACAGGGGAGGGTCAGAGAGAGGGAGACACAGAATCCGAAACAGGCTCCAGGCTCTGAGCCGTCAGCACAGAGCCCGACGCAGGGCTGGAACTCACGGACCGCGAGATCATGACCTGAGCCGAAGTCGGCCGCTTAACTGACCGAGCCACCCAGGCGCCCCTCAACTGTGCCCTTTTAAAGAGTGGGTTTTACAGGGCGCCTGGGTGGCTCGGTCAGTTAAGCGTCCAACTCTTGATTTCAGGTCAGATGATGATCTCACGGTCCATGAGTTGGAGCCCCGCGTCGGGTTCTGTGCTGACGGCTCAGAGCCTGGAGCCTGCTTCGGGTTCTGTGTCTCTCTCTCTCTCTGCCCCTCCCCTGATCATGCTCTGTCTCTGTCTGTCTCTCAAAAATAAATAAATGTTTAAAAAAATGTTTTCAAAGATGGCAGATTGATATGCATGTTGATTAACACCAAAAATCTGTGCATTCACGCAGATGTTATCCAAACTTTTGCAGCTGTATAAACACACACACACACACACACAATTTTCTGTCTCTACTGTCTCAACATCCATGTGGCCAAAACTCAACCATGACCAGTAAGGTGGGTTCCCCCTTGGGGTCAACACCCTCCCGATCATGGTACCTGCGTAACTACAGCCCAAACCTGGTCTGGGCCAGGAATGCCGCACCCCTCCAACCCTCTCTTTCTCTCAGAAGCTCACGCCTGACTCTAGGGCCTGGCCAAGACAACCGCTGGGGATGCTTTCCCAACCCCTTACCTCCTTTACCTGTGAGGCTTCAGGCGTCAGACAATGTATGGAGAATCCTGAGGACCTACATAATATGGATAATAAGAGGGTCACTAGCCCATTATACTGATGAGAAAACTGAGGCCCGGAGAGGCATAGTCACGGGAATCACAAATGACAGGACTGAGGTTTGACCTCTCTCCTGACTCCCAGCCCTTTCTCTACCCACATGCAGGCTTGCATGGTGGAGAGAAAGAATTCTTTTTGTGTTCTTTTTCTCTTTTAACCATGTTTTGGGTTCTGACTGCATGCCAGGCACTGTGCCCAGTGCTTTACATAACTCTCATCTGTTCCCCACAACAACTCTATGAGGTGGGTTGGATTATTCCTACTTTTTTTTTTTTTTGAGGTTTATTTATTTCTGAGAGAGAGAGAGAGAGAGAGAGAGAGAGAGAGAGAGACAGTATGTGAGTGGGGGAGGGGCAGAGAGAGACAGAGGGAGACCCAGAATCCTTAGGAGGCTCCAGGCTCTGAGCTGGGGCTCGAACCCATGGACCACGAGATCATGACCCGAGCTGAAGTCAGACACTTAATTGACTGAGCCCCCCAGGCACCCCTATGATTAGTCCTACTTTAAAGATAAGGGAAGTGGGGTCAGGGAAACTAAATAGCCTGCCTGAGGAGGTCTGACCCTACTCTGTATAATGCCTCTCAGGTGGAGGTGGGGGCTCACCTGAAATTTCTGGAAGGACTTCAGGGGACGTCCTCAAAACGCTTAAAAAACATGCAGGTGTCCATATGTGCAAACATGCATTTTCTAAGCAAAAGGGCAAAGCTCTCAGCAGCTCATCAAAGGAACGCCTGGGGCTGCCTGGGTGGCTCAGTCAGTTTGGCTCAGGCCGTGATCTCACGGTTTGTGGGATCGAGCTCCACGTTGGGCTCTGCACTGACCACGCGGAGCCTGCTTAGGAATCTCTCCCTCCCTCTCTCTCTGCCCCTATGCCCCCAAATAAATAAATAAACATTAAAAATAAAAAAATAAAAAAGAACTCGAGCAAAACCCTTGGCCTTCCGGGTCGGAGTTGCTGTGCCCTTGGGAAGGTCAGGACAGGTGGGTGAGCTTTATCCGGAGATGTGCTGGGCGAGTGTCTCAGGGTTTGTTTTAACATGGGCCCTATGGCCACCAACAGCCCAGGCGGCTCATGCCCACTGCCCTGCCAGGTCCAGCCCTGGGCCTCCAGAACCTGCTGGCCCTGGCCTGCCCTGCCCTTGTCTACAGGCCTGAAACACAGTCGGTCTGCCCTGGAGATGGGGCTCTCTACCAGATTCTCTTACAATGTGGTCGTTAATCTCAGGCCCTCCGGTATCCAGGGCCTCTCCCAGGACACCAGCCACCCGAGCAAGCTGAGATGTATGGCCACCTCCACTCACACCTGACTCTCATCCCTGCGGACCGAAGGGGCCACCAAGGCCCTGGAAGCCCCCTCAGAGGCCACTGAGGGGTAGCGACAGAGACTCAGCTTGCCCTGATGGCGAGAGGCTGCGGGGAAGAGAAATAGGGTCCGCAGCCCGTGGGGGAGCCGTTGGCCAGCCATTTGCAAGAGGCTCCAAGAGCCCAGCCGCTGACTTGGGTGCTGTCTCCACCTGCGGCTCTCAGGAGGCTCGAGACCACTCACTGGGGTGCACACAGGTGACCCTGGGGGAAACTCTCACCTGTATAACGAAAAGACTCAGGGAGACGGTGTCCAGACAAGCAAGGCCCTTTCTGCTGTCGTGTCATCGAGGACAGGGCTGTGAGCGGGAGCTTGGTAGAGGGAGATTATGAGGGATTGGGAAACCGGAGGGAGGGAGGTCCCTTGCCCTGCCCCAGCCCACGACCCCCAAGGGGCGGCAAGTTGTGGGATTTGAAGGGACAAAGGTCAGTGGGTGGGCCATCTCTGGTAGGGAGGTGGTCCCCCTGCCGAGTGCCCCCTTCACACAACATCACCTCTACTACCCGGCCCCCTCAGACCTCCGGCGGCCCCCTCAGACCTCCAGCCGGTGGCCCCCCGGACTCGCCCTCCCTCCCATCGTCCAACAGGTTTCCACGTCCCAGCCCCCACCTCCCTGCCGCCACCATCCATCATTGGCATCCCTCCCTGTATTACCTACCACTCGCCACCTTGCCCCGCCCCCTCACCGGCCCCAATCCAGCTCTGCCCCTCCCCCCCCCCCCCCCCCCCCCCCGCCGTGGGAGCCCAGGTATGACACTCACCTGTCGCTGCTGCACAGAAATCCTTCACTGGCCTGAGGTGGCCACAGGGTGAAAGGTAAGCAGCTTACTGCCCAAGGTCTAGAAGGTTCCCCTGCCCTCCCTGCCCCCGTCTCGCTGAGCTGCTCTCTGCGCTGCTGGTGGCTGGACTGTTCTACCCTCCATACCTGTGGCCACACTGTTCCTTCCCTCTGCCAGAAGGCCTCGATGCCACTGCCTCCAGGTCGTACCCTCCTCCCACTCCCCGACCTTCTCCCCAACCTCTCAGGAAGGGTGGCCTGCCCTGACCAGCTCTGGGGGTTGCGCCGCCGCGGCAGGGAAGGCACAGGGCAAGGCAGCCCCGCTTGGTGAGTAAGGCCCACACCCATGCCTGCCCTGCGGCCAAGTGACTGGCTCAAATCCGAGCTGCTCTGAAGTGGCTGAAAGAGCTGGGCCCATTTGCTTCAAGTCTCTGAGCCGGAACAGGGCAGTAACAGCTTACACCCCACTGGATGACTACCTCTGAAGACGCAGTTCTAAGTATCTGCCCTCCTTAGGACTATGCTCCTAAACACAGCAGGGGCCTAGTAATCCCGCCCGCTGCCAAGTGCAAGGCTGCCCAGGGACAAAAGGCAGAAGCCCCGAAGGCAGGGCCCGGAGATAGCAATGGCCTCCCTGACCCCCAGCCCCTCACAGGACACCCAGCACTGGTCAGGCCTCACCGGCATCTTCTTCCCCACACAGCTCACCTAGACTCCCCTCCCGGGAAGCTTTCCTGGACTCAATCAGTACTGCCCCCAGAGACGGTGCCCTTTGTACCCCCGTCAGGTGGTTTCAAGGCGCCAAGAGCCCTTTTGGGCTGAGGGTGCTCCTGGGAGGGGTTCAACAGAACCTACGAGAACGGTGGGGCTAAAGCTTGGCCCAGGTGGTATGGGTGCCTCGAGCCAAAGCTCCCACCCGGAGGTTTAGGGTCTGAATGAGATCAGCCAAGGGTCGCCTGGGCGGCTCAGTCGGTTAGGCGCCCGACTTGGCTCAGGTTGCGATCTCGCAGTTTGTGCGTTCGAGCCCCGCATCAGGCTCTGTGCTGACAGCTCGGAGCCTGGAGCCTGCTTCGGATTCTTTCTCTCCTCTCTCAAAAGTAAATAGATAAGCATTTTAAGTGAGATCAGCCAACACCCAGAGATCAAACCGTGGCTGCGAGCCAAGCTCTGTCCGCCTAGAGCCCTTCCAGATATACTCCCTCTGCACAGACCGTTCTTTCCCTTGTTTTTCAGACCACTGGCCCTTTCTCTGCTTCCTAACACTTCACTCAAAGGCTCTCCCCGACTGTCTCCTCAATTACATCAGGGTCCCCCATTAACACCCCTTCAGCCCCTGCCCATAGTCTCACAGCCGTGACTGTCGTCAGGCCTGGCCCTCACCAACCAGCAATACACAACCAAGGAGTAAAGGTGAACCAGAAATGTTTATTGCAGAACTTTGGTCCAAGTTCCCATCCGGGAACTGGCCCCTCTTGGGTTTGGACCGGAGCCCTCTGTCCGGGGCTGCGCAGGTGAGACTGGGAAGCGGAGAAAGAGTATGTCTGGGCCCAGGGTCTCAGAGCTGCGAGATGATGTTGGAGGCCAGGCTGCAGGTGAGGCCTGTACCATCCGGTTCCACATTCAAGGACTTCACTACGCCATCCTCTACCACCATGGAGAACCTGCCAGAAGGAGAGACCGGGCCAACTGCAGCGGCCTGGGCCTGGAGGCTGGGAATGGAGCTTGGAGGGGCGGCAGGGGAACCCCACAGGGGGACCCTCCCACTTTTACCTCTTGAGCCGTCGGTTTCCAAAGAGAGACACCAGTGAATCATCTAGTAACAAACCTGTCTCCTAAAAGGAAAGGCAGAGACAAGACCTAGAAACTTCCAGAACAGACCAAGCACCCCCACCCCACCCCACACACACCCAGCTGCTCCCCGTATTAGCCTCCAAGTTCCTGTATCCAAAGCCTGGCAGAGGGATCACCCTCTAGGGTGGGGGTTGCAGGGGTACACTCACCTTCCCAAAGGCCCCTGTGGGGTCAGCCAAGAGCCTAACCTAAGGAGGAAGTAAAGGTCAAAAGAAAAATCCCATACCTGGCCCCTGAACCCCTCCCCCACCCCCCCCACAGCACCCACACCTCACCTTGCCTCCAGAGTTGTGAGCTCGTCCCCACTCTTCGGTGACAAAGACATCATTAACGCTCAGGCAGGCTATCACCTGGACCCCTTTGGCCTTCAGAGCCTCAGCCTGCTCCACAAATCCTGGCAGGTGGGTCTAGGAGGGGGAAACGAAGGGTCAGCCCGGGGATACTTGCCTCGGCTCTTCAACCTCCCCTTGATCTCCAGGCCACTCTCACTTCCCTCTCTGACACCTCTGATCCAACAATGAGAAGCGTGTAAGCCACACTTCCTTCTTGCCTTGGCCACAAGGAAGCTCGGATCCAAACTTAAGTGGTCTGTGGCCACCAGGAACTTCCTGTGGACAGGACTATAGTTTATTTACCCCAGTCCCAAAGGTCTTCCGTAGAGCCCCTCGCCGGCAAAATCAATAAGAGATGTTGGATTTGATTACAAAACCCTTTTCTCCCACGTTCCTGGCACCGCTACTGTTTCACAGCCTCCCCAGATTTTCTGAAGGCTCTGGTGTCCTTCCCCTGCCTACTTTTTAAAAAAAAATTTTTTTAATGTTTATTTTTGAGAGAGAGAGAGAGAGAGAGAGAGAGAATGGGAGAGGGGCAGAGAGAAAGGGAGACAGAATCTGAAGCAGGCTCCACGCTCGGACCAAGCTGTCAGCCCAGAGCCCGACACGGGGCTCGAACTCACAAACTGTGAGATCATGACCTGAGCCCAAGTCGGACGCTTAACCGGCTGAGCCAGCCAGGGGCCCCTCACCTGCACACTCTTGTTGCAAACTGCCCTAGGACTACGCGGAAGACCTACGAACAACACAGCCGAACGGCACAGACGTGGGCACAAGACTCCAACTGCGGAGTCCCAGAAGGCAGCTCTCACCTTGGAACAGCCAGGGGTAAAGGCCCCAGGGACTCCAAACAGCACTCCCTTCTTGCCCTTGAACACCTCTGCCAGGTTCACCTTGTTCCCAGGTTCCCCTTCGAAAACCTCCACCGAAGGGATGGCCTCTCCTACCTAGAGGGAAGGGTTTGGTAAGGAGTTAGTTGGTTACCTGGTAAGTTACCGGGGGACATTGACTAGATGGGGAGGGAAATGAGGGGGTGCATAAGGGAGGCCAAGGGTAGGGCAAGAAACCAGACCTGGCAATTGCTCCTGGTGGATTGGAGTTGATAGAGTTGGAACGTCCCAACCTGTCCAAGCTTCCACAGGTCCCTCCCTGTGACCCTCCCCTCCCCACCCCCACCCGCCAGTTACTCCCAGGTTTCAAGGTGGCCCTATTCCTTTTACCAGCCTGTTGGTGACAACAGAAAAAGGGAGAGAAGGCCTCTCTGGGTGTTGCAAGGGATTGAGTCAACAACCCACTTTTCTGACCATATGAAGTGGGATAAATGGGCAGGGGAGGAAGGGCAAGGGCTCCATTTGGGGGTGAGGAGGAGACCGTGGCAACAGGAGGGAGAGGGCCCCGGCCAGGTCTGAGCATCCAGCCCCCAGGAAGAGAAAACGGAGGGCAAAGGAAGGTGAGAAAGTTGCCTGTAGGGAGGGGGGAGGGGGGAGGGGAGGAGACGGGGTTGGGAGGGAAGTATAAAATAAAAGGAATCTCTCGGGGCACCTGGGTGGCTCAGTTGGTTAAGCGTGGGACTGATGATTTCTGTTCAGGTCACGATCTCACGGTTTGTGGGTTTGAGCCCCGATTCGGGCACCGTGCTAAAAGCGTGCAGCCTGCTTAGGGATTCGCTCTCTCCCTCTCTCTCTCTCTGTCTCTCCCCCACTCTCTCTTTCTCAAAAACAAATAAATGAACGTTTTTTAAAAAGGAATCTCTCAAAAGGGATGGATCGGTCTGCCTGGGAGTGTGTGAGGGCTTCGTGGAGCCAGAGGAGGCAAGCAAAAGAAGGGCGTGTCAGGGATTGGGAGGAAGAGTAAGCAGGAGGAGGAGGAGGTCTCAGAAGAGTGTGGAAGGGGAAGGGGGTGGTTGCAAGGAGCAGGGGATGGTTCCAGATGAGGGGTGAAAGACTCGGAGAAGAGTGGGAATTAGCCACGGGAGAAGTGGAATGGGAGGAGGCACAATATTGGCTTTCACAAAAAAATACTTGTTTCAAACGATGGGTGAAGAACGATGCCCTGCAATAGAACAAAAACGTACAAGAGGGTACGGGGTTGGGGGGGGGAGGGACATGTATGGGGGTTGAAAGGGGGTCCTGGACAAAGGAGATGGTTCCAGAAGGCGCAGGAGGCCATGGTATTCAATCGCCTGAAAATGGTGGAGACCCGTCACAGGGTGTCGCAGGGTGGAAGTGAAAGGGGGACGGGTGGATATGGGGCATGCACGGGGTCTCGCTGAGGGGGATGAGGAAGAACTACGGAAGAGTCCAGCGCGGCGGGCAGCGGTCCGGAGGGCAGGAAAGAGGGTGATTCTCCTCCCGATCACCGGGACGGAGAACACTGGGAAGACGGGCGGGAGGGGAGGTCAGGCAGAGCCCGGCCAGCGGTCACCTTGATTGGGGCCATAGCTGGGGCGGCGCTTCTGAAACCGCAGGCCCCTCCGAGCGTCCACTCCCCTCCTCGTCGCCGATACCCTCCTGCTCTCGCCGCCGCCGATGCAGCCGACCCGATGGCAGTCGCCCGGACGAGAGCTGAGCCCGCCCTGCCACCTAGAAGACGCAGCCCAGCCAACTGCATGCCCATACCAGAGGCCACGATCGCTCCGCCCCCAGGCCCGAGCCTCGGCAGGAGGCGGGGCCTGGCCCTAAGCGCCCCCGCGGGACCCCGCGAAAGGCGGAGCCTCGGCTTCGCCCGCCCCCGGCGAGCCTCCTCCACCGCGCAGGCGTAGGGGCCCGTGCAGGGGCGGCGCTCCCGGGACGCTACGCTTGGCTTATTTACATTTGGGGCTGGACCACGGGGGCGGCAGCCAAGGGGCGGAGTTTCCGGCGGCCGTGCAACTTATTTGCATACAAGGGTGGGGGTGTCGCTGTTTTGATGTGCCTCATTTACGGATTCCTGCAGTGTTTCTTTTCCTTAACCGGAATTGAGGGGCGGGAGACGATGGTGTCAGGCGCCCGCGTGGGAGAAAAACATGGCTTATTTTGCATTCAACGAAGACCCCTGCATTGCGGCGGCTTTACATGTGATTTACACTATGCATGATTTGTAGCGAAAGGAAACCACTGGGCCTGCGCCGTAGCCATCACCTGCCGAGACGCTTCCGGTAGCAGCGCGTGATTCGACCAAGCTTTTTCAAATACCTCTCCGGCTAGCACGAGAAGCTCCAGCATTCCGTCACTTCCGCTCCTCTAAGCCGTCCAATAGGACAGAGACTGGAGCGGCCCCGGAAGTGATGCCACGGAGTTTCTAGCTTTTTCCGGTTCCGGCCTGGGGAGATTCCGTTCTGGCGACATGAAGCTGCTCACCCACAACCTGCTGAGCTCGCATGTGCGGGGGGTGGGGCCCCGTGGCTTCCCTCTGCGCCTCCAGGTATCGGCCGGGGGCAGTCTCGCGCCCTGGTCCCGGGGGACCAGGATCCGGCCCCGGCCTCACAAAACCCCTCCGCCCCGCAGGCCACCGAGGTCCGCATCAACCCCGTGGAGTTCAACCCCGACTTCGTGGCGCGTATGATACCCAAGGTGGAGTGGGCGGCGCTTCTGGAGGCGGCGGATACCGTGAGGACCCTTCCCCACGCCCGTGCTCGCCCTGAGTGGAGGGGTGGACGGGGTTGGTCTCACCGCAGGCCAGGTAGCCTGGCAAGGGTCGGCATGCCCAGAGGTGATTTAGGCCTTTGTCCACAGTTGCACCTGGTCGAGGTACCCAAAGAGCCGATTGAAGGGTATGAGCATGACGAGAAGTTTCTGAGGAAGATGCACCACGTGCTGCTGGAGGTGAGAACCTGCCCATCGCCCGTTTCCCCGGCCAGTCAGGCCGATGCTTCAAGTGCTCAGCTCTGTGTCCCGCTTTCCCGCAGGTGGATGTGTTGGAGGGCACCCTGCAGTGCCCAGAGTCTGGACGTCTGTTTCCCATCAGTCGTGGGATCCCCAACATGCTGCTGAGCGATGAGGAAACTGAGACTTAATCGTGCGAGTCGCTAGTTTTTCATTCTGTAATTGTGTGTATCTTAGTTCAAGATCATGTGTATCCCCAACCCTTGAGCCAGTGATACGCAAAACAGTGTTCTTGAGCTCGATATATTTTTTTTTTTCTCATTAAAGGTTCAAAACCAAAAGCGGTTTCTCTTTGCAGCAAATATACATTAAAATAGAGTCTCTGTACAGCCAAGGGCTCTGGGCCCTGGCTTGCCCTATGTCCCTGCACCTCCCTGGCCAAACCCAAAAATAAATATAGTGTTATTGCTCTGCAGGGCATAGAGGCAGTGCTCCCCCTACCCCCTGAGGAGGCCGGGTGGGAGCTGATGGGGGGGGGGGGGAACCCTGGCCACCCCAGGGGTCCAGGGGCTGGAGCCTGCTTGGAGTTATTGCTTCAAGGGGGGGCAGTAATGCCCAATGCAAATGATGAGGAGAGGAGCGAAGGGGGCAGGGGCCTTTGCTCTCCAAAAACCCCTCTGCTCTGGAGAGGGGGTTGGATTAAGCAGCAGCAAAAGCATCACCCACTGGGAGACTGTGGCCTCCACTCCCTTCCCTCCCTGAGATCAGGCTTCTGCCCCCCCCCTCCCCACATACGTCCCCTGCAGCCCCCTATGGCTTCCGCAAGGCCCCCTTAACACTCTGGGGGCACGTTATGGCTTGCAAGGGACAGCACTGTGCCCAGAGCCTGGACACACACGTTCCCAGCTTCTAAGACCCCCTGGGAGGGGGGGAGGGGAGGGCGTAGGGCCTGCTCCCAGGGGCTGATGGTATTGCCCTGGCCCTGCCAGCAGGCTGTGGCTCTGCCCAGACCCCAGCTCTGCCCCCTTGGGGCTGACCCCATACTGGGCGGGTCCTGCCAGCACCCCCACCCATGCCCACCCCTTGCCTCAGTCCATCATGGCCTCGAGCATCTCCAAGAAGAGCTTGTGCATGGGCACCTTGCCCTCCAGCTTCACCCCATAGAAATGGGCCAGCACTTTGCCCGCTGTCTGGCGAAGGAGTGGTAATGTGAGCAGCAGCCTGCCTGCCCGCCGCCGCTCGGCACCCCCTCCGGGGCCTGCCCGGCCTGCTTCGTACTCCAGCAGGGCCTCGTGTAGAGCTTCTCGCAGCTGCTCCACGGCCTCGGCATCCTCGATGTGCACAGAGTCTGCAAGGAGAGAGGAGAACGAGGCTGACGTGGGCCAGCTCCAGAAAGGGCACAGCCAACACCTGCTTGGGCACCCTTGGATGGGGCCTGAGAAGCCAGGCACAGGTTCGAGGGGCTGGCTGGGGCACCAACTCCCTGCCCCTGCCCATGAGCCAGGGCCCACGCTCCTCCCCCACCCCCACCCCCAACTATGGCCACCTCTTGTCCTCCCCGCCTTCCACTCCACTAAATCGTTCACCTTTCCATGTGAGGACGACACTAGAGCTCAAAACCCTACATGCGGTTCCTGGGCCTGCCCTCGCCTTCTTCGTGACTTTGAACAAATCACCCTTCTTCCCTAAGCCCCAGTGTTCCTGGTCGGCAAGATGAGACCGGGCCACCATCAGAGCTGCAAGCTGGAAGGCCTTAGGGAGACATCTGTCCCTGCCTGCCCCGGACTCACCTGAATTGGCAAGGGCCAGGGCTTTCAGCAGGACATACTCCTCACGCTCCAGCCTCAGGGCCTGTAGTCGCCTCACCAGCTGCAGCAGGGCAGCCCCTAGTTCCCCCAAGCCGGCTGCTCGCGCTCCCTCTTCATCCAGGACCAGGTCCTCGGCGAAGGCCAGCTCATCCTGCAGTGGCAGCGAGCGCTGGGCCACGCCCAACACCAAGACCTCCATCCATACGCTCTGCAGCACTGACATCTGGTCAGACAGGGACAGTGACGAGAAGCCTGGAGGACAGTGGGAAGCAGACCTGGCTGAGCAAGTTCGTCAGAGCCAGGCGTGGCCTGGCCTACACAGGGAAGCCCCACATCACCTGGCCCCTTTACCTGGGATGCTCTTGGCCCAGCTGATGGTGACCACGATCTCTCGGTCAAAGAGGTCACAGAGGGTAGCCACGGCCGGGAGGTGTCCGTCAGGGCCCGCTGGGTCAGGCATGGCATACAGCTTCTCAGGCTCAACCACCAGCAGATGGGACACCAGTGCATTTACTGGGGCTGCAGTGACAGTTGGAAGAGGCACTCGAATGCATCACCTTGCAGGCCCCTTCGGGGTCCAGCATCTTCCCAGAATTCCTTCCCCGATGGCCTTCTGAGGAGCCGCTGGCCAGCCACTCTTGGGACACCTGTCTCCAGGAAGGGCTCTCACTACTTCCCAGGGGAAAGCCAAGTCCACGGCCAAGTTCGGAGTGTGAGAAAAACCGGTCCCTGTGCCCAGCCGTGCGACTCAGGGACTGGTGACAAAAAGGTATTTTCAAGCACACGTCTTCAGGGAAATGGGAACAGACGAAGGGAAAATTGGGGTCCTGGTGCCCAAGATAACTACTGCTCTGGGGGCACTGACACCTAACGGGCCTCTCGTGTCCTGGCCCCACCCCAACCCTAGAGCTCCAAGGACCTCCAGCTCTCACCGGTTTTCCGAGGGCCTCCAGCTCCCGCCAGGGGTCCTGCAGGGAAGGAGCCCGGGAAGGGCAGTGGGTCCACCTCTGGCCGCCGCTTGTACTTCTGGCGCCCTCCCCGCACACGGTCCAGACGCACTCCTTGAATTGCAGGACAGCGCTGTGTCCACGGGACTGGGGGGGGGGTACTTGCTCTACATAGCCCCCCTGCCCAGTTGAGTCCACCAGAACTTCCCAGGCCTTGCCCACCCCAGCCCCAGGCACCCAGGCCCCTGCCCAGCGCTCACCCTCCTTGAGCATGCCCACCCGCAGGCACTTGGTGAAGCGACAGGCCTGGCAAGCCTTGCGTCTCCGCTTGGTGATCTCGCACTCGTTGGAGGCCGGACAGCTGTACTCGATGCTCCCTGCCAGAAAGAGGCAGAGCTCCAGTGGCGGCCTCCCAGGGCCCAGAAGACAGGAGAGCCCCGACTCCCGCCCCCTCCCCCCGCCCCGGGCAAGCGCAGGTCTAGAGAGAGCAGGGGTGCCGGGAGCGGGGCAGTGAGGCGAACGGCCCCCCCTGGGCCCCTTCCCTGGGCAAGGGAAGCCTGGGACCGGGGGAGCCAGGAGGCTGATCTCCACCCCGAGCCTCTTGTCAAGCTGCATCTCTGGGCCCTCCTGCCCTCAGCTGCTCTCCTCATCTTACTCGGCCTAGAGGAGCATCTAATGCTGCAGATCGTGTCCTGCTCCTACAAACATGAACGCTTTTTGTCTTCTGCCTCTAGAACGCCACATTCCTGGGGCGCCTGGGTGGCTCAGTCGGTTGAGCGTCCGACTTCGGCTCAGGTCATGATCTCACGGTTTGTGAGTTCGAGCCCCGCGTCGGGGCTCTGTGCTGACAGCTCAGAGCCCGGAGCCTGCTTCGGATTCTGTCTCCTTCTCTCTCTGCCCCTCCCCACTTGTGCTCTGTCTCTCAAAAATGAATAAACGTAAAAAAAAAAAATTTAGAACGCCACATTCCTGGTTTCTCTTCCGTTGGAGAACCCCAGGGCTGCCCTTGGACCCTGTCCCCCCCGACTCAGATCCCATAGTGAGCTCACCAGTCGTGGGCCTTCCAATTTCTATCTCCAGACCCGCGTGAATGCTAGACTTCTATTCTACTCTCTCCTCGGCATCTTGTATGTCTAGAAGGCGTTGCAAACTTAACCTGTCCTAAAAGGAGCCCCGGACCCACCAGTCCCAACACCCGCAGCTCCATCTGTCCAGGTCCTCGGGCAGAAATCCAGAAGAACATCTCCTCTCACACCCAAACCGAACCGGTCAACAAAGCCGGGACCAGCTTGACCTCCTCGTAGGTCCAGACGCTGACCCGTTCTGCCCGGGCACCCGCTTCTTATCCTCGACCCCAGTTTACCATCACCTCACCGCACCTCGTGCTGGTCGCCTCCTCTGTCCTTTTCTCCTTCAGCGAGTGTGGACACGGGTGCCAGAGGCAACCCCTTAAACTCAAGTCAGATCCCGCCCCAACCTTGCTCAAAACCCTCCAGTGATTTCCCTTCCGGGTTAAAGCCCGAGCGAGGCCGATGAGGCCTACAGCACCCCCCCCCGCCCCCCCCACCCTTGCTGTGAGAGTGTCAGGTGCCCTTCTGTGGGCTTCGGCTGCTTGTCCCTGCCCGACGGCTTCTCAGCAGCTCTCCGCACCAGCTACGCACGTACACATCTTCGTTCTCTGTCTTTCCGCTCCGGCGTCTGCTTCATGATGGCCAAGACCGCCGAGCGCGAGAACAGGGCCTGGCTGTAGTGCAGGTCCTAACAACTGGCTGAATGAACGCGTGGTGGCCCTCCCGGCCCCACGGGGCTACCATGAGGCCTGAGTGACGCAGCCAGCCAACGCGCCCTTGGCCCGTGCATTCCTTCCCACGGTGTGCCTTCTCCTATGCCCCATATCCAGGGCTGCGTGCACAGCTCAAGACACCTCCTCAGGGAAGACCTCCAGGAGAGCCCCCAGCCCGGCCAGGTTCCTTGGCACACATCCTGCTCGTCCCCCTCCGGCACGTGCAACGGCTGTACTACGACACTTCTGTGCAGCTCACCATTTTCTCGCTCCCCTCTGCTACAATGAAAGTGGCTTCAGGACGGGAGCAGTTCTGCCACCGTCCCAGCTAGGTCCCCACGCCTGAAACAGTGGCCGGGACAGCCAAGCGCAGGTCTGTGAGGAACAAGGGCTCTGGAGGCCCATCCCGACCCTACCACTGACCGACCGTGTGACCTCGGGCAAGTCCCGTACCTAAGCCCTCAACCCCTCAGTCTTCCCAGCGATAAAACTAGGATAAAAACAGGACTTTCTAGGGGCGCCTGGGTGGCGCAGTCGGTTAAGCGTCCGACTTCAGCCAGGTCACGATCTCACGGTCCGTGAGTTCGAGCCCCGCGTCAGGCTCTGGGCTGATGGCTCGGAGCCTGGAGCCTGTTTCCGATTCTGTGTCTCCCTCTCTCTCTGCCCCTCCCCCGTTCATGCTCTGTCTCTCTGTCCCAAAAATAAATAAAAAACGTTGAAAAAAATTAAAAAAAAAAAACAAAAAAAAAAACAAAAAAAACAGGACTTTCTACAAAGATGGCCGGTGAGAACTCAAGGGAATATCGCAGTTAACACAGGCAGCATGGTTCACAGCGCCCAAATGCTCAACAAGTGATTGCCACTGGGGCGCCTGGGTAGCTCAGTCAGTCAAGCATCTGACTTCGGCTCAGGTCCGTGAGTTCGAGCCCCGCGTCGGGCTCTGTGCTGACAGCTGAGAGCGCGGAGCCTGCTTCGAATTCTGTGTCTCCCTCCCTCTCTGCCCCTCCCCGTCTCACGCGCACGCTCTTTCTGTCTGTCTCGCAAACATAAAAACATTAAAAATCAAAAAAAAAAAAAAAAAAAAAACCAAAAAAACTTGCTATTTACGGCTAGCGCTCAGTAAAGATTTGTCAACTGAGTCAACAGAGAGTGAAAGGTTCCAGGGTGGGTAGAACCTGTTAGTTCACTGACCTTCAGAACCAGAAGAGAGCACAAGTGGTTTTAGAGCAGTGGGTCTTGGCCAGATCAAAACCCACTGGAACGTCACAACCCACTGGGAGCCATCAGTCCGAAGTTCAGTTATAAGTCATAAGCAGAGGCAGCAGTCAGCAGCGGACCTAAATCGACCCAAGTTCAAGTCCCGGTTCTGCCATTTTCTACCTGTGGGACTCGAACAAGGTTTTAAAAAGCTTCCTGGGCCTCCGCCATGGTCCCAGTGCTGGCACCTTATGGGTTGCCGGGGGAGTAACAGATCAGACGTATAGAGGGCACAGCGCCTGGCTTAGTGGTAAGCCCTCAAGAAATGCTCCCCAAAAGTACACGGTATCTAAGCCCTGAAGTAACCAGTGATTTCCATAAGAATAGAAGTAACGAGCACATCTCAAGTAATGCTTATTATGTCTCTGTCTTGCTCACTCATGTTTTGCTAGGTTTTCCCTGAGTGAGAAGAATTCAGCAAGAACTGGCAGCAGGCCTGTTTTACCTAAAAAGTCTTTTTAAAGTTAGGTGCTGAAATATGACGTAGCTGCTCTCAGTTACCCATAAAAACCTGCCTTGTGCTGCTGCTGCTGCTGCTTTGGGGAAATCCACCAAAGGGGAATGCTCTATGCTGCTGAGAGGCGAGCAGCTGCCAGAAGCTAGAAGAACATTTTGGAGCGGGCAGAGTCTGCCTCAAATTCTTCAGAGCCACTGTGGAAGGTGCTAGGCCTACAGTACCCAGAAACCTAAGAAGGCTTCCCGAGGCCTCTCTCACGTTCCACCTCCAATCCATCAACACATCCTGGTGGCTTTCACTTTTTAGCAAAATGGCATTCCCAGGAGGTAGGAGGAACCCGGGAACCCCAAGTTGTACCGCAGCTGTCTGGGGGCTTACTGCCACCCGTTGGGGGACTCTAGGCCCAGAGGGCAAAGGGCATAGGAGTGTGGTGGGGGCTCACCCTGGATGGTCCTCTTGAAGAAGGCTTTGCAGGCCTCACAGGACGCCACACCATAGTGGTAGCCGGAGGCCACATCCCCACAGACCAGGCAGAGGCGTTTGGGCAGGGAGCTGAGCACCAGCTTCCCACCACCCTGCTCGCCAGGCCCAGCCCCCTCCCCATCCTCCTCTTCCTTGTGGCCTGGGAGGCAGCGGGTGGGAGCTGGGCCAGGGGCCAGGGCCACTGGGGGCTCGGTCTCGGTCTCCGAGGAACCCTTTGGGCTGTCGGGGCTGGCTGGCTCTGCCTTGATGTAGAGAGGCTCAATGCCCACCACCTGGCTGGACATGGCGCTGGTCACCTGCAGGGAGAGACCTGTCAGGTCACAGGGAGACACTGGGATGGGGGGTGGAGACACCGTGCCACCCGGGTTGCCCAACCCCAGGCCTAGAGCCAGGCTTCCAGACTCACTGAGGGGGAGGGAAGGGGGGCAGAGTCCAAGGAAGGGCTGCCCATGAAGACGCCCCCCCCCCAGCTGTTGCTATGGGAACAGAGTCTCCAAAGCCTCCAGGGCCTGTAACTGATGGCAAGGTCTCCTACTTGGGATCCCAGAGGAGGCCTGGAAACTCCTTACTCCCACTCAGAGCCCGCAAGCGGGGTAATCTTAGTCCCCAGGCAATCTTCAACCCCTTCTGGAATCCCCAGCCAGTAGCAGTACCTCTCAATTTTCACCAGATGTTGGGGACCTCGATGATCTCCCCCTCACCTGGGTGTCCTCCATTCAGAAGCGCAAACCAGGCACACAAGGGCAGTTGATGTGCTCACAAGTGTGGGTTCACACACTCCCACTCACCTGGGTTCTAGGTGTCTTCACATGCTCACACATGCTCACTCTCTGCGGGGCACTTCCCACGCCTCACCCATGGCCTTCCCCAAACCCCACCTCTCACTCGTGCTCCCATTAATCTTCACACACTCCCCCCAAAGTTCACACCCCATAAACAAAGTCACACTCAAGGCTCACAATCACCCCACACACACAAACTCACTCCCACTCACCATGCCCCCCACACTGACACACACTGGCATAGACTTCTGGGAACACACTCAGAGCCTTTCCACACCTGACACACCGCCCCTCCTGCCCAAGCATGCCAATCCCCTGCCCACCCGCGGACGCGGCTCCACCTCCTTACACCCCACCCCACCCCCAACCCCCGGGAAGCACATTCACTCTTCCATTCCCGCTGCCGCAGAATCCTCCACCTCTGGGGCGCCCCGCCCCCCCCCCAACCTGCGCACACCTACGGGAAGTTGCCTAAAGTTGCTTCGCCTCCCCTCCCCCTCCGCCCGCGGGGGACCTCTATCAGGTTATCAGGAAGTAAATGGGGAGCGCCAAGGAGGAGGAAGTTCTCCCCCGCCGGTGCGATGACCTTTGACCCAGAGAGGAGGGTGGCCCAAGGCCCCTTTGAGCGCCCCCACGTGGTCTTCAAAGCCCCTTCTCCAACAGGGAACCCTCCCTATCTTCCACCCCGGCCCGCCCCTGGGACTTCGACTTGCTCCAGGTGCCGGATTGAACCCTGCCCTGGGACTGGACCCGAGGCCCAAGCCTGACCCTGGCCAGGACCTGCAGCCCGAGCCAGAACCGGCCCCTGTCCCGGGCCGACGCACTAAGACCTGAACGCCGGATCCCGCCCGGACCCTAACCCCGTCTGGCTCTCGACCCGGTCCCAACCGTGACCCGGGCTGGTCCTGGAGCCGGACCCGCCCGGAGCCCGCCCCCCCGCCCGCCTCCCAACCGCGCTCGCACATGGCCCCCGCGCCCCGCCCGTCCACCCCCCCCCAGCGGCGCTCCCCTCCGCCCCCGGACCTGGGGCTCCGGCAGGGCGGGCGGGCAGGCATGGGGGCCGAGCGGCCCGGAGCGCCGGGGTGAGCCTGGGGCCGCGAGCGGCCCCTCCTCCGCCGCCTCCTCGGGCCGCACCGCCCCGCCGCGCCGCGTCCCCTCACTCGGCGGCGCCGCCGGCGGCTTGTAGGACACAAAAGGACATCGCGGCCGCTTCCTACTCTGCTTCCTCCAGCTGACAGCGGGGGTGGGGCCGGCCGTGCGCATGCAAAGCAGGGGGCGGGGCTCGGCGCCCTATGCTAATCAGACAAGTGGGGCAGGCAGCGCCTGCGTGCCCGGACCGGTCGAGGCGGAGCCGGCGAAGCCAGCGGGCGGGCCTTCATGAAGGTCCCGCCCACCGCCGCCGAGCCAGATTGGCGCACTCGGGGAGGCGGCCGCCAAGGGGGAGGGGCCAGAGGAGACTCGGCGAGGGGGTTGGAACCATGAGCGCTCTTACGTAACGAAGGAGGCGGAGCGCGCTGTGCGCGAGAGGAGTGGGCGAGGTGGCTCAGGGGCCGCAGTGGCGGGGCAGGGAGACTTACATATGTAAATGAGGCGGGAGGAACAGAGAGGTTAGTGAACTGCATATGCATGAAGGGCGGAGCCTAGCGTGCCCATACTAGAGAGGCGCTGCCCCTTTCCCTTCTCCCCCTTCCCCCAAGATTACTCCATCGGGGCACTTGGACCGCAGATCCAATATCCCCACAAAGCCGCTGGACCCGGGGTGGGAGAAGCAGACATAAAACATGCAAGAACTCCTGGATTTCAAGTCCCGGGAAGGCGGAGCCAATAGGGCCTGGACAGAAGAACGCTCAAGGTCACTGCGGTGACCGAGTGAAGGTCACGGGGAAAGGCGGGGCCACGTGCGTCCGCCTCACGCGGGCAGCCACGCACTGACTCACCGATTGTGCACTAGAGTCTTTTATTTCTCTAGGACTCAAATTCCACGTGGACGGGGTCAGGCTTGGGTCTGGGGACAGGACAAGGGCCCGGGGCCGGAGTCCGGCTGTCCCTCGAGCCCGAGGCGGTGCTCTCAGTACGCCAAGAGGTTCAGCCTCTTGCTCCGGCGCCTCTTGAGCCCTTCGATAGATCGCTGCAGCTGCTTGGTCAGGAAGTGGTCCCGGCCTATGGCTGACCGGTAGCCTGGAGGGCAGAGCTCCGCTTAGGGCAGTGAGCAGGGGGCATGGCCTCCCCAGCAGTGCGTGCCGCATGTGAGAATTGAGCAACCGCGGGTGATTTGGGGTGGCAGGAGCGCTTGGCGCTCGGGTGTGTGTTAATCTGGGAAACTTTGAATCTCCAAGGTGCTGGGCCCTGACGGTTTTCTTTCAAAAGGTCAAGTCATACACCTGCACTCCAAACAGATGGGGGGTGTGGAGGAGGATCAGAGTGTTGAGGTGGAGGGTGGATGAGGGCAAAGTTAGCGATGTTGCAGGCCTGAACTAGGACAGTGGTAGCCTGCAGCTTTGTGAACCCCTGCTGGGCCACCCACTCTAAGTGATTAGCCAGCAACCCCTCCGTTATTTCGTAAGCAGGGCAAACAAGGGAACTTTCACCCGAGGAATCCATTGTTCAGAGGTTCCTCACAGCACCAAGGGAGGCGGCCAAGACCCCACAAAGATTGTCATCCCCATTCGGCAGGGGGATGGAAACAGCTTTAGAAAAGCCACATCAGCTAAAAGGGAGCTGCCCCAAGGCTGGAGCCCAGGCCTCATGCTCTCCCCACTGGGTGTCCCTGTGGCCAGTCCCCCGACTTTTTACTTATGGTGGGGCTCCTGGAACATCGGTGGGTGGTAAGGGAATCTGACAGGGTAGACACATCCTGAACTCCCACTCCCAGAGGCCTGAGCCCTGCAAAATCCCCCAGGGTCTCTTGTGGGGTCTGAGGGAGGGGCTTACTCCGGAGGGCTTTGGTGAGGATTTCCAGAGCTTCATTCTCCATGAGTTCCATCAGAGGCAGTGGCAGCTGGAGAGGCAGCAAGAGGTTCAGATGTCCAAGGGACCCCGGCCCTGCCCAGAGCTGAAGTGCCCCACCTGCTTGCTCCCTCTAGCCCCAAGACCCCCAACTAACGTGCCTGCCCCACCACTCTACGAAACACCCTCCCCCCTTCACCTCTGCCACCCCCACTCGCCCATCCCCCACTCCACTAAAACCCCTCATCTCCCTGGGTGCTGCTAACCCTGTTCTGCTGCTCCGCCCAGTAGGCTCGATGGGGTGTGTGCTTCAAGATATTGAGCGATGACTCTGAGGAAGACATTTCTGGAAGAGAAAAGAGAGATCAGTCATCTCCGGACTGCTGGGTCTGCCCCGGAGCAGAGGAAATGTATGGGCAGGCATGTGATGGGGGGGGGGGGGGGGGGCGGCGGGGAGTGGCCTTCAGAGACCAGCCCCAGGTGCCACCTTATTGGAAAACAGTATGGGACAGTAATTTGCCACCCTGGGCTTTATTGGCCCCCTCACCAAGGTTCCAGTTCTGACTACTCCATTGTGTGAGGCTTAGGAGCAGTGACTGAAACTTTCTGACTCTCAAGTTCTTCGTCTGTAAAATGGGGTAATAAGAATGGCCCCTCTACAGAGGTTGTGAAGTTTAAGGCGATCGTGCAAAGGAAGTCCAGTGCCTGGCACTCAATAAATGGCAGTTACTATATTGTTATCAGTTCCAATCCCCTGATGAAGGGGCCCGGAGGCGGCGGGGGGGGGGGGGGGAGAAGGGGGGGCGGCGGGGGGCAGCGCGGGGGACGGGCAACCCCCAAACAGTGCCCAAGAAGAAGGAGGTACTTAGAAATTGTAACCAATGACTGAGTGAATGAAAGATAGGCACGTCCTCAACGAGAGCAAATCCATACACAAGAAAGTAACTTCCTCCTCTCAACTATCCCAATGATTCCATTAAAAGCAGGAGTCCTACCGCGCTGCCTCTGCGCCTTTTGGCGGGGGTGGGGGGTGGGGGGGGGTGGTTGTCTCGGGCCGGGCGCGCCTGGGCCACAGGACCTTGTATGACGCCTTCCCAGTAGAGGGCGCTCCAAGCATGATTGATTTAAAGCGTGAAAGATGAGAGAGGGCGCCCCGCCCAGGAAGGGAATCCTGGAAACTTGGGTCCCATAGCTTCCCACCCGCCTCCCCTCCACTTTACACCAACAGATACTGAGGTCCTGGCCAGCCCCCTGCCCTGTGGATACCCACAGCCTGGTGAGGCCACACTGACCAATCTCGGTCTTGGAATCGACGTCCCCCTCCTCTAAATGGCTTCCCAGGGAGCTTTCCTGACGGAGCTGCAGCTCCAACAAGGAGTGATCCTCCAGCTCCTCCTGCTTGAAACTGTCCTTGTACTCTCCGTGATCCCAACCACCGTCCGAGTCACGGCGGGCCTTCTCGTTGTACCACCGGCGAGTCTTGCTGTGTGCGCTGCTGTCCTCCAGGTCGGAGTCCTCGCAGACATTGGGCAGAGGCACATTCAGCTTCGACTGCGACAGCGTGGCCCTGGTCCACAGATTCCGGATGTCGTTGTCTGGTCTGGACGTGTCTGAGCCACCGCTGCCCAAAGACGCCTGTGGGCCACATACAACGAGGGAAGCCAAGGGCAGCGGGGAGTGGGGAAGGAGAGGAAGAGCAGGCTGGGGGACGGGGATCCTGAGCCCTACCAGGGCCATGACTCCGTGGAGTCGGCTCAAGGCTCCGCTTTGGGCTCTTTGGGAGTTGCCCCCGGGCCAAGGCTGAGGGAGAGGAGAGCCGGGGACCCAAGCTGGACTCAGTCTGGGGGCTCGCAGGGTGTGGGGGCCCGGGAAGCGTTCTTACTCTGAAAGGCTTTTCCTCCTCCATGGTTCTGCCCCCAACGGACCCAGTCGCCACAGGCCTCGGGGCAAGGAGGAGGGCGTCACGCTCCAGGAGCGGGGAGGGGCAGGGTCGCGTTCCCGAATGGAATGGCGCTGCGGGTCTCGCGAGGGAGAGTTCAATCTACAACCCCCACACTAGATGCCATTATCTCCTCCCCACCCACCCACACCCCCGCGCCCCCCACGTCTGTACTGAGCTTGGAGACGCACAGCCCGCCTTGGCACATTCCTAATCCGGACCCTCCTCGGTAGCCTCCCGGCAGAGACACGGGCCCAAGGGTGGCCCTTTCGGGTGCACGCGTGGTGGGGGTGGGGGGGGTGGGGGGGGGAGGAGGCCCGGCCTGGGGGTCGCAGGAGGCCTGGCTTGCCCCGGAGGCGGCCCGACGCAAGCTCTCCCACACCCACTCGCGTTCCCGGAGCGCGCACGCCCGCAGCGGTGCAAACTGTTTTCGTTTATTGATGCAGGCTTTGAGGCACAGTCGTGAGGTGTTGTGAGGGACGGGCCCAGCCGGGACAGCGAGACAGAAAGCCTTGGGGGGTCTGCAAATGAATGAAGTGAGGAGAGGGCCAGGAGCCGGGCGGGGGGGGGGGGGGGGGGGGGGAGGGTGGCAGACAAGCAACCCGTAGCTTCCTCCCCAGGCCTCAGTCCGGTCGAAAGAGGCCTCTTTGGTCAAACAAGCAGAGCATGCCAGGGAGAGCTAGAACGAAGCCCTTTGAGAGGCCCAGGCCGGGGGTCCTGCCCCTACACCGGCACGCCTTTTTCCCGGGGACGCCCTGGGCCCCGCGGCCGCACGGGCTTCCGGGGAGGGTTAGGGGGGCGACGGCGACCCCGTGGCGCGCGGGGCAGCGCGCAGCCACGCTCGCTCTGGGTATCAGAGGACTCGTCGATGAAGGCCAGGTTCTCGCTGGGGTAATCCAGCGCGGAGGCGGTGGGCGGGGTGGGCGGGGATGGCGGGGTTGGCGGCTCGGCCTTCGCTGGGAGCGCAGGGGACAGGGGCCCGCCGGCGGGCTGCGCTGGGCACGGCGGTGGAGGCAGGAGTGGCCGCTCCTTCTCCAGCGGTGGTGGTGCCGTGGGCCCGACTCTCTGGGTCACCCGCGCCGTCACGGTGCCGGTCCAGCTGGCGGCCTGCGCCGTGAGGCCGCCCATCTGCGCGAGGAGTAAAGGGAGTCCTCGACCACGGGTCCTCTACCGCCTCCGCAACCCCGGGAACCTGACCCGTCGTCAATCAGGCACTGCCCCTCTTTTCCTCCTGGTCCTCCTGCCTCAGCCCTCCCGAGCGAGAGAAAAGGCTCATCAACCCAGCTACACACTCTCCTCTCCTCCATCGGAACCTAAGAGCCCTCTTCTCCAGGAGCTTTTCTAGAAAGCCCCAGCTTTATTTCAGCCATCCTTCCGGTGCCCCCCAGAGACCTTTGCGTCTCTTATCCGGCTCCTCCGCCGGCTCAGCCAGTAAGGTGACACAATACCGGTCGCCCAGTTAAATGTGAACTTGGACAAACGACAAATTAAATGTTGATATGTGTATATCCCTCCCATGCAATATTTGGGACACGCCTACACTGAACTAGTATTTGTTATGTATGTGAAATTTACATTTCACTGGGCTTCCTGCTTTTTGTTTTGTTTTGGTTTGTTTCTAAATCAGGCAACCCTATCCAAGAGAGCAGAGATGGAGTCACCAGCAAACCGGCCCAAATGTAACCCTCTGTCCCTGGGCCGGGCGCACTCCGTCCCTGCCTTGAGGAGCCCACGCTCTGGAAGGGAGGCCAACGGGTCAGCCCGCTGCTAGGTACAGCGCTTCAGCGCCACGGCGCAAGCGCAGCGCAGACCCAGGGGCGCGCCTACCTCTGCCCGAGTGCGCCGGGACACTACTCGAAGCCAGTTCCCGATGGTGGTGAGTACTGACGCGAAGTAGGCCAGGCCGAGCAGGATCCAGAACCACACGAGCGGCTGGTAGGCTGCAGAGTTCTGGTTGGGGCTGGCGCCTGGGATACCACCGGGGAGGCCAGAAAGATGTTGATTGTGGGGCAAGCGTTAAGCCTGTGAGCTGCTGGCTCACTGCCCCTCTTCCCAGCTCAGGGAGAGGATCCGCCCTCCCCAGGGCCATGGGTATGTGCTAGAGCGTGTGAATGCAGGCACGTTGAGTGCACGTGGCTTGGAGGTGTGCCAGGTAAGATTATGCAAGGGAGTGTGCTCGCGTGCAGGAGTGTAAACGTGTGTGAGGAGTGCACATATATCATATAAATGTGACGCGTGTGAGGGGTGCGCTTAACCTATGTGTGAGCATGCGTGGGGTGCGGGCATGCAAGAATGTAAGGGCATATGAGGGGTTGCATACGTGCACAAATGTGAAGGTACATTCCGTGAGCGCGGGTAGGGATTGGAGCGAGCGCCTGTGAGCTCACGTACACCACGTGGAATTTGGAGGGAGAAGCGAGACTGCAGTCCCCCCCCCCCCCCCGGGCATCAATTAAGTGGCTAGGGAAGTGCAGCGCAAGAAAGGTGGCCTCACCGGCCACATAGTCCCCGAAGCCCACCGTGGTGAGCGTCACTACGACGAAGTAGATGGCCTCCAGCTTGCTCCAGCCCTCCACGTAGCAGAACACGAACGTGGGCGTGAGGACAAAGAGCAGGCAGCCAATCAACAGGAAGAGCACCGCGGATAGTATTCGCACCAGCTCCGGTGGCACGTGCCACTTCTGCAGGGAGGAGCAACGGCCCAGAGCCAAGAAGTCGCCAAAACCTCCGCTGTCGCGCCCCACACCGGCTCCTCCTCGAGCCTGTGCGCGAGGCTCTCGCGATCTCAGAGGCCCGCGCGCTCCCGGTGCCCGGCTGGGGACGTAGGGCAGGGTAACCCCAGCGTAACGCAAGGGCGCGCAGGGCGAGGAGCAGCTCACCAGGAAGACGGCTTCGATGTGACCGATGCCGCGGCGCAGAGAGGAGCCCAGCCGGTCCCCGACCCCTGCCAGCAGGATCCCGAACAACGGGATCCCCACCAGCGCGTAAAAGATGCAGAAGAGGCGCCCGGCATCTGTGCGCAGGGCCGCGTTGCCATAGCCTGGGCAGAGGGAGCGTGCAGGAGGTCGAGGGGCTGCCTGGCACCCACCTTCCTCCCTCTGCATTTTCCCCCTTGAGAAAGCCCAGCGGCCCCCTTGCCCCCCACCCCCACCCCCCCCACCCCCCCACTCCACATGCTCAGTCCCCTCCCCCACCGATGGTGGTGATGATGGTGCCTGAGAAAAAGAAGGCGCTGCCCAGGTCCCAGGCTGAGTGGTTGCTGTTACTGGTTGAGTTGGTGTCAGGGTCCGCACCCCCTCCCAGGGCATCAGCCACCTCCTGCAGGACAAGGCGCAGAAGGAGGAACCTCAGTCCTTCCCTACTGTCCTGGCCAACCCCCTGGCCCTCCAGTCTCCAGAGTGGTTTCCTCCCTACCCCTCCCAGCTCTCCCCTTCCCCCTGGTCTTCCTGAGGCCAGTCCCTCAGAGGAGACACTGCAGATTGGGCGGCCCAATTTTGTTTGGCCTCCACCTTGTTTTAGAAGCATTTTAGTCTTCTGTCCCTTAATTTCACGCAAACGATTGCAAATTTACAGCGGTCAGGAGCACAGACCCGGGCGGGCGCAGTCAGCCTGGGTTTAAATCTTGACCTCAGGCAAGTTAACACTCTGTGCCTGTTTCTGCCCCTGTCAAGTGGGGATGGTGGTAATAGCACCTACCTCAGAGGGTTGTGAAGAGTTAAGGCACTCGCAACAAATTAAGCCCTGTGTCTTTGTTAACTCAGTCCCCGGTGGTGATCATGCCCAGTGATGTCCAGCTTTCCACATAGCCCCCCATTCCCATCTCCGCTATGGAAGCTGAGTTTGAGTTCCTTGCCTTAGAAAATCTGATGGAAGTCAGGGGCCCTTCCCCCAGGAGGGTTCGGATGCCATCAGATTTTGCATCCAATATTTGAAGGTTCGTGGACACACAAGCCCCCGCCCACCCTGCTGAAGTCCAAGCCAAACCCTGTGCTACCTAGTTGGTCCTCCATCGATATGATTAGATTAATGAAGTGGCCATGTGTCTGTCCCTCCTGCCACCTTGTGCGTCCCTCCAAGGCAGAGTCCGTGTTTTGAGAGTATCTGCCGTAAGTGACGGAGGAGCTCTTACCGAAGGAGCACAGAGCCACCGCACAGGGCCATGGAGGAGACCATAAAGCACATTCTTTCTCTCTGACTGCAATCCTCATTAGCAAGACCCATTCCAAATTCATCTGCTTAAGGCGACTGCCCCAAATCCTCCGTAGCTCCCTGCTGTCTTAGCATAGCATCCAAACTCCCAGCCCAGCATTCAAGTCCCTGTTCCCAACCTCCTTTTTTTCCAGGCTTCTCTCCTGGGGCTCCCATTGGGAACCCAAGCTGCGGTGACTTTACCCCCAGATTTTGAGATGATCCCATTTCCTGTCATAATAATTGTTAAATGAAGCCAAGAAGTGAAATGTATGATTAAAGTGATTTGATTTTTATTTTGCAAGACTTTTCCAATAAATTCACTACTTAGGGGGAAAAAAATCCTTTGTCATCCTGTGTGTTCTAATTTTTGCTTCCAGTGACGAGGCATCTGCTAAACCCAAGCTCTGCAAAACACTCTGAGCTTTCCAGCTTCCCCGCCTTTGCCCATGCTGTTCCTCTGCCGGTAGGTCTCTGGCAACCCAATCGCACATCTCTGAATCCTACGCCTCTCACCTGCCTCCCATCAATTACCAGCTCCTCCCCAAGGCCCCTGGCTTCCCCCTCAAAGCCCCCAGCACCTAGCCCAGGGCCCGGCACACAACAGGTGTTTCACAGAGAAGGGAGCAAGGAAAGTTCCCTTTCCATTGAATCCTACAGTAACCTGTCCCTGGATCCGTCCCCTCATCCCGAAGTGACATCCTCTCGGTATAGCCTGTACCTCCACCTGTTCCGCCCCCTATGCATTTCCCTGGTCACCCTATGGTGTAGAGCACAGCACCTAGCAGCCGGTAGGTGCATAATTGCTGCCTCCCTAATTGTGGAAGAGAAAGCAGCTGTCGCCCACACTTCTAATTTCTGCCCTTCCCTTTCTTCTTTTTTTATCCAGGGAAAAAGCATTTCCACTGTGGAGAAAAAATAGGTCAGATTCCCTCCCTCCCTTCCTCTGCCCTGTGGTCTGGCCAGACACATTCTCCTGCCCGGGCCTCTCTGAGCCTTCCTCTGCATTCTGGAAGTGTCAGAGAGGACGTCAGGCCGCCTGTGTCCCGGCCCCACCCCGCCCCTCATCTGGGCTCCTGGTCCTGCCACCTTGGGAATCAGCTGGAACACGGAGGCCTCCGTGCGGATGGCTCCTCCCTCCGAAAGAACAGGCGGAGAAAGAGGGGGACTCTTCAGCAAAGTAATAAACATTAATTTATTAACGTGAAACCTTGGAGGTTTTACAGGACGTCGCTCAGAAATCAGAGGAAGCGACCAAGGTGCTTGCCTGACGGTACCCCCAGCAGGCCGAAGCCCTGCACTGTTAGTCACTGAACCCAAAGCTGACCCCACCCCTGCCTTGCCCCTTCCTCCAGCCTTCTCATCATAAGCCCGTGCGCTGGCGGTGAAGGGGGCCTAACCTGGCATCCCTGGCGGCAAGCTTAGGGGATCCCAGAACCCTCTGAAATCACCCGGACGTGTTTACGCGTGCATTTTTCCAGGGGTTGGGGGCGTGTTCAGTGTTCTTGGGTGTCTCCAAGGCATCGGTGACTCCAAAGCGAAACCAGTGCGGCGTGGCCAGGTTTAGGAGACAAAAATACTGCGCAGGGTGTATTTATTTTTAAAAACTATTCGCTGCTTAGTGGCTAAAATTCACAAGTATCCAGGCGCCCTGGGTTTCATCTGGCAACCCCTGAGCCGGTGAGGTAGGCCTGTGAAAATGTGACATAGCTCACGGGCTCCAGCCATTTATTCATTTCTTCCTTCACTCGTTCCTTCACTCAACCACCGTCAGTCACACCGAAGAAGACAGTCCAGGGGCTCAGTGCAATGCCAGGCACGGCCAGGCAAATCAATGCCCCCATGGCCGCGATACTGAAAACCCAGAGAGCCGGATCCCAACCTCTGGCCTGCGCCCCTCAGCGGCACCCTGCCGTCAGGGGGTGCCAGTCTGGAAGCAGCAACCCAGCACGGGGCCCCACTGGCATGCAGCTAGTTTCGGGGGGCGGGGGGGGGGTCACAGGTGACTGCTGAAGGGGTTCCTGCCCACCCACGCACCTTGATGAAGAGCCCCAGGTCCTGGTCGCTCACACATGGATGGGCCCTCAGGAACTTCTCTCGGACCTCCCCCAGCTCCCTCTGGGCCTGCTGCTCGTGGGGCTGCTCCAGGGCCTGGAACACCAGGGCACCGGATACCAAGTAGAGTAGGACCAGGGCCAGCAACGCCAGTAGGGTGGTGCTGCGCATGGCCCGCCCAGGGGCCCGGTTGACTCCACTGCCCGCCTGGGGAGGCCGGGCAGGGGGCTCCTGGGGAGCTGTGGTCACTGTGGGTAGAACCAGGGAGGCCGGGATCAATAAACTGGGCTGCCACCCCCACACCCTCCTCTTCCAACCCCCACACACCCAAAGGTCCTCGGAGTCCCCAGTCCTACTGCCCATAGGTGTCCTATCTTCACATCCCTCTGCCGGGACACTTGGGACCAGGGCACACCCAGTCCCCCCACCGCTGTCCTCCCCCTTACCTCCATTGCCCGGCCCTCAGCCCCTGTCCAGGGACTCCAGGACATGGGAAGAGAAGAGGGCACCGGGAAGGGAAAGGAAGGAGAGCGGAAGGGGGAAAGAGACTGAGCCTCCTGAGCGAGAGGCTGGACGAGCGAGAAAACACCGGGGGCCTGGAGGGGGCGTGAGGCAGCGGCTTCAGCGCAGGAGGCTGAGGGGGCGCGGAGGCGCGCGAAGAGAAGGCTGGGGAGGCCGGACCGCGCAGGGCGGGGACGGGGATGGCTGGTCCCGGCTCCTCCGCTGCGGCTGCGGCAGCATCTTCGCGCTTCTCTCCCCCCTCCCGCCTCTCCCCGCTCCGCGGCGACCCGCTGGGCCGGACGGGTAGCCTCCAGGGTCTCCCAGCGCCCCGCCGGGCTTTCGAGGAACCCAGGGGCGGGTCCCGGTCGCCGCGCAGAGGAGAGGCAGGGCGGAGGGGGGTGGGGGGGGCGGGGGGAGGGTGCTCGGTTCCGGGAAGGAACAGGGCGGGAGCGATAAGGGCCGAACCCGGGCAGCCTCCTCCGGGACAGCTGTCAGCCCCCGGGACAGCGGGCGGCGGCGCCCACGCGCACACACGCGGGCACAAAGACCCGCGCGCCCACGCTCCTCCCTGCGGCTCCCGCCCGCCCGGCTGCGCGGGCCGCACGCACACGCTCCACCGGCACGCTCCCCAGACTCACGGGCACACCCGGACCCCCCAGGGGCGTGCGCGCCAGGCCGAGGCACCCCAGAGGTCCACGCGCACGTGTGCACACACTCCCGTGCACACACCCGGGCCGTCGGGCCACCGCGCAGCGCTCGCCACCCAGACACGCTGCACCCCCGCGGTTCGCTCCCACCGCCTCCCGAGTCTTCCACGCTGACGCCTGGGAGCGTGCGGGCGGCAGGACGCGCGGCCGCACGACTCCCGGAGGCGCCCACGCGCGGGAGGTGCGCGCCCCGCCCGGCCCGGCCCGGCCCTCCCCCCACCCTGCGCACCCCTGCCGGGGAGTCCCGTCCGCGCCCCCGCTCCCGTCCCGCACCCCCTCCCGCGCCAGCCCCGCACTCACTGTCGGCCCCGCTGCGGCTGCGGCTGCGGCTGCGGCTGCGGCCCGGGCTCCCGCGCGGCCTCGCCGGTGCCGGCTGGGCCGCGGAGGCGGCGGCGGCGGCAGGGGCGGAGCGGGCGGCCGCCGGGGCTGGGACCCCCCCCCCCGCCGCCAGAAGCCCCCCTCCTTCCAAGTTTAACCCCTCCGGCGCCGCGCCTCCCTCCGTGCCGCGCCCTTGCCGCCGGCGCCGGGCCCTGCAGCACCTTACCTGCGGCCGCCCAGCCCCCCAATTCCGGCGGATCTCGGCAGGTGACGGGCCGAGGAGACCGAGAGGGGCCGCCGCTGGGTCCGACCTGGAGTCTCAGACCGGAGTCCTGGTACTGCCCCGCCGGCCATCCAGTGTGGCCAGCGGCACGGCCCCAGCCTGGACATCTGCCGGCTCACCTCTCCGGACAGGCACCACGCAAACCTCCCAGCGTCTCCCAGCCCCATTATGGTCCTCAACTCCCCGCCCCCTGGGGACAGCCTGGCCCTTGGGCTCAGCGCTCCTGAGGGAGGCGGCCCCGCGGGACAAAGGGGTGGGCGATCCACTGAAACAACCTGGAATTGGCTGAGGGAGGACTGGGACCCGGTTCTGGAAAGTCATGCCGGGGCACCTCCTGTCCCTCCTCATCCCTTGGTCCTCACCTCCGTGGCTAGTGCCAGGACTCCCCCCTTCCTCCCCCGCCCCTCGCAGCCTGAACAGCCAGGGTTCAGGCAGGTCTTGGAACTGCTCCCCTCTCGGTTCTCACCCACTTCTTTGCAAACCCCGATCTCTCCCCAAATCCTCTAGCCTGGGGTCCTCAGCCCTCACAGTGGGTGGTTTTGAGCCTGGGCTCTAAGGCTGACCACCCCCTACCAGGAGAGGGCGCAGCGGGTTACTACGTTCTCAAGAGCCTCCCAGTCCCTACTTACCGAAAAGGGATGATTAATTACCACCTCGGAGTGCTGTTCTGAGCATTAAAGAGGTATTTGTAAATGCTCAAAACGGAGGCTGGCACACACAATAAAGTGCCCTACGAATGTTAGTTTCCTTTCAACAAAAAGGGACTGTTCAGCTTCGAGCTGACTGGGAGTTTCAGATGCCCTCTCTGGAGGCCCTGAAGATCGGATGCCCAGGATAATCCCAAGTGAAATTTCCAGACAGGAGCAGTACTAGGCCCCCAGGAACTACGAGGAGGTGTGATGACCAGGTACGTGGACGGGAGAGAGACCCTCTGATAAAGGAGTCCCAGCCATAGGGCAGATGACAGATAGGCCAAGACTGTGGCAGCAGAAAGCAGTGACTGCGGTATTAGGGGCAGCCAGAGAAGGAGCCCCCAGGGCCACTGGGCAGACTATGTGGGGGCGGCCCAACTATCTGGCCACTTCCACACCTGATAGGGAGGTGGGGGCTCCTCAGTCCCAGGCCAGGTCCTTCCCTGGCCCTGAATGGCAGATTGGGCAGGATGACAGGGAAACGGGGTTTCCCGAAATCCTAATGCAGCAAGGGTAACCGGCATAAGAGACACACGATCATCGTGCCGCAGGACCCAGGAGGGGGGACATGGCTCCCTGACCTGGAGACGAAAGACTTCATAAAGGAGATGACATTTGAAGCAGGTTTTGAGGAAAGGGTAGAAATCGTTCAAGTGAGGAAGAGACTGGAGAGGGAACACGCTCTCCGGGCCTCCTTTCCCCTTGGACTGCAGGCTCCTGCCTCTCCCTGCCCACCAGCCGAGGTGGTTAAGTGACCCCTGCCCAGCCCAGCCGCTCCCTCGGGGGGCCGGGGTCCGATCAGCCTTCGACCGAAGACGCGATGGTGCAAGGAACACAAAGCAGACAACTGACAGACCGTGAACGGATGAGGGGCACAGACTCTGTTTATTGAGCGGCAGGTGCAGGAGAGGTAGCTGGCTCCAGTGCAGAAGCAGAGGCGGCAGGTCAGGCCAAGGTGCTGTAGGGCATCTGGCAGCCAGGGCCATGCCCCCCATCCTAGGGGACAGCACAAGCTCACTACGACAAGAGTAGCAAGGAGCTGGCCAGGGGAAGAGGCGGCCACAGCCTCCCACGATCCTGGGCGAGAAGCGGCAGGTGAACTTGGCACAGGGGGGTGGTGGGGCCTGGGATGGGAGGACCGGGGTCTGGGTGTTCTGGGGGGGGGGGGGGAGGACAGAAGGGGATCACGTCTGCGGGGTGGAGTAGAGACTGTGGTGGTGGCCACCTGGTCCCAGCACCTGGGAGAAGAGCAGAGGAGTGGTCCGTGTCTGGCTGCCCCCGCACCAGGCTGGCTCCCGCCCGATGGCGCCATACCAGCTGCCGGAGCCTAGGCTGCCTGACATGCTGCAGGCAGAAAAACAAGGGTCAGTCCCAAGGCAGTGACCGGGGCCACACTCACAGCAGCTGGGGGAGGGAGAGAGGCTCAGAACAGGGCCCGGTGCCCGAGCTCTCCAGCGCCCAGGGCCCGAACCCTCTGGACTGCGGCAAGCTGCATCTCGGGGTGGGAGGCGGAAGCCAGAGGGGGACCTTACCTAGTACAGACAGGAAATGGGGGCCATGGCGGG
This sequence comes from Neofelis nebulosa, assembly GCF_028018385.1. NCBI lineage: Eukaryota > Metazoa > Chordata > Mammalia > Carnivora > Felidae > Neofelis > Neofelis nebulosa. The sequence continues at coordinate 107,591,396 of NC_080791.1, read as the reverse complement.
GGTGGGGTCAAGGGGAAAGCGGCAAGACCAGGCTCTAGGTCCCCACGGTTCAGCAGGGCAGGCGGGCAGGCCGGAGGACCTGAGGGAGGCCGGGGCTCCTACCTGGTGCTCTCGCTCCGGCCACGCTCCCAGGAGCAGCCCTCGTCCTCACAGTGCCCAGCCCGGTCGAAGAAGTAGGAACGGGAGCCAAAGACCTGCCCATTGAGGATGTGGCTGGTACTCTGGGGGAGGAAGCCGCCATCATGCTTTCTCCCGCCCCACCGCTGGCTTCCCGCCAGACCCCAGCCCAGGGATGCCCAGTGTCTGCCCCTCGCCACTGGCCCTCACCAGGTCCTGCGGGGGCCGGTGCACCCGGAAGAAGCCCACCAGCAGGGTGGTGGGCAGCAACTCCCACACGAAGAGGATGAGGCCAAACACCAGGTAGCCTTTGTTCCCCAGGTCGTTCACCAGGTCCGCCTAGGAAGGCAGGCAGGGGGTTGTGTCAATCCGCGGTCGTGCTGGCGGGGGGGGGGGGGGGGGGGGGGGCACCCGGACAGAGCCGAGGCCAGTGGGGGGCCGAGAGCCATGGCTACTAAGGAGGCAGCAGACAAGCCGAACGCCCACCTGGTCAGAGACGTTGTACCAGTCATAATCGAAGGCATCCAGCCGGCTCCGGGGGGCCAGGGCCAGGGCTGCCAGGTTGTAGCAGGCCCGGCTGGCGTAGAGCAGGACCATGGCGCCACCCATCGCAGCCGCCTGGCACACGCTGGTCCCCTGGCACAGATGACAAGAGGGGATCCTCAGGGAAGGGAGGCTCCAGTCTCCTCCCCACCCGAAGACCACTGCACGAAGACCCCGAAGGGCACCCGGGTATCGGGGCTTGGGGCCCTACCTTGGCCTCCAGGTAGATGCTGGTGGAGGGCGCCCGCCGGGCGACGAGGCAGAGGCAGGCGGCAAGAGACAGCGCGCAGATGACAAAGAGGGAGTCGCTCACCAGGACTCGCACCAGCAGGAGGGCCCAGGGCTGTGCCCGGCGCCGGCGGGACAGCACAGCACACAGCACATTCACCAGCAGAAAGAGCAGCGAGGCCCCCACGAAGGCCCCCCGGACGGCCAGCCTGCGGCCCACAGCACAGTCAGCCCCAGGCAACCGTCCCTAGCGCTCACCGACCACCCAAACTGCCCCAGGAGACCCTAGTTGACGCTAGGGTCAGAACCAATCCAGGCCGACGCGGTCTGCACCCCGGCTCTCCGGTTTTACAGAAGGGGAAACCGAGGCCCAGTGAGGTCAGGTATGACTGACAGCTATGACACAGTGGACTGAGCATGGGACTGAGAGTCGAATGTAAGCCCTGACTCTGCCTTCCGCTGCACCTATGACCTTGAACGTGTGGCTTTACGTTGCTGGGCCTCAGTTCCCTCATCTCTCAGATGGGGATAATAACAGCCTCGCGGGTAGGTCGTAAAAAATGTTTGTGAAAGCTCTCCCTAAACCGTAAGACGTTATACAAATGACAGGCTTATCACCGCCAGCCAAGGTCACCCAGAAGTGGCAGTCCGGGGCTTGCAAGGGCTGGAGCCTCCAGCCCTTCTTCCATCACGGAAGACACTGGGACCCCCTCTCCCCTCACGCTGCCATCACCATTTCCATGATGGTTGCCCTTCACGGGTGCGATGCCTTTGCCGGGGCCGTCTGCCGCAGGTGCCTGACTTTTCCAAGCCCTTCCACAAACACCTCCTAACTTGTCCTCGCCTCAGCACTGCACAGGAGGGGGGCGAGAAATGGACACCAGCCTGGTCCCTAACCCCTGGCCTGGCGGGTGTGCCCACGTGTCCCATGTACTTACAAGCCTCGGCTCATCTCCGGCCGGCGCTTGGCCTTGGCCTTGAACACAACCTGGGAGCAGAGATGCCCATCATTCCTTCGGGCCCTTGGGGCTGGCCACCCCACGGCCCCCCTCCCCTCCCCACCCGTTATCATGGTTACCTGGGCAAAGTAGAGGTTCATAAGCGTCAGCGTGAAGAACTGTAGGCAGACAGGGCAGCAGTAAAGAAGCCAAAAGGGCAGGGGTCCCAGGCGGTTGGCTCGGGGGGTATCTCGGAAGTAGAAGGAGAAGAGGGTGGTGCGCAAGGCAGCCCAGAGCAAACAGAGTGCCAGGAACACCGTCTGATAGCTGAGACGCTTGTGCCCATATAGAAGCACCAGCCAGAGTTGGGCATAGACGGAAAAGAAGAGTAGGGCGTACAGGGTGGTGTAGGCCGCAGTCAGCCCCAGGGTCACGGCGGGAGGCAGCGCAGGCACCAGCCCGGCGGCAGGCACCAGGCCAGACAGGTTACTCTCCATGTCCGGAAGGGAGGCCTGAATCCCAGAGAACGAGATGGAGGGGCTGGCAGGGGGCCAGGGAAATAAATATGGAGGGGTGGGAGTTGCAGGGTGCAGCGACAGAGACGGGGAGCTCAGGAGGAAAGAAGCCGCGACTGGCCAGGCCCTTCCTCCTCAACAGAGGGACCCTGCCCTTGCAGCGGGGCACAGGCAGCCTGGGGCCTGGGCCCCTCACTCTGGGGCGTGGAAGGACAGTCCCTCGCGAGGGCAGAGGCGGGAGGTGGGCAGGGTCTCCTCCCTGGGCCAGCCCCAGAGCGGGGTGAGGGGGTGCAGAGGCTGAAGGACAGGGGTCCCTGGCCTTGGTCGTTCGAGTCGTCTCGGCAGGAGGGGGAGAGCCGAGAGATACCCTTCGGCTGAGGGCAGCGGCCGCTGCGGGTGGGGCGCTCAACCCCCGGCTCTCCCCCTCCCCAAACTGGGGGGTCTCTCTCCCCTCCAATAATCCGGATTGGGGACGGCCTCTGCCTTCTGTCCTCGGAATTCCGACGCTGCCCCCACCCCACCCCCCGCTGCATCCACTCTCCAGCCTCGGGGGGCGGGAGGAGGCCGACGCCGGGTCCTCGGGACGCCGCCGGGGGAGCCGGCTCTGGTCGCTGGGACCCGGGGCTCCGGCTCCCCAGCTCCCCGGCTCCCGCTGCTCCGCCCCCTCCTGCGCCTGCGCCTGCGCGGGCGCCGTTGGCTACGCTAATCGCGCAGGGTCTGGCCCCGCCAGCTCCGCAGCTGCGCGCCGAGTCGCGCCGCGCCCGGCGCGGAGCCGTTCGAGAATTGGCGCGAGCTGCGCCGCCGGCGGGCGCCCGGGGTTCCTAGAGGCAGCGGGAGGCCGAGACGCTGGGGCGAAAGCGCAACCGGCGGGCGCGCGGGTGGGCCGTGCCCAGGGACGGCGGGCCTTGTTTGTTTGGGGGGCCGCCAGTTCCCATGCTTCTCTTGCCCATCCTCAAATCGAGATCGCGCCAGCCGGCTGGGGCGGGGGGGGGGGGGGCGGTAACGACTTCCCCTCACCGGCTCTCGGTAGGAAACTTCCGCCCACAGCCAAGATGGCCCCCGGGCCCCGCCCCCCCCCCCCCCCCCCCGGGCTTAACCCGCAGGGCCCCGCAGTCCCCCGGAGGCGCGCCCGCCCCACGCCCTGGCCGGCCGCGGTTCCCGCTCACCTGGCCGGCTGCCCTCCCGGCGCGAAGCCCCCGCGGGTCCTACGGTCACCCACAACGGGGCCCCCTCTCCTGCGCCGGGGCAGTCATCCTGCCGGGGAGGAGGCTCCCTCGCTTATCTCGAGCTCTCCAGAGCTGGCGCGGGGAGTGGTGCCCCCGAGGCGGGCGGTGCGAGGTTTCCACTGTGGGGGAAGAGGGAGCGGGACTTCCCGACCCGGCTACCCAGTCCGCTCGGAGCAGGGACAACAGCAACAACAATCGCATCCAGGTAGAGCAGTGACCACAGCAACAACGAATGCATCCGACGGCTGAGCTTCGGCTAAAGCTTTGCAAAGTGTTTTCACCCACAGTAGTCACCACTCGGTTTACAAAGTTCACTGGCTCCTGAGGGAGGTGTCATTATCCCCATTTTACAGGAGTGGAGACTAAAGTCCAGGGGGCTGAAGGGCTTGTCAGCAGAAGCTGGTCTCCGGGTTTCAGATGGGGACCCCAGAGAATCCCTTATCTGCTCCCACACACGTCCCAGGCACAGGGATGTCGGGAACTGAGCAGCGGGAGGCGAGGAAGGGACCCAGCACGAAGGCGGTAGGCTGGGAGCAAGTCCCGCGGCGGGGGCGGAGACTGGGTCGGAAGCGGCCACGCCCCCTGGCCAGCCCTAGTGACATTTCAAAAGCTGATTGGGCCGGGTCGGTGACAGTTCCCGTTGCCCAGGCAACTAGGGCCGGGCTCCCTCAGTACTGGAAGGAGGCGGCAGGCCCGGGTCAGGGGCCTCGAGATCGGGCTTGGGGTAAGACTTGTGGGCCGTCACCTAGGGCAGGTTGGGCCGGGGCCTAGGTAGGGGCCTGGGACTACTTCACAGCACCAAGGCTCCAAAGGAGGAGATTTAGGTCGTGGGTGGACAGGCCGAGCGAGCTGCCCAGCTAGAGACTGGAGCCCGGGAGGCAGGGTGGACCTGGGGCTCTAAGGTGGGAGACAGAACCAGAGGTGTCTGCTGTCCCTTCCCTTCACCGAACACCATATGCCCCCTGTGTCCTGACTACCTCCCATCTTGCCCCCACAGCCCAGAGCATGTTCCAGATCCCAGAGTTTGAGCCCAGTGAGCAGGAAGACTCCAACCCTACGGATAGGGGCCTGGGCCCCAGCCCCACAGGGGACCGGCCCCGCGGCCCTGGCAAGCACCAGCGGACGGCCCCAGGCCTCCTCGGGGAAGCTGGTCACCAGCAGGGGCAGCCCGCCAGCAGCAACCACCATGGAGGTAGGTATTCACCCCCCAGCCACCTGCCTGTCCGCCTTGGCCTTGCCCTCAGCCCAATAACTCTCTGCATGCCAGCCATATCCACACTCACTGGGTGGCTGTGAGTAAGTCCCTGACCTCCTCTGCACCTCAGTTTCCTCTTCTGTGAAACAGAGCAAATGATCACCACCATTGTAGGGCTGTTGGCTCGATTAGCAGAAATATATAGGAAGCACTTAATTATAGTGCCAGTGCATAGTCCACGGTCAAAGAGTGTAGCCGTTAGCGTAGGACCAGGACAGAAATCACCTAGAGGCAGGCAGTGAGCCAGAAAGGGGAAGTGACTTGCCTAAGGTCACACTTATTTGGCTGTTGGTGGGAAGCAGGGCTGGAAGACGCCAAGGTGCCCTGCCCTTGGCTTTGCATCTTCCCTGAAATCGCGCCTGACCCCCCGGGGTATGTTCTTTCCTGCCCTGTGGCTCACACCCACACTGGGGCTATCCTTGCCAGTTGCCAGGAGCAAGTGACCCCAAGAGACAGACAGCCCTTCCAGGACTAGCAGGTCTGCCCACACTGGCCAAGGGGACCCAGTGCTGAGATGGAAGGATGGAGAGCAGTGGCCGTTTCTCAGTAGTGCCCACCTCCCCTGCGCCCAACATAGGTTTTGCGCCTGGGAGGACCATAGAGACCCGAAAACAAAACTCATATCCCTGACCTGCTGGGGTCTAAAAGACCCCATCCCCATTTCCAGGAGCAAGAAGGCTTCCTGAGTCCTCCTGCCCAGCCTGCACACGCACACTTTGTCACGCTGAACTCCATAGACTTTCTTTAACTTCTTTAACATCCAGATCTTTGCACTCACTGTTTGCTCTGCTCGCTGCAGCTTCCCAGCCCCCACCTCGCTGTCCCTCCTCATCCCCTAGATCAAGTGCTCAGTTTCTTCTAGCTGAGCCGGGGAGAGACAAGCCATAAACAAACAAACAAACAAACAAACAAACAAACAAACACATGATATGATGTGTCGAAGACGACAGAGGCCGCGAGGCAGCGCAAGAAACAGTCATTCCTTTCTCTTTGGAACCCAGGGTTCCAGGGGCTGGGGGAGTGACTCTGACTGCGGTGGTCAGGGTCAGCCACAGTGGAGCAGAGGTTGGAAGTGGTGAGGGGTGCGCCCTGCCCCTATTTGTGGAAAGACAGATCTGGCGGAAGGAGGGGCAAATGCGGAGGCCCTGAGGGCAGGACACCGCCTAGGCTCCGAAGGGGAGGGGAGTTGGAGAGGCAGTGAGGGATTGATGGCGGGGAGGGGCAGCGGGGCCGGGCCTCAAAGGCCAGTGTAATGACCTCGGCTTTCACCTGGATCCGAGGCAGGGCGATCTGATTGGGGACCCAGAGCACCACCAGGGCCCCTGTGTTGAGACTAATCCGCGGTGGGGTAAAGCAGCGGTGGGGCCACCAGGGGAGGCTGCCGCTAGAGCCCCTTCGAGGGAGGATGGTGGCCTGGAAATAGCGGGACTCTGGGTTTATTCTGAAGGTAGAACTGGCAGGTTTGCCGACCAACTGGACGCGGGGCGTGAGGGAAAGAGAGGAGTCAGGGATGGCTGCCAGGAGTCTGGCTCGGGCACCCGGAAGGACGGGGTGGCTCCCAACTCTGGCGGAGCTGTGCCAAAATCAGGAGCCTCGTTTGGGCCAGGTCAGGTTAGAGGTGCCTTTTGGGCACCCAGCTGGAGGTTTCCAGCAGGGGTATGGCCAAGGCGGGATTTATAGGCGCGGGAGTTGTCCGTCACTGATGTAGCGTTCTGGGAGGCCCAGGGAGCGAGTGTAGACAGGCAAGGGCCTGGGCCGGGCCCGGAGCTTGGGTCTTCGGAGGGCAGCAGCCGAGGAGCAGCGGGAACGGGCGGCCGTCTGGGAGGGAAGCCGGGGGCAAACAAGGCCTGCGCGGCAAGCGGGTGCTTCTGTCCGGAGGAGGCCTGGGAGTAGCGTGCTGGAGTTGCCAACGTGGGGCCTTTGCAGTTAGGGTGGCGAGGTGGCTGGAGGGCTGACCTCAGTTCAGCGGCGAGGGATAACGGGAGGAAGCGGTGGAGACAGAAAGGAGAACCCGCTTTGGGCAGCTGTGCTCCAGGAAAGGGAGCAGAGAGGTGGGCAGCAGCCGAAGGCCCAACGAAGGTCAAGGAAGGGTTTGTTTACTTTTTTTTTTTGTTTTCTAGAAAGGGAAAAGAAAACAGCACGTTTAGGAGCTGATGGGAGTAATCCAGGAGCCAGGGGACTACTGGGTGCTGCAGGAGAGAAGGCAGGCTAGCTGGAGTGATGTCCTTGAGTAGGAGAGAGGGTGTCCGGTGCCCGGGGAGGGGTGGCTCAACCAAACACGGGGCAGCGGACATGGGTGCGTGCGTCGTGGTGGGTAGATGCTTCGTGAAAACAAGTAGAAGTCTCTCTTGTGGGTGCTTCCGGTTTCTCCAGGAAAGGAAGCCAAGTCCTGAGCCAGGAGTAAGGATGGGGGTTGAAGAAGAGAGGATCAGGTTTAAAGTGATCGACTCTCCCCAAGCGCGAAGTATGGAAAGCGTGCTGGGCAACGTCAGGGGCGCCACTGGGTTTTGCGGCCGCGAATTTCGGCGGAGGTGGCCTGCCTGTGCTCTCCTCCAGGCGCGCTGGCGGCTGGTGGGTGTCCGTGGGGGCAGGCAGGGAGCTGTGTCTGCCTCAGCCCGGCTAGGGAGGGGTGCTTGAGGGTGTCTACGAGGGCAAGAGTGGGCGACCGAGGTGGGGGGCCAGCCAGGAAGGAGGTGGGAGGCTGGGGGTGGAGTTATTGAAGGTCCTGTCCATGGGGCTGAGAGTGAGGGCAGGGCTGGAGAAGGAGGGGCAAGGAGCAGGTGGCTGTGAGGGGGAAGGACGCCTTGGATCCCGCGGATGAATGAGGACAGGGGGTGGGGGTGGCAGAGGGGGCACAACCTGAGAAACTAGATGGGGAAACGGGGAGTGGGAATAGTCTGAAGCAGCAATAAGGAGCGGAGGGACGTGTGAGGAGGGCAGCAGGGGAGAAGGGAGCCATGGGACGAGAGGGCTGCACAGGAGTTCTTAAACTTTTGACTTAGTTTTCAACATCTAAAAAGCAAATGGGGGTGCCTGGGTGGCTGAGTCGGTTAAGCCTCCGACTTCGGCTCGGGTCATGAGCTCAAGTTCGGGAGTTCGAGCCCCGCGTCAGGCTCTGCACTGTCAGTGCAGAGCCTGCTTGGGATTCTCTCTCTCTTTCCCTCTCTCTCTCTCTGCCCCTCCCCCAATCGCGAGCATGCTCTCTCTTTCTCTCTCAAAATAAATAAACTTTACAAAATAAAATGAAATATGGGGCACCTGGGTGGCTCAGTCGGTTAAGCACCTGATTTCAGCTCAGGTCATGATCTCTCGGGTTGGAAGTTCGAGCCCCGCACTGGGTGAGTTTGAGCTCTGCTTCGGGTGAGCCCTGCTTCTCTCTCTCTCTCTCTCTCTCTCTCTCTCTCTCTCTGTCCCTCGTGGATTTTCTCTTCTCTTTCTGTCCCTCTCTCTCGCTCTTTCCTCCTCTCTCTGCTCCTTGCTCACTTGTTTCTTCTCTCTCTCTCTCAAAAGTAAATAAATAAAATAAAAAATAAAAAGCAAGTGATTTCCCCATAAAAGATCCGCAAGAATGGCCTGCCCGAGCCACAGCCACTGGACCCTCCAGACGGGCAGAGTCCTGTCACTCTTCATATTCCCTGACCCTTGGCCCCTGCGGGACTGGACTGGAAATGTCTCCGGGGCAGGGATGCAGCCACGTCTGGGGCTGTGACAGCCTCAGCGCATAGCCCAGTGCCCGGGACAGGCAGGTGGGTGGCGAGCCGTGGGTGTGTGGATGGCAGAGAGGGAAGGAAGGACGCCCAGTGGTCAGACCGCAGGGTTCAGACGTCAGTCCGCCTTCTGTTAGCAGGTTGAGCTTGAGCAGGCTAGTTAACTGTCTGTCTGCCTCAGTTTTCCCATCTGTAAAATGAGAAGAGAACTAGTCCTCCCTCATCGGGTTGTAGCGGGGATCTGCTGAGTCAATATGTGGACAAGAAGAGTAGAAGTTAGAACGAGAATGTATGTATAGGCCTTGAAAGCCACACCGAGGAGTTTGGACTATACCTCCTGGGCAGTGGGGAGCCATTGAAGGCTCCAGGCAGAGGACAGATACAGGTGAGTTTAGAGCAGGGGTTGGCAAACCACAGCCACAGGCTAAGTCCCTTTTTTTTTTTTTTTTTTTTTGGTCAGCCCATGAGCTAAGAATGGCTTTGATATTTTTGAAATTTTAGTAGAATACACGAACATCGCCAATTATATATTGTTTACAGCTTCTTCCGAGCAATGACCCCAAAGCTGGATGGCTGTAACAGAGACCGTGTGGCCTGCGGTGCCCCGAATGCTTACTTTCTGGTCCTTTATAAAAAAACATTTGCCAGCGCCTACTTTAGAGTGTTTTCTGATCTCATCAGCTCTGAGCAAGACGGGTTGTGTTCTTTGCAGGCCAGTAAGGGATTTTTGTACCCCAAATGACTTTAGGGTAGACAGGGAGTCTGGGCTGAGGCCTGCAGGTGCCGGGCGTGCTACCTGCTGGCGGGGTGAGCAGTATGTGAGCCCCAGCCCGTAGTAGGGGGCAGGATCCAAACCAGCGCTGCCTAATGGGAAAGCTTCACTGCCTCACGTTGCCTGGAAACCACGGTTTCTGTTTTTTCGGTTTTTATTTATTTTGAGTCAGAGAGAGAGAGAGAGAGAGAGAGAGAGAGCGCATGTGTGAGAGTGCATGTGAGCAGGGGAAGGGCAGAAAGAAAGAGAAAGAGAAAGAGAATCCCAAGCAGGCTCCTTGAACTGATGAACCGTGAGATCATGATCGAAACCGAAATCAAGAGCCGGACCCTTAACCGACTGAGCCACCCAGGTGCCCCAGGGAACACCACGATTTTAATTTAATTAAGTGGGTCAGGATGCTCTCAGAAGCCTGAACGTGGATGTGTCCAGCCCCACGCGCTGACCCTGGAGCCCCGTGGTAAAGAACTTGAAGCTTTGCTGGGGCTTGGGGCACCTCCAGCCAGAGGCCTCTCCCGCTCCCTCACCCCCCCCTCAGGCGGGCTCTCTGAGAAAACGGTGTGAGTGGACGAGCCCCAGCAGCCACCCGAGCTCACCCCCAGACCCCCAGGCAGAAGCCACGCCCTCTCCCACCCACTTCACTTCCCCAGAGTGGGAAGAGGCCACCTCTGCCCTGCCCAGGGATCGCGTGTGGCTGAGAACTGATTGGAGGGTGGGATGGTTCAGAGTGACCCCAGGGAATTCACAGAAAATTCTTCAGTTGTTGTTTTTTTGGGTTTTTTCCCAGTAGAGAGACTTTTAAAAGCTTAGTTAAAAAAAAAAAAAAAGCTGTTTATACAAATGATCACCATTTGACAATGGTTGGATTGGCACTACTAAACCCATGGCTCTGGTAAAAAAAAAAAAAAAAAAAAAAAAAAAAAAAAAAAAAACCTACCCCTAGGATGGGCTCCCGGTAGAGCTGGCACTCACAGAAGGCCCAGAGGTGTCCTCCCCACACCGGACCCCCAGGGTGGCCCATGGTGCGCTGTTGGGAACCTGGGGCACGAGCATTAAACGTGGGGGCTCTACGCCCTGGAGCCAGACTGGTTGGGTTTGGATCCCAGCTCTGCCACCTACTAGCTGTGTGACATTGGGGAAGTTACCTACCCTCTCTGTGCCTTGGTTTTCTCCCCTGTAAAATGGGGACAGCGAGGAACCTTCCTCACAGAGTGTGCTGGGGATGTAATGAATTGACACACAGGGAACACTTCCGCTTGTTCTGGTTCCTGGGCGAGGGGGCAGTGCCCAGACCAAGTGCCCCCCTGCAAGCCATTCGCTTTCTGAGTCTTGGACCTTGTATCTGTCACGTGATGGTCCCGGGCGTTTTTTAAAAGCCAGCAAAGAACAGCCGGTGTTCCTTGAGCGCTTAAGCGGCCGGCTGGCTGTGTGACCTCCGGCCAGTTCCTCACCTCTAGGTGACTCCGTTTCTCCGTCTGTCATATAGGGAGGAATTAATGTCTGCCTCACTGGGAAGCTGGGAGGCTTCGGGATATACAAGGGGCAGAATGTGGTGCTCTGCTGGTCTCATCCGTTGTCGGGGTGGTCCTCGGAGACGGGGACTGCCCCCATGTCACGGAGGAAGGGCAGTGAGGCCCCAACAGGTTAGGACAGGGCCCAAGCTCACAAAGCAGGAATCTGGCGGAACCGGGGCCCATCTAGCTACGGACCCTTGCCTCTGCCTGCTCCCCACAGAACCGGACAGTGCCCCTCCGATGGGCCTGTTCTCATCAGGGGTCTTTCTATTCCTGACTCGTCCAGACTCTATCCCCGATGCCGATTTCCGATTTAGCTTCCTGTTCCCCACGTCTACCTTGGAGTTCCCACCTGCCCTCCAGGCCTGGACCGTGGTGAAGCTCAGAACAGCCAGGAGCTCTGACCCCTCCTCTTAGCCTAGGCCGTTCTGGATCCGGCATTTTCTTCCCTTCTTGGCTTTCTTAGCCATGTATCTGGAGCTGGGCCCCATGGGGGCCCTGCAGCCCCTGAAAGTGACCCACAGGGCTTTGTGTTAGGTTCTTGGCGAGAGGATGAGACACGGTTATCCCCTGGCCTCAAAGCCTGGCCTAAACTTTATTTCCTCCAAAATGCCTTCCCTGACAGATGTGCCTTGCTGTGGACGCCAAGCATGTCCCCCTGCATTTGCTCCGTGCTGTCTGGCACTCTATTAACGTAGCTCTGGGGTTTTGCTCCTGGGAGTGGTTCTAGGTCTCTGTTGGTCTGGATATGGGGGTGGGGTTGGCAGGAGTGGGGGGACGGTACACAGAACACAGGCCGGACAAACTCAACACGGGGAGGTAGCTGCGAATGACTTCGGCTTACACTTTCATACTCTAGGTCTCCCTAGGCCAAGACAGTGAGACAAATGGGCACCTGCCGATCACTTGCAGAACTGGGAGTTCAGCCCTGACTCCTCATCCGGGGGACTGGTCCCCAGAAGGGCTGAGAGGCCCCATGGTCTTGCGCTGAAAACTATACTACTGATTTCCTTATTTTGTGCTAGACACAGAGGAAGGCCATTTAATACACTAAGGGCCTGGGCCCATTATTGGGGCTCAATTAAGATTTGTGGGATTCACGAGAAGTTAATTTGAATCTTCACAAAAGCCCCATGAGCTTCCCTTGATTTACATACGAAGGAACTCAACGGGGGCTCCGACGACGCGTACTGTGACATCCGCGGGCGGGGAGCTGGTGCTGAGGGCTTCGGCAAGGCTGGGGGCGCAGAGGAGTTGAGATTCACATCGCCCCCGCCCCCTGTGCAGGCGCTGGGGCTGTGGAGACCCGGAGTCGCCACAGCTCGTACCCCGCCGGGACAGAGGAGGATGAAGGGACGGAGGAGGAAGAGCCCAGCCCTTTCCGGGGTCGCTCGCGCTCAGCGCCCCCCAACCTCTGGGCCGCCCTGCGCTACGGCCGCGAGCTCCGGAGGATGAGCGACGAGTTCCAGGGCTCCTTCAAGGTGAGCGCCGGCCCGGAAGCATGTCGGGATCTGTAGTTCCGGAACGCCTCTTCCCCCCTCTAGTCGGACCCTTCCTGAGTCCCGTGGCATGCCGGTATCTGTAGTCCAGGTCGTGCTTCAGAAAGCTAAAGCTCCTGGGTTCCCCAAATCCTTGGGGCACGAGGCATGCTGGTATTTGTGCTCCCGGTCGGCCCCTTTCGGAACCCCCTTTCGGGGGTTCTTAGGCCCCAACTAAAGAATTACTTTTTTTTGAACTGCCCTCCAGTCTTCTAGATGCTAAGTCTCCGACTCTGGCGCTTACAGGGTCCTAGGCGTCCTCTCCCCGCACCCCTGGCATAATGTCTGGGATCTAACCAGTCTCATTCCTAAGAGCCCAAGCGATCCTTCGAGCTTCCTAAAGTGGTCAGGAGGCCCCCTCGGTACACGGCATGCTGGAATCTACGGTCTTTAGGTCCGCCGCTTCTCAGCGGTGGGATTCCGGAGGTGGAGGGCTCCGACTCGGGATGCCAGGAGAAGCTAACTCATGTAACCCTTTCCTCTTCCCACCCGAAGGGACTTCCACGCCCGAAGAGCGCGGGCACAGCGACGCAGATGCGGCAAAGCCCCAGCTGGACGCGCTTCATCCAGTCCTGGTGGGATCGGAACTTGGGGAGAGGAGGCTCCGCCCCCTCCCAGTGACCCGTCCCACGGCCCGAAACTCCCCGCTCCCGGCGCCGGCGGCGGCCATCTTGGGTGTGGGCGGAAGTCGTTTTGGCAAGACTTCTGCAAAAAAGATCGGTCCTTTCCTTTTCGAAGGAGGCGATCTGACCCAAACCTGATTCTCTTCCGGTGTGTGCGAGGAGCATGGAGGGTTTGGGCTCCGTCGGAAGTTTTGAAGTTTAGCCGCCCTTAGCCGCCGGAAGTGGCCCTGTGACCCCGCCCCCGGCGCGCGCCAGCGCCAAGTTGCAAGTCCGGGAAACCCCAACTTCACCAGAACCCTCTCCCCCGCGGTATCGGTGCGGGCCATCGCTCGCAACGAAGCGTGCTAATAAAGCCCGTGTTTGTGCCGCCGAGTCTCCCCTCTCCGTCGCTTGGGGCTTCGCAGGCAGGGGAAACGCTAGCACGGACAGTTTCGAAAGATGCCGCCGTCTTACACATAAGAGAAAAGGAGGCTCTTTTTGAGTAACATCCTGGAACCGAGACCAGGAAGGGGTCCGTGCTGCGACCAGAGCCAGGGCTGCCTGGCCTCGGGGACCTCCAGGTCCTTATCTCTAATATGGTCATTGGGAACTGCAAGCCGGCCGGCCGCCGGAATTCCGCACCCTGCAAACCGTGTCGCCGTCCCCCGGGGAGGGTCAGTTGTTCCTATTTGGGCCAGTCCTTTCAAACAGCTACTGTGTGGTCGGCCTGGGGCCAGCTCTGTTCAGGGAACTGGCCGGACGCACAAAGCGGGGGAGGGGACGATGGAAGAAGGCTGGTCCCAGAGCTGTGAATGGACTGATCACTAGGGAACCGCAAAGCTTCACCAGGACCTGGGAGCAGGGCTCCGAGCTCAATTCCAGAAAGATTTATTGGCGCCCCCTATAGACCAGCCAGCGCTTTGTAATGAGTATACAAAGATGAATTAGGCCACAACCGCCCCGCCGTCAGAAGCTTCCTGGCAGAGGTGAGCCAGCCTCTCAGAGTGGAGTTACCGCCAGCTGAGTGCTGCTAACAGGGACTGGTACCGGGGTGAGGGCCAGGGCAGAGGTGAGTTAGAGATGGGACTTACTTAAAAAGAGAGATGGGGAAGGAAGCTGTCATTCCCAGCAGAGAAAAGAGTGGACCCATGAAAGGATATGGGGGAGCAGCAGAGGCCAGGATTCTGGAGGTCTGGAATGTCATACCCAGGAGTTTGGAGTTTAGCCTGGCCTTTGAGGATCCGGGGACTAACATGGAGTGTTTCTTCTGTAAGGTAGTGGTGAGCCAAATCGGGAAGATAGGACTTGGTCATGGAATACGGTAGGCCAGTCTGGGGACAGGACAAGGCCTGACCCCAGAAGCCGGGAAGGCCTGGACAATAACGGTATTAACCCTGAGGGAGCAGGGCAAAGGGGAGAGGCCCCCAGCCCTGGGAAGGGCCTTGCTCTGGCAGCCTTTTCTCTCTGGCCTCCCCACCCTGTTTGCCTGAGGCTGCAGCAAAAACAAAGAAAGAAAACACTCAATTGGCAGGAGATAAGCCCAGATAAGAGGCTGCCTTCCTCTGGAGGAGGGAGGCAGTCGGCCCAGGAAGCCAGGAAGCCGGGAGAGGCCTTGAAGAAGTGCCAGCCTGACCCTGCAGCAGAACCTAGCCGCACCCTCGCTGCGGGGTCTCTGCCACTCCACGCTGTCCAGAGGCAGGAGAGAGCAGCATGGAGCAGGTCCTCCAACCTGGCCGGAAGACAGTCTGCCATAGAAGGTCCAGGCCCGCCCTGCCTCCAGGTCAGGACATCTTGACTTAGCTGTGGCCTGGCACACGGGACTTCTGCTCTGGGCCTCAGTTTCCTCATCTGTAAAACAGGCATAACATCTCCCTCACAGGGATGAGGGGGATGCTGGGGCTCCCAGTCCCTGTATGCATCTGTGACGGTCAGCTTTCCTTCTCCCAAGAGTCCCTTGGGAGAAGGGTCACTACTAGGTCCACCCATTCCCCACCTAGCGTATCATCGAGAGCCCAGGTCCGGTCCCCTGATGTCGGGCAGGTTCTGAGCTGACAAGGTCCATCCCCAGTTAGAGTCAACCGCCTGCGAGGGGCCCAGAACCGCCTCGTCGGAAGATGCTGGGTGCTTGGGTCATATCAGGCAACAGGAAGGGGGGGCAGGGAAGGCTTCCTGAAGCAGAGGCCTAAGCCTTTGTGAAGGGAGGACAAGAAGGGCCCAGGAGGGAGAAAAGTAATGAGAGGTCGGCGGGGGGAAGTGATAGGCCCGAGACAGAGGACATAAAGGCGGGAAAGTGTGGGGGGAGGCCACAGGACCTCTAATGTCAGGTCATCGGGGAGATCTGCAGGCCCCCAGCAAGGAGGTCTCAAGGTTAAAACCCAGCAACCCTTCACCGAGGGCCTGACCTCAACCCCACAAACCCTTTTTATAGATGAGGAAACTGAAGCCCGTAGAGCCAGACCCAGGGCCCAGGGCCCTCTCCAGAACTGCCCCACCCCAGACCACACTGCACACAGGGTCCCTGAAATCCACTTTTATTCATATAAAAAAAAAAAAAAAAAAAAAAAATTCCCAAAGAAGAGAGCAAGAAGGTGACCCTACTTCCCAGAGCTCAAAGTCTCCGCCAGTGTTCCCGGGGGAAGTGAGGGAGACAACCCCCACTCTGGGGTGTGGGCACCAAGGGAGAGCAAAAACCTCCCGGCCCACAGTGACCCAGCACCTTCCTTAGGACTGAAGGCAGGAAGGAGGGGCTGGGGACTAATGGGGCCCCAGGAGGGTGAAGTAAGGGGGTTAGTGTGGGGTTGCTTGCCCCGGTTTAAAAAAATAAAATTTCTAAAGATAAAAAGTTAAAAAACAAAAACACAAACAAAAAAAAAGAGCCTTAGTGTCTTAGCTTCCTGCCCTCCCAGCACCCATCCTGTGGCCACCTCTCGCCTAGCCAGTTCAGAGCTTCGTATTCTCCTCTTGGCTCTCTGAGTCGGCGCCAGACAGGTGCCCGCCGCTCCCAGGCGCGTGACCATTGCTGGCACAGGCCACCAGATGCCCGTCCCCCAGCCCCTCCGGCGTCTCGCCCAGCAGGCTCCGGCAGGCCTCCTGGGGCAGCCTTGCCCGCTGTTCCTGACGCTCCTGGGCCAGTTGGGCCAGCAGCTGTGGGGGGAGAAGGGGGAGTATCACAGGCGAGGCCGGGCCGCCCAGCGCCCTGCCTGCCTCCCGCCCGCCTCATCCAAGGCCTCACCTTGGGCTCTTCTTCGGCCAGCTGCTTTAGCACCTGCTGCTGCCCGGCCACAAGGCGTTCGTGCCGCTGCTTCTGGGCCTCCTCCAGCTGCGGTGGGGGGGGGGGGGGGGGGGGGGCAGTTGGCAGGGGGGAGGCTCAGCCACGGGTCCCTATGGGAGGGGTCAGGGCCCTAGGGCTCTGGCTACGGAACAAGTCAGGCAGGCGCAAGCCCCCCAGAGCTGCGGGGCCAGGATTCTGACGTGACCCAGCAAACATTCCAGACAGAGACTCCAAAGCCATGGGACGCTGCTACAGGCAGTTGGCTCCAGATAGGATGTCAGGGGGCAAGAGAGGGCTGTGGGGCCCAGAGGGGAAAGGTTCTAGAAGTCCCTCTAGGATAATATAGCAATAGGCCAGGCACTGAGATGGGTTTCTAATGAAGGAAGGAACAGGAGGGGGCTGCGGCGGGACCCGAGCCTCACTCACCCGACGGATGGAGTTGACGGACTCGGTGATGTGCCGACGGTTAATCTCTGTCAGTTCCCTGCAGGGGGCAAGACAGAGTGGGCTCGGTGCCCAGCCCCCCCAGGCTCCCAGCCCCCAGCCCCCCTGGCCCCGGTGCCCTTACGCCTCCTTCTTATGTTTCTCCCTTGTCTTGGCTTCTGAGATACTGTTGTGGCGCTTCCTGTCCAGAATCTTCTGCAGCTCCTTCTTCTCCCTGGACGAGCCGGTGGCGGGGAGGAGGAAGGGTGGAGGGCAGGTCTGGGGGGCTCTCCCCTCCTCCTAACAACACCAGGGAGCCCCCTGCCCCACCCACACAGGATCCTTGGCCTTCACCTCTCGTTCGTCTCCTTCAGCCGCTTGAACTGGGTCGCGTGAGCATCCAGGACGATCTCCCTGAGCCGCTGCTGAGCCTGCGGACACGGGCGGCCACCAGGTGACACAGGCTGAGGCCGGGTCTGCCCGAGAGACGGGCCCCCACCCCGCTGGCTGCCCCACGCCCACCTCACCTGTCGCAGATGCTCCAGCCTCCGCTCGGCCTCTGTATCCGCCTGGGCCTCCCGCAGCTCCAGCAGACTCTGCACCTGTCTCTTCTGGAACTCTCGATACCGCTTCACCTCTTCCTCCTCCGCCTTCTCGTCCTCCCCGCCTCTGCAGGAAGAACCCCTCTGGGTGACACTCAGGTTGTCACAGGGACTCGGGCTGGGAGGGCGGTGTCTGTTATGCCGACAACGAGGCCCATCAGTTCCATCCGAATGACGGGAGCCTGTGTGGGCACCGGTTGCTGGAAATACGTGCTCCTCGTGGGGGGGGTGGGGGGGGCGGGGGGGGCTTCTAGAGCGATCTAGTTCCCCGGCAGGGAGGGCGGGACCCAACGTGGGAAGACTCTATCTCCCTGGCACCGGACCCTCCTCCCTGGGCGTCAAGGAGCTCACGTCGTGAAGAACCCCACGCGCGCACACCCCCGCACGTTCCCGTCACCGCGCACGGCACACACTCGCGTGCACGTGGTCTGGACACTCACAGGACACCCGGCCGCTGCCGGCACCTGCGCTCAGCCCGGGCCTGGGCCAAGCCGTCGAGCAATCGGCGAGTGAGGGCAACCGCCTTCCGCTGATGCTTCTTGCGCAGCTCCCGAAGCTCTCGCTCTTGCCGGCTCCGGAGTTTCACCAGAGCCTTGTGGCCTCGGAGCTCGTCCAGCGGGGCCGGGGCCACCTCTGCGAGCGACAGGGGGGGCAAAGGTGGGCGGGGCCGGGCCGGGGCAGGCCAACCCCGCAGGGGCGCCTCACCCCCTCCAGAACAGCCCCTGCCCCGCACCTGAGAGGAGGCTGGCGATGAGGTCGTCGCGCTGCCCTGGAGAGCGGAGGCAGGGCCGTGAGAGGCTGGCGGACGGCAGAGCGGAGCTGCCCCCTCAGCCCACCCTGGGCCCAGGCTGCCCCTTACCTGGGCTGCTGAGGGAGGGGCTGGTAGGGGACGTGGCGGGGCCCGGGGGCCGGCGCGGGGAGATGTCCAGTGTGCTGGGTGTGGGGTTCGGGGTCACCGGCTGCTGAGATGGAGTCTCCTGGCAGGTTTCTGGGCCAACCTGAGCCTGAGGGGGAGAAAGCAGAATGCTCTTTCCAGAAATGCCGTTCTCTCCAGGCTCTTCTGTCCTTCGCCACCTCCCGGGGCTCCCCGATGCCCCTGGTCCGCTTCCCTCGGCCCGTCTGGCCTGGACTCCCCATCTAGAATATGGGGCTGTCGAACACCCACAAGAGAAGTAAGAGGTAATAAGGTAAGCATTTCTAGAACCCCTGTTCCACGCAGGGTGTGGGGCAGATAACGTGAGGTCGCGTCCCTAGGATGCCGGGCCCCCGTGCATGTGCTCAGGAACTCCCAGATTGTTCAGGAAAACCTTGGCCCCACCCCAAGCTTCCTCCCCCTTTCCCAGTCCCCCTCCACCCTCACCCACAGCTGCTCATCTTCCTCGTTGCTTAGCTCCTGATTAAATCAATGAAGGAAGTGACCGCAGAGTGGGCACCAGCCTCTCCCGCTGACAGCTCCAGGCAGCCTCATTTCTCTGCCTGCCACAGGCCCCAGGGGACCGGCTCTCGCTGTGCGGGCAAGCCTCTGCTCCTGACCCCTCCCCACAGAAGCCACTGCCCATCTCCTGGCCCCCAGGACCCCAGGGTTTAAAAGCTTCTGTGGCTTCCAACCGCTTTGGTGAGGCAGCCGAACCCTGCCCTTCAGCTGGAGAGATTCCAGCCCAGGTCTGTCCTGAAAGCCTCCCGCACGCAAAAGGGGTAGTTTCCACCTCCTTCCGACGTGGACAGTCACCCGAGGCAGCTGAGCCTACTGAGTCTGAAAGGCCAGAGGCCCCACACCAGGCGGCATGGCAGAATGGCCGGCGTTGGAGGCCCGGTTGGAGAGCCTCGGTGTCCCCACCTCTACACTGGGGTGGCAGGACCCGACTCAGGTGACAGGGGGCAGGGGAGAGGATTCTAGGAGTCGAGTTGGTGAAAAGAGCTCACACCGTGCCAGGCACAGATCTGACGCTCAGCATACCCTTGGCTCTGTTGTCTAGTCTGGACGAGAGGAGCCAAAAGGGGAACCGGCCCCGCAGGCAGAGGGTGTGGGTGAATGCCACCGGGCTGGCGTCGACAAGTAAGGCAGTGAACAGCTCCACTCGGGGAGAGGAGCCAGACCACCAGCTGGTACTGGGATAGGGCAGTGCGGGCAGGGGAGCGTGGAGAAGACGGGGTCCAGAGATCAGCCCTCACCGCCCCACCCCACCCACACCCCCAGCAGCCCCAAGGGTCCAAGTCACCCGGAGCCTGCTGTCTCCCGCTCGCCCCTGACCTGCCCTGGCTCACCTCGCTCTCCCCAATGAGGGCAGCCAACTGCTTGGCCCTCTGGTCCATCAGGCTGACATGCTTGATGGGGTTGATCAGGGCCTCTGCATAGTCTGGGTGGGGAGCAGAGGGCAAGGGTCTCAGAGACAGAACCCCCGGGGCCACACCTTCCCCACCGCTCTGGTTTCACGGAAGGACCACGGAACCCAAACCCGCCCTCAGGGCTGTTCACCACCCTCAGCTGGGGCCACCTGGCTCAGCCACTGCCAGACCCTGCCGGCACGCCTGTCCCCCACCCTGCCTGGCCAGCCCCCCACCCCCCGCCCCTGCTCACCCTGGTGGTCATCAGGAATATAGTCGGAGGCTTCGGTGTATATAAGCAGGGCTGGCAGGCAGAGCGGCTGGTTGGCCTCATTCCGCAGGCAAATGTAGTGGTACCCTGGGAGGGGGGGACGGCAAGGTGGCTGGGCCCCACTGGGTACCCGCACACACCGCCCCTGTGCTTCCCAGAGCCCAGCTGGCCTCACCTGAACGGATGGCAGAGACGGGCAGAATCCGATGCCCCACAAACTTGCCGCCTTCCTCAAAGGCCGCGATGCGCAGCGAAGCCAGCGTGGGGAGCACCACCTGAGGGCCCAGACCGGTGCTGAACCAGGGAGCTGACCCACGGCCCCCGCGTCCACAGAGCCACAGCTGACCACAGCCACCAAGGCCAGCGCTCCGAGTGGACCCTCAGACGAGCTGACCCAATTACTGACCATCGGTCACCGTCGCCACTGAACCAGTGGCGGCCTCCGTGGCCTGGCCAAACAGATGGCAAGTAGCAGAGAGAACAGGCAGACCCCTCCAGGCACCGCTCTCATGGGACGGTCCCGGTCACTGCCAGGTTAGAAACCGTACAGTGAGCCTTGAGTCCGGGACGGAGCCACACCCACCCCAGCGGCGCACCGAGGTCCAGTCCATCCGGGAGGCGGGGCAGGGCTGGCGTGAGCCTGCGGCTGTGATCTCAGACAGGTCCTTCCTGCCTGAGCGAGGGGGTGGGCTGCCCCCGCTCCTCATGGGGGGCGCTGCAGGCCCTCCTGCTGTCTCACCTTCCCGTGCTCTTCTCAAAGGCTGCAGAGGGCAAGGAGCCCAGGCCTGACCCTGTCACACGCGGGGCCTAGAGGTGACAGGCGCACCCGCCTTCCGACTCCTGACCACCAACCCATGCACCTGCTTCCTGCTGCCCCGAGGGCCCGGCAGGGCAGGTGCAGGCCCTGGGCTCACCTTGGGGAAGTCAAAGGGTTCCTCATCCCACACAGGATTGAACGAGTTCCCCTGAGACGTCCGAGTGCGGTACTTGCGCCGTGTGTCAACGGGGAGGCCAAACATGTCCACCTCCACGTAGATGCCCACCTTCCTGTCGGACAGGAACTGCCCCGAGATCACCTGAGGGGGCCAGGAGGGTGAGGTGGCTGCGAAGAGTCCCACCCCCAGGACACCCTGCCAGGGCCCTCCCCTGGCCCCACCTTGACCCGCAAGGCATTGGCCACGATGCCGTCCACGATGACTTCGGTGAAGGGGTCGAAGGACTTGTCCGGCCGCCGCATGAACTCGGGCTTGAGCAGGTAGCCGCTGCGCCCGTTGTACTCAAACACACCCGCGTTGAGCTGCATCGCCACATCTGGGGGTGACGTGGGGACGGCAAGGGTCAGCCAGCCCCCTGGGGTCAGGAGTCGGGAAGGACAGTTCAATGCAGAGGGAGGACCAGGGACCGGGAGGGTCAGATCAAGTGAGATCAGGGGGAAAGGTCAGCCAAGGTCAGGAGTTGAGGTGAGCCAAGGTCTTGGTTTGGTCTGGAGATCTGGGATCAGGCAGTCAGAAGTCCTTTCGGACAAGGTCAGCAGGGTCGCAGAGCAGAAACCGGCGAGGTTGGAAGCCGGGGGGTCGAGGCAGGCTGGTGCTCACCCAGGGTCTGAAAGTTGAGGGCCACAAGCTGGCAGCCCACGTTCCAGAAGAGCTGGGGCATGTAGTTGGAGGAGTCCACGCGGGTGCCCTTGGGGTAGATGCGGCTGAGCTGTTGTTTATTGTATCTGAGGTGGGCAGTCAGGGGCCATGCTCTTTACCGGGCCCCGCCCCAGGCCCACCCTGCGCTCCTGTGAACCCCCTTCCCGGCCTCTGCCCCTCCGGCCCCCCTGCCTCCCGGCCTAGCCCCCACGCAGCCTCCCAGGCTAGCCCCAAGCCCAGGCCAAGGTGCTCGAGGGTGGGGACCCTGCGCAGGTGGCATAAGTGGGATCAGAACATCCGAGCCCGCCTGTGAGCACCCCCACCCTGGTCTGCCAGCCCCGGCAATGCGGAAGGATACTCCACAAACTCCATGGGGCTCTTGGTCAGTTGCTCCATGGCCTTGGTTTCCACGAAGGATGACATCTCGAAGCATTTGTTCCTCTCTGGGGGAGGGGGGGGGGGCGGCGGGCGGGGGAGGGGGTCAGGTCTGGAGAGGCTGGGCTGGCTCCTACTCCCACCATCTCCCACCCCACTCACTTCGAGCAGCCTCAAAGGACTTGAACTTGACAGGCTCGATGTAGTTGACGAGTGTTGACATCTCCTCAGTGGCATTGACTTCACTGCTGGCAGTGCCCTGTGGCCGCCAAAGACAGGGTCGGCAGGGCCATGCCCCCCAGCCATCAGCTGGAAGTTGCCTCATCTGCCCCCTGCCAGGAGGGAGGTCCTGACCCTCTGCCCGCCTCTGCAATTGCACTGCCCAGTGGCTCTCAGCAAGGGCCCCAGCCGCTCCGTGGACCGTCAGTCCTGGTCCCATCTGCCCCACAGGCTTCTCTCTGGAGCCTTGGCGACGTGCCCTGGGCCCCACCTTCCTCCTCTGCCTCCTGCCTCCCTGATCCTTGGAAGCTGGCACTCCGTCACCCAACCCCAGGGACTCGGTTATTCACGTGCAGACGAGCCATTATTTCCAATTACCATCTTGCCGGCTCCTCTCGGGTGACCCACCAAGAGCCTTGAACTTGACACCCTCAATGCTGAGCTTGGCCACGCCTGCACACACCCGCACACACCCTTCCCCAGTCTGGTCCCCTCCCAAATCTGACCTCAGGATCCACCTTTCCTGTCACCGCCGCTCCTCAACTCAACACTCCCTTGTCTTACACTGCCCCTTCCTGCACTCTCCAGTCCTGCCACAGGGCCTTTGTACACACGCGTACGTACGTGATGTTCCTCTTCCTCAGGTCTAATCGCCTAACCTCCCCGCCCAGGTCAGTCTCTCCTTCTTCCCCCCTGTTCTGCCCCCTAACTCACCCTCCCCCGGCCCAGTCATGAGCATAACTTCACACTTGCTTCCGTGCCTATGTACCTATGACCCCCTCCTCCCCCCATCCCCCCACACACCCTGGGAACTCCAAGAGAACAGGAATAACATCTGATCATGGTCAGACCCAGTACACAGTGCTGTGTCTGGCACACAGTAGGTGTTCAGCAAACGCTTGGGGAATTAGAACACACTGCGTCTGCCTCTTCCCGCCCACGGGACTGACCTCATCTGAGGTCGGCTTTTTGGGATCTGCCTGTTCCTCCTCTTCCTCGTCTTCCTCCTCATCCTCACGGTCGGCAGATCCAAGAGCATCAGGGCCCCGCTGTAGCCCCTCCTCGCCCAGAGACTTCCGAGGCTCCAGGCTGGGCTTCTCAAGGCCCAGCTCTTCCCCATTGCTCAGGCCCAGGCAGCTGTCAGAGCTGGGGGACCCTGCAGAAAACAGGGCCACAGGGGTCCTCAAACATAGACACTCAGGAGCCACGAGGGGCTGTGTGTGGAGGCGACTCAGGGGGTGATCTCAGGGCAGCGTGGCTGGGGGTAGGAGCAGAAGCCAATAGTGCATAGGGGTCACGGGTCAAAGGTCAGGGTCCAGAGTCCTATCCATCAGAGAGGTAGGTAGCGTGGCTCAGAAGGGTGAGAAGCCAGGAACTGAGATACAGGTGCCTTGGCAGTGGGGGTAAAGGATGACACAGTGGGATTCCCAAGTCAGGCGTCAATCAGAGCCATACCCAACGAGGTGGCTCAGTGAGGTGAGCGGTCGGGGTCACATGCCCAGGGGACTTCGATAAAGTGAGAGGTCAAGGGTTAGCTAAAATCATAACCAAGGGGTAGACAGACTCAGTGGGGGTCACAGAAGAGGGGTTGGAGGTCTGAGGGCCACACCCGAACCATGAGGAGGTAGTTCATGGAGGTCAGAGGCCAGAGGTCAGAATTCAGGGTCATAATCTGGTTAACAGGAGGGCTCTGCGAGGTGGGAAACTGAGGTTGAGGGGTCAGAAATCGGATGGAACCACATCCAGCTGGGCTATAGTTCAGTGAAGTCAGTGCCCGGGGACAGGGGTCAGAGGTCCCATCGTCAGCTGCGTGGCAGTAAGAGACCCCGCGGGGAGGGAGGTCAGGCCGGGAGCCGCAGGAGCGTCACTGGGGAGGTGGAACTCAGTGAGGTTAAGAGTTCAGGGTCAGGATCGGGGGTGAAGGCCGGGCAGGGGCCATACCGAGCTGAGGTGAGGAGGGCTCGGTGGCGGCAGAGCTCTCGCTCAGGGCCGAGTTGCTCTGCTCCAGCGGCCGCTTGCGAATGGAGCTGTTGGGGACACCAGTGCTGGGCTGGTGTCGCTTCTTGTTCTTCACCAGGATGCGGCCCATCAGGTCCTGGGGGCTGGGCAGGGGGACGCCTGGGGCCAGCTGGCGGGCACAGACAAGTCAGGGCCTGCAGGGGCGCCCTCACCCCCCACGCCCTGCCCCAGTGCCAAGCCCTCATACCGGGTACTTGTCCAGTGGGTCGATGAGCAGCGCGTCCCCGAAAATCGAACGACAGTACTCGGCCATCTTGGCCTGCTGCTTTGCCCTGTGGGGCCAAGGTCAAAGGTCAGAAGATCCTGGACGGGGTGGGGTGAAGCTGACTTCAGTCCCCAGGGGAGACCAAAGGCCCTCGGGGTCAGAGGGTCACAGGAACAAAGAGTGCCCTGGTGGGATGGCTGTCTTGGGCCGATCGGGGGGTCCCCGGGTCAGGGGCCCACTCACGAGTCCACGTGGTTCTCGAAGGAGAGGATGACAGGGTAGGGCGAGGTCTTGAAGGCGGTTTCCGCAATGGCCTCGAGCACGTCTCGCAGCGGCACCTCGGTGGTCATGGTGAAGCCGTGGGTGATAAAGGGCTCCTCCTCCGGGGGCCGCCCTTTCCACACGTCCAGCTCCACGCAGCGGCAGCCCCAGAGCAGTGCCTGCCGGTACATCTCCACCGACGACGTCCCAGCCAGCTGCCCCGCTGGTGGCCAGGCTCCATCACCACAGCCGCCCGGCCAGCCGGGGTCCTCACCCTCCTCCCCAGGCCCGCCACGGCTCCTCCACCAGCCATGCTGGAGACGCAGAGGCCCCCGCGGCGGCCCGGCCCGGCCCGGCCCTGGCACGCTGTCTGGCCAGCCCTCCATCACTCCTTAATTCACTGTGGAACCAGCATCATCTCTCCTAAAATCCCCCAGGGCGGGGCCCACGTCCTGCCACCCAGCCCCTGGCATCCATCCAAACCGGGCAGAGTCAGCATCGAGCAGAGCTGGCTGATGGCGGGTTCCTTCGCCGGGGCTCATCCTCTCTCAGATAAACATCCCCCTCCTATCTACTGGCCTCAAGTGGAGAGTTGTCCCCGACACCCCCACGGCCCTTCATTTCCCTTTCCTCCTTTCACTGCCTGCCGCCGCCCTGAAATAGCCTCCATCACCTCCTGCCCGGGGAGGCCCCTCGCTGCCTCCCATGCAATCTCTGCAGAGCATCTGCTCCCTTTATTGGGCCTCATCGCCTCCCCTGAATAACACCCTCCGAAAAGCCCTTCCCGCCCACTTAGGATAAATCCAAATGCCTCCGGTGCCCTGGTCTAGCCCTGCCTCCTTCTCTCACTCCCTCTCACCTCTACCTGCCCCAGCAGCCATCCCGCCTCCGGCCTCCTTCCTGCCGAAGCCCACCACACGGTGACCTGCGCCCAGCCTCAGTGTCCCTTCGCAGGCCAGCCCTCCCCCAGCAAAGGCTTCTGGGCCATCTGGGAAATGTGCCCATGCAGGGAAGCCCCGCTGCCCTGGGGTAGGCTGCCTGTTCCCTGCCTGCATCCCTAGGACGGGTCACCCCCAAACGAGGGAGGTGATGTGAGGGGCAGAGGGCAGAGGTCATGGATGCCACCGCTCCAGCTGCCCGAGGGTGGCTCACTCACCTGTGAGATAGGTGTTGTGTGAGGAGTTGATGAAGTAGGAGCTTAGCGGCTGGGTCATGTCTGCGCTCAGATCCAGGGCCTCCAAGGGCAGGATTCCATTCTCCTCTCCCCCCAGGTAGCGGCTGAAGCCCTCCATGGACATCTGGTCTGGGGGATGGGTGGGCTCAGCCGGGTCAGTTGGGGTGCCTCCTGCTGCCAGCCCCCAACTCCGACTGGCTCCCCTCCGGCTCACCTCGTTCCAGGAACTGCTGGTTGGGCTCATACTTCTCAATGAGCAGCCGGGCCTGGGAGGGCCGCAGGGGTGGGTACAGCACTTCGTTGAGCCTCGGGTCCCGTTGCTTCTGGTTGATGAAGTCCATGAGCTGCTCCAGCGTCAGGTATGGCTTGCCCTTGGCGCCTCTAAAGGGGGTAGGAAGCTGAGTCAGGCTAGAGCCTCCCCAGCCCCTGCTCCAGGCCCTCGCCCCGGGAGAAGAGGAAAGTTCTGGGCCTGGCTCTAGGACCTGCTGATTGGGACTTGGGCAAACGGCTGTGCCCCCTGGGCCTCAGTTTTCCCATCCACCCTCCTAACCACCAGGTGCCGGCATTGACATTAGCGAGGGCTTTGGAGGCCACAGAGTGTTTGGCCTGCTATGCCTGCTTCCCACCTTCAGCCCCAGTCTTCACTCGCTGTGTGAGCTCAGGCAAAGTCCCACAGCACATCGAAGCCCCTCAATCCCCAGCCTCGGGCACAGGCTGATGAAAGTAACCCCAGCCAAGGATCAGCACAGAGCAGTTCACGGCACAGCCTCGGCCCCAGCCCTGGCGCGCGGGGGACCCCCGGCCGTGCCGCTTCCCCTGGCTGTGCCGGAAAGAAGGAATGCCGGCAGAGGCCAGACACAGCGCTCTGGGGGCTGAGAGGTGGGCCCAGCCCTGCTCACATCTCCAGCAGGATCTTGTCAATGTCTGGCCGCAGACACAGCTTATTCAGAAACCGCTCGAAGATTTCCAAGGAAAACTCGTCGGGCCGGATGGACTCACTCTGGGGACCAGAAGCGTGGGGTGAGAACCCAAGAGGCAGCGAGCCCCAAGAGACCAGACACCCTCCGTGACACCCTCCGTGACACCCTCCGTTGCTCCTGTCCCGGCCTCCTCACCCGGTTGAAATTGAGGCCACAGGATTCCAGCGCAGTCTCGACGCGCTTCTTATCTGCTGAGAACATCTTCAGGATGCTGAGCAGGTGAGAGGGGTCAGGGTCAGTGGGGGCAAAGGTCAC
Organism: Neofelis nebulosa; assembly: GCF_028018385.1. Lineage (NCBI taxonomy): Eukaryota > Metazoa > Chordata > Mammalia > Carnivora > Felidae > Neofelis > Neofelis nebulosa. The sequence goes on along the minus strand of NC_080791.1, from coordinate 107,564,427 downwards.
TAAGGTGGGGGCAGGAGAGAAGGTGCTGAGGCAAGGGGTACTCACTTCTTCACTGGGATCCGTCCATCCTGGTTCACCTGAAGCTTCAGCTTGGTGTATCTGGGGAGGCAGGCAGAAGGGTCACGCCTTGGGCGTGGCCACCTGAACCCCCGACACCCCCCAGGCAGGCCCGGGACTCACGCTTTTCTCAGAAAGGTGTTCCGGGAGGCGTTCTGAGCCAGGATGTTCATAGCCAGCTTGAACAGCTCCTCGGTCCAGACCTGAGGGGTCAGGAGACAGGGGGGGGGGGGGGGGGGTGAGTGAACGGGGAACAGAGGGGTTGGCCCAGCCCCAGCCCACACCCAGAACCAGGTACGTCCATAGTTAAGTGCTTAGATACTGCCTTGTCAGAGGCTGATTAGAAATAGGGGTAGAGGACAGCCTAGGACACAATGGATGCTCACTAAGTGATGGCTGACTCAGCAGTGAGGCTCCCCAGGGCCGACCCTTTGGCCCCAGCCCACCTTGGCTGTGTCATCCTGCACGGCCATGAAGTTCAGGAATGTTGTATTCACCGGGTCTGGCCCGGCCACCACTGTCATCAACTTCTCCTCCAGCCGGGTGTCAGGGCCTCCAAAGCCCAGCACCTCTCGGATCTTGGGGTCCTGAGTAGTTGAAAGCCAAGGGTAAAGAGGGGTCCCCCCAAGGCCTCGCTCCCACCCTCGGTCCGGGACCCCATCACTCACCTTGGGCAGGCGGGCATAACGTCCCGTCCGCGTGTCCCTGATGGAACTGATGTCCAGGGTGTCCACCTCCTGGGGAAACCAGATGCCAGAGTAGGTCTGAGAGGCTATGGGGCGGGAGCCAGGGGCCCCCAAGATCTGTCCCCTGGGCCAGGGAGTGGCTACCCCCTGCTGTAGCCCCAGCCTCAGCCCCCGCCCTTAGCACTTCCTGTTCAGGGAGCCGTGGGAGAGGTCAGCCAGCAGCTGGGCCCCACCCTCCTGGGTGGGTAGGAGGGATTCAAGGGTCGGGGCCAGGGGTCCTAGACCTGAGCAAGTTGTACCAGTGCCCACCCTCACCATGTTGGGTCCTGTCCAGTACAGGAAGAAGCCACTGGGGTCCACACGCAGGGTCACCAGGTTCCGACTGGAAGCCTCCTGGGGACGGGACGGGAAGGCAGGGGTCAGTGAGTGAGGGCTGTGGCCGAGGCTTGATCCCTGGACTCCCCCCGGCCATCCACCCCAGTGCTCCTGCCACTGAGTGAAAACGAAGCCTCATCCAGCCCACAGGTCCTTTGTGGTTCCCTACGGTTCTTAGATAAAGCTCACGCGATTGTCCCCGGCGTGACATTTGGGGTCCCAATGCCCCTCCCGCCCTCACCTGTATCCTACTCTAAGACTCAGTCACAGGGACCACTGACTCCCTTTCCCCTCCTCCAGCTTTTCCACTGTTGCTCCTCTGCTAGGATATCCTCTCCTTCCTTCTCTACCCATGAAATCTGACCCCCCCTCCCCAGACCCCAACCCTGGGCTCAATTTCCTCAGAGGGTCTGACAGCTCCCTAGTGGTCGGAGGTCCCTGGAGCCCCCTGCAGAATATTTACGGAATGAAAGCAGAGGGTTTGGAAGTCTGACTTCCACAGCTTTTGTGTCCCCCGGGGCCTCATGACAACCAGTCAGCCCTTACATCTGCCTCAAAGCCCATGACATCCCCCCCCACCCTGCACCCAACTGGAGTCTCACAGTCTTGTGGCTATCCCCAACCTTACAGAACACAGACTGAGTCCCCCCAGAAGGGGACTCACCCTGCCCTTGGGACTAGACGGTGAATTCTGTCTTTCCCTTCCCTCAAACAGCCCTGCGGCTGGCAGAAGGACAAGGAAGGGTATGCCAGCTCCATTTTCTGAGGAGGATCTGGTCCCTGGCACACTCCCAGGGCCACCCTTGTGCGACTTAGGACGAGCCGCCAGAGCTGGGGGGAGGGTCATCCAGACCAAGTGGCCCTCTATGAGCTCACTCAGTCCTCCTAACAACCTTATGAAGTCCGTGCTATCCTACTTCCCATTTAACAGATGAGGATTCCGAGGCACAGGGAGGCTAGGTGCTGGCTTAAGGTCAAAAGGAGGTGCTAGGACCTGCTCGCAGGCAGTATGGCTCCAGAGTCCCATGGCCTGGGCAGCAAGGAAGCAGGACTCCTGCTAGGCTCTCAGCTCGTGGCCTTAGCTGCCACCCCATTATGGGGACTGGAGTTAGTCTCTACTTTCCAGACTCAGTTTCCTTTCCTAGAGAATGGATCTGCAACCAGCCCCGCCCATCTCTTTTCTTACAAAGGGCAGGAGGCCTTGGAACTTTAGGGATGTGGGGACCTCCCCGCCTCACTGTGGTGACGCCCATCCTCAGCCCCTCTCTGGGGTTCCCAACCCTGCCCTGGGGCTCAGGTCCCCCAGTAGTGTGAGGAGAGGGGAGTTCTGTGGGTACCGACCCCAGGGCCTTCCCCTGCCCCTTCCCTGGTGTCTGGCCTTCAAAAACAGCCCAGGCCCCCTGCTCTTCAGCCCCAAGTCCCAGTCAGCAACCCCCACCCCACCCCCAGGGCCCTCTCCCAGTTCCCACTTCCTTATTTGGGTTTATCACACTGGAAGGAAAAGGAGAAACTTTTCCCTTGCGCGAGACTGGGGGGAGGGGTCTCCTCTGGTCCCTGGAGTTCCCAGGCACCCCTCTAAGGCACACCTGCTGCCTCAGGCCACGCCCCCAGCCCCTCCCCCCAGCTCCCACGCCTACCCGCCCCACCCAGCCGGAAAGGAGCTCAGAGTCTTCCAGGCCTCTGGCCTGACTGGGAAGGAGCAGCGGGGAGGCTCAGACAGGCGGGGTGGAGGCCCTGGGGAAGGAGGGGCCCAGGGGGCAGAGGAGGGGGCGGTGTAAAAACGAGGGTGGGGCGCAGGAAGGGGCGGGGAGCTGCAGGTGGGGGCCGGGGCATCTAGGAAGCACCAGGGGCAGGGGCGGTAGAAAGGGGGCCAGGATTTATTGGGTTTCAAAGTCCCTGATGCTAAGAAGTGGAGAGCAAAGTTCCCCAGGAGTGGAGGAACTTGGGGGGGGGGGCAAAGACTCCACTAGCGGGTGACTCGGTGCTCTCTCCTGAGCCTTGAGCTGGGATGGGCTCCTGAAGCAGGGCAAAAGGGTGCAGCAAGAATAGGGTGAAAAAGTGATGAATGGAGAACAATGTTCAGGCTAGGGTACTAGGAAGAATGGGGGTGCGCTGAGCCAGATTGGGGGCCAGGGTCCTCCAGCCAGAGTCTAGTGCTGGGCAATGATCTGGGGACCAGGCCGGGGTTGGGGGAACCAGAATTAGACCGGGAGGGAGGGGTGGAAAGAGCGAGTGAAAAGGGGGGGGTCCGGGATTCATTGGGGTTCAAGGTCTCCGGACCAAGGAGTGGAAATCCAAATTTTCCACAGCTGAAGGGATTGGGGGTGGGGTTGGGGGCCAAAGTCTTCATTACGGGCACGACTGGGGACTCAAGTTTCCGGAGCACAAGCGAGACTGGCTTGGGGGGGGGGGGGGTCACCGTGGCCAGCCCAGGCTCGGGTGGGGGTCCCCGGCATCTGACTGAGTTTCAGCGAGGGAGTCCCAGGATCTGGGTGGAACAGGGGGCCCCCGCGCTTACCTCGTCCCATTTGATGAACTTACTCCCGCGCCGCAGGGTCTCTACCACGGTGGGCGGCTCCAGCTGCAGCGCGTGGACGCCGGGCCTGGCGCCCGCCATGGCCCGGCCGGGGACGAGTCGGGGACCCACGGAGCCCCGACGGGGACCGACGGCGCCGCTGCTCCGTCCGCGCGCTCCCGCACGGCCCGCTCCGGCCCCGCGGCGTCAGCGCCCGCCCGCCCGCCAGTCTGTCCCGGACAGACCAGAGAATCGGCGGGGCCCGGGTGGGGCGGGGCGGGGGCGGGGCCGCTTTGGCCCCGCCCCTCCCTGTCGCGTCGGGCCCGCCCGCCCCGCGTCCGCGGCTCCCCCTGGCGGTCGGGGCGGCGACTGCAGCCAGGGGGGATGGGGCGGGGACATACCTGGACCCCGGCACTTCGCCGGGGGTGCTCTTCTGGACTTGCTTGGGGTTGGAGGAGAGCGCTTGGCGCCGCGGCGATTGTTAGGGGTACAGCCAGAGAGACTGGGTGTAGAGGGCGGTACTGAAGACCGAGAGGGTTCAGCCCGCTAAGGTTTCGGAGGGGCGGGGACGAGGGTACTACTGGAGGCCCAGACTTGGGCCTGGGGCGCCTTGCCCCCACCACACTCCAGCAGCACTTAGCTGAATGCAGGAAAAGCCACTCCCACCCCACCCCCTCTGCCCTCACTTCGCCTCACCCCCCCCCTCCCCACCCCTGCTGCAGCTTGGTCTCCCCCTCCCTGGGAGCACTTAGCCAGCTAATGGGCCTCCTGCTGGCTGGCGCCCCTCCCCCGTCCCTAGCCCGGGGAGGCCGGGCGCCTGCCGCCTCCTTTAAGGACCTAAGCATCCCGGCCTTCCAGAGTGAGCCCTAGAATAGCCCCCTCGTTCTGCAGACCCTCATGACGGAACCTGGAGCCCGTTGGACTTCCTACGGAACACTGTGAAGGAGACAACTGGTCGCTTGCCCAAAGGGTTCAGAAGCCTCGTGGGTGTCCACGAACAAGGGGGGTTGAGGAGGGGCTCCGCAGTGCCTGGCCTACAGCAGGTGCCCTGAAATCTGCGCTCCAGAGATGGGAGGGGGGAAGGCGCATGGGCACCAGGATAGGTGGGGGCTGCAGCCCCTCCCGCAGGGCTTGGCTGGGGGGGCTCCTGCCTGGGGGCCCCTGTGGGAGCCCCCCCAATACAGAGGCAGTAGCAGCAGTAGGTTTAAAGTAGAACTCATCCAGAGGGGCCAGCCAAGTCACCTAGAAACCCAGAAAGAGACTGGAGCTGGTTCTAGGGGAGGAGGGGGCAGTCAAGGAGGAGCGGGCCCTGCAGGCCCCTTCGCCCCAGGCTCTCAGGCCTCCAAGGGGAGCCCTGCCTGGCACCGGCCATTCCCCAAATCCCCACCTTGTTGGACACCAACTCTAACCTAACGAATCTCCCTGCCTTTGGTAGAGGCCCTGTGGGGTGTGATTATTATCTCCATTTGAGGCCCAGAGAGGGGAAGAGACTTGCCCAAGGTCACACAGCTTTGTAGGAGGATTTGAGCCCTCTGACTTGAAGGCTGGCTCAGCCTGCTTCCACTCCTTGCCCTTCAGGAGACCAAGAAAGGAGGACAGGACTTGTGATCCTCTTGTCCTCTCTCACAAGAGCAGCAGGGTCATACCCTTCAGAGATCCGGAGACCACTGGCTCTCGTTGGACAGAGCCCTGCAGGGTGGAGAGTGGCCTTTGCTCCCACAGGCTTAGGTTCAAGTCTACCAACAAAACTCAGTCCTTCTGTGCCTCGGTCACCTTGCCCAGAAGCTGGAGGTTGTCAGAAGCAAATGGGTACAAAATGACCCCGAGCCACAGGCCACCGGACATCTGAGGAGTGGCTAGCAGACCGTGGGGGCATCAGGGAGGAAGAGGAGAGGGCACAGATCAGCCCTGGGGCAGGGGGCCTGCCGGCCAATGGCAGGGCTAGCAGGGCCTAGAGGCAGGCCCTGAGCGTAAGGGCCCGAGCTGTGGGTCCTAGGCCTTGGGCAGGGATGCTTCGGAGAAATGCTGGGCAGCGGCTCCTTGGAAAACAGGATGGGAGCCTGTTTCCCAAGCCTGAGCCTCTCCTCTCTCCCCCCACCACCGTCATGTCTCCCGAGGCTAGGGCAGCCCCATTAAAGGACTCCTTCCTCCTGGACACTTTCTTCCAGTCCTGGTGATGGTAATAGGGTTTCTCGGCAAGCAGTAATGGCGGAAGGAAGGCAGTCTTTCCGCCTCTACCCTCGATTAAGGGAGCGGTTGTGGCCCACGGGACCCTCTCCAGGGCTTCTGGTCCAAGGAGGCACTGAAGGAGCCTTAGCTGCACTCTGGTGGCCGGAGTGGGGGGGGGGGGGGGGGCGGCTGGGGAGGCCACAGTCTGAGGCTGGCAGGATAAGGAGGAGCAGCATACTCCAGTCCCGGGAGGATTCAGGCAGGAGAGCAAGGGCTGAGATGTGGGCCTTCAGCGCTGAGCTCTCAGCCCCCAACCACGGGAGGTTGGTAGAATCAGCCCCCTTGAAGAGGCTCAGAGCCGGTAAGTGACTTACTTGCCCGTGGCCTCTCAGCGTGCTGGGCAGAGCTCAGATGTGAACCCGCTTCTTCCACTCCCAGGTTCTGTGCAGGGCAGCCCAGCTTCCACCTCTGGGCTGGCCGTTCTCAGGATAGGTGGCCTTGGGGAAGGACTGAACATGGTAGATATGTCATAGAAAGTAGAGAGAGGGGAAAAAAAAAAAAAAAGAAAAAGAAAAAGAAAGTAGAGAGAGGGAGAGTTGGGAAGAGCATCGTCAGCTCCTCCCCACCCTACCCAGAGAACCCCCAGGGGTACCGTGAAATTTGGACATGACAGGAGGCCTCCCTCAGGGGAGGAGGGATAGGAGAGTCATCACTCAGGGTCACAGCCTCTAGGAGGCAGAGCTGGGGCTGGTACCCAGATCTTTATGGACTGTAGGCTGCATTGCCACAGCAAGTTATGGTACGCATATCCCCACTCGTAACTCTGAGCACCCCTAAGGCCTGAATCAATGCTCTAGTTCAGAAAGAGCAGACCGGCCCTGGTAGGGTGAGGTGGGGTGTGGTGGGGAACTTGGACTTGGGTAAATTGGCTCAGAGCCAGAGGCCGGGCCAGGGATGGGGCTCCTGGTGGAAAGGCTGGGTCCTGCCTAATCTGCAAGGGTAAGGGTTAGCCCTCCGCCAGCTCTCCAGGCTGGATGAAGGGAGGATAAGGCCAGGACAAGGGCTGGGGAGGGAGGTGAGCCCATTCTACCTGCCCTGGAATGAGCCCTGTGAGCCTGCCCTCAAACCCAGGGCCCTCAAGGAGAAGCCCACCTTGCTATTCCCCCCAGCACACACACACACACACACACACACACACGCACACACACACACCATCCCCAGCCTCTGGGTTCATTGTCTCTTTTTCTCAACTACACGGTAAGCCTAACAACGTTCTGGATTTGAGTTTGGCTGCAGCACCGGCTGTGTGACCCCGGGCCACTCTCAGCCTCTCTGAACCCTGCCTGCTACAGAGGGCTTCTGTGGCATCCAGAGAGAAAGTGTCTGTGAGAGGCTGGGACAGAAACACTGACTGCCCCCCAGATCCTGAGACTCAGTCTGGGACTGCGAAGGGCGAGCCTGCTATCAATGGAAGCATCTCAGAGGAGCTGTACAACCTTGTTGAGTGGTATCTGGGGGTAGGGGGATAAGTAGAGACCTTGTGACAGGGGGCCTGAGCTCCCTCTCTAGCTGTGTTGGTCAACCTCTGTGATACAGTCATTGAAACTTCCACATATTTTCTTAGTTAACCTTCTGACGGAGCACCTGGGTGGCTCAGCCAGTTAAGCATCTTGATATCGGCTCAGGTCGTGATCTCACAGTCTTGGGATCAAACCCCACCTCGGGCTCCACACTAACGACATGGAGCCTGCTTGAGATTCTCTCTCTCCCTCTCTCCGTGTGTGTGTGTGTGTGTGTGTGTGTGTGTGTGTGTGTCTCTGCCCCTCCCCTGCTCACGCGCTCTCTCTCAAAATAAATAAGCTTAACCTTCTGAGGAAATGCTAGATACAGAGGAAGCCATTCATTCTTTCACTCGGTCATTTATTCAGCCAATAGTTACAAGTCTGGCTCTGTCACTGGGAGCTCAGCAAGAATCGGGTCATTTGCCCCATCTGCGTGATTCTGAAGCCCAGTCGGTCCCTGTGCTTTGGGCATCAACAGTAAACAAGGGCCACACAGAGCTTGGCCCCATGGGAGACAGTGATCACATAAGAGAAAGACTATTCAAAGATACAGAACTCAAAGGGTGCCGGCATGAGATACACCATCTGTTTGAGAGAGGTGGGCCAGCTAAGGCGCCTGTGAGATCTGAAGGACAGAAGAGCGGCAGGGCGGAGGATCTGTGGGAGGGAGAATGAGGCGGAACCGACTCTGGCTGGAACCGACTGTGTGGAACCGACTGTGAGGAATGCTTTTTATGGGTCGTCATTCTTATCTTTATTATCGGGAGTGCCGGCTCCCCTATTTCCCAGCCCTTTACTCCTGCGTTTCCTCTTTGTACACATGGAGGTTGCGGGGTGCGAAGGGCCGCGCCCTGTCGGAGCCGCCGAACGAGGGCGCCCCAAACAAGTTCTGCGCTTCCCCTCCCTGGCTCCGCCGAGGGGGAGGGGCGGTCAGGCACGGCCAGGCCCTGAGAACTACATTTCCCATAATCCCGTTCCCCACCGCCATCTTGGCCGGTGGGCGGTGGCAGCCTAGGGTCTAGCCCTTCAGGCAGTTGAGCCGGCTCCGTCCACCCCTAATCTGGGCCTCCACCATGGGTGGTGCGGGACTTCGCCGAGTAGGGTGTCCGGGGACCTGGGCAGCTCCTGTCCGCCTTCTCCACCCCTCCACTCCTGCGAGCCTGGGCCACGTGTCGGTCTACGCGGAGAAGGTTGCTTGCCTTCCGCTGGCCAAGGACCTGAGGACCTAGACGTCGGGGGCTCCCACGTCTCCTCTCCAGACCCCCGCCCTGCGCATTGTGCCCACTCCCCTCCATTCCCAGATGGCCCCTGTTTTTGCGTCAGTGAGGACAGGACACTAGGGTCCCGGCGGGAGCGCAAATCCTGGTACCGGGCACTTAGAACGCCTGGGTTTGAGGCAGAAAGGTTAAAAGGGATAGCGGACAGCCAGGCCCAAACCCCTGACGACTAGACCCTCCCCTAGCCCCTGCCCGGGGGCGGGGTGGGAGTGAGGGGCCTGCAGCGGGACTGGCCCTTTAAGGGGGTGTGGTCGGGGGGCGGGGAAGCGAGTGAGACAGAGAAAGCGGCTTCGGCGGCGGCGGCGGCGGCGGCGGCGGCGGCTCGGGCGGCGGCCGCGGGGGACAAAGGGCGGGCGGATCGGCGGGGAGGGGGCGGGGCGCGGCCAGGCCAGGCCCGGGGGCTCCGCATGCTGCAGCTGCCCCCGGGCGCCCCCGCCGCCGCCCTAGCCGCGGAGCAGCGCGGAGCCCAGCCCGCGAGTTAACCCGAGCCAGCGGCCCGGAGCCAGCCGGCGGGCGTCCCGGAGGCGGCGGCGCAGGGAGGGGCCCGACGCGCGCACGTGGCCCCGGCGGCCGCCATGGCGGACAGCGGCCCCGCGGGGGGCGCGGCGTTGGCAGCCCCGGCCCCTGGGCCGGGCAGTGGTGGCCCAGGGCCCCGCGTCTACTTTCAGAGCCCCCCTGGGGCTGCAGGCGAGGGCCCAGGCGGCGCGGACGACGAGGGCCCAGTGAGGCGCCAAGGGAAGGTCACGGTCAAGTACGACCGCAAGGAGCTACGGAAGCGCCTCAACCTGGAGGAGTGGATCTTGGAGCAGCTCACTCGCCTCTACGACTGCCAGGTGTGTCCCTTACTCTGCGCCGACACCCTAAAATCGTTCCCTAGTCGGACTGCTTGGGAACCCCGCCTTGCGCCTGCCTGTCACCCGGAGTCAATGGGCGCTCCGCTTCCGCGCGCTCCCCTCCCTTTCTATACTCCCCGCCCCCAGTGTATGCTCTTTCTTGTCTGACCTTAGGTCACTCCTATCTTTTCCCTCATGACTCCCTCATGTCACTACTCTGGTCAAGCTTGGGGTCCTCAAGAAGCCTCAAGGGATAGCCTGGGCCATGGGCAGGAGGCAAGAGGCTAGTCTGGGCTGGCGGTGGTGGTAAGGTGATCTACCTAGTGCTTCGTAGCCTAAACTGGTTAAAAGGCGCAAGCCTGGTGGGGTTGTAAAGGGTCTGGGCTGTTCTAATGGGCTAGCCTGCAGCTCCATTTTGGTGTAGGGGCAGGCTAGCCTGTCCTCTGGGTTTTGGTTCTCCACCCCATGACTCCTTCCTTGCTCAAATGGTGACTCAGGCCCCTGGGGGGCAGGGTGGAGGAGTGGGCTTGCCCTGTGCTGCCTACCCTAGACCAGCCCTGGAATGCAGCTGGCTCCAGACTGGGTAGACGCTTCCTGGGTGGGGGGAGGGGTGGCAGGCACCCCCTCCCTCAGCAAAGTATGGGCTCTTTGTTTCCCCATTACCAGCCCTGGGTCCTTCCCCATGACCCCTCACCCTTTACTTCCTCCCCACTCCTGGGAAGCTGTGACAGGTGTTTGGGGGAGGGGAAGGGGCTGTGATGAGTTGGGACAGATGGCCCCACCTGTGCACTGATTGAGATGGAGCCCGGAAGTTGGGACAACACAGCTGCAGGGTTCTCAGCCCAGGGTCCCCAAGCCTTTGCTGTCTGGCCCTGTTTGGCACCCAGGGTGCCCAACTGGCAGGGACAGGAAGCTCCCCCCCCCCCCCCCCCCCCCCCGCCATCGGGCATTTTGCCTTGGCACAGGCCTGATCTGTTTTCTTCCTCAGACAGCTGCTGCTGTCTGCTGGGCAAAGAAGCCTGGCTCATTCTGCGGTAAGGCAGGGGCCTCAGCCGGAGCCCCTCTCACACCCTCTCTCCCGACTCAGGCCCTTGTCTCTCCCTCCTCCCCCACCCCCACCCCAGGAAGAGGAAATACCAGAGTTGGAGATTGATGTGGATGAACTCCTGGACATGGAAAGTGATGATACCCGGGCTGCCAGGGTCAAGGTGAGAGAGGGGCCGGGAGGCATCCGGGCCGGGTAGGGAGATCAGGGAATAGAGAGCTGCCTGGACGCATGGCCCCTTGGGTAAGCAAGGCTCTAAATTTAGGCCTTCTTTGGTTTTAGTCAGCCAGCCCTTGGGATGTTGGGCCTCAGCTTCTGCTTCCGTCAAATGGGGCTAATGGTGCTTGTCTAGCTGTTGAGTAGCTGTGGTATCGCCTGTGCCTCGGGGGTGGCCCCAGTCCCTTGGAAATAGGTACAGGTGAGCTCTAGGCCCCTGTTCCTTAGAACTCACAGCTATACTTGTCCCCCCATGCCCTCCCAGGAGCTGCTGGTTGACTGTTACAAACCCACTGAGGTAAGTATGTGGCTGTCCCAGAGGCTGGGGTGAGAGGAGCCTGGGCTTCTGTCATCTTGGGGTCTGGCCTCCCTGATGTCTTCCCTCCTGTCCAGGCCTTCATCTCTGGCCTGCTGGACAAGATCCGGGGCATGCAGAAGCTGAGCACACCCCAGAAGAAGTAAGGGTCCTCGACCCACATGAATGGTGGCTCCCACAGGACAATCGCTGCCCCCCGACCTCGTAGCAACAGCAATACCGGGGGGCCCTGCGGCCAGGCCTGGCGCCATGAGCAGGGCCCCCCGTGCCCCTGGCCCAGGGGCCTCTTCCCTGCCCCCTCAGTTTTCCATTTTGGGGTTTTTTATTGTTATTAAACTGATGGGACTTTTTGTGTTTTTATATTGATTCTGCGGCACGGCCCTTTAATAAAGCTAGGATATGCCTTTGGTGCAGCTAACGGGCTCAGCTGGTCTCTTTCAGGGGGGACACACTCCTCTACAACTGCTGTCGGTGCAGCTTCTCCCCAGGTGACTGCAGGCCTTCCTGAGGGCCACGTAGCCATGACGATAGCCCAGTGCCGGCTCCCACACCATGAGCTCCAAGTGGCTGGGGAGCTGGAGTGGGGGGAGCGGTGTCGCTGCTGGCAGTTAGGAACACTCCTTTTCCCTCTGGCCAAGGACCACCGTCCCACCTAGGGCCTGGCCCTTACGATCCCCCCGCCACTGAGTCTACACCCAGGTCCTGCAGCCAATAAAGAAGAGGTGTGGGGGGTACCAAGGGAGAGGGTAGGCTGAAGTTGAAGATGTGGCTTCCAAGTCTCTCAGGGCCCACAAACACACACAGGCTCACTTCATGGGCTTTAAGGGATTTTTTTTTTCTTTCTTTCTTTCTTTCTTTCTTTCAACAGTCTGGTCCCTGATGGGGGCCTCTCCACTGCCCCTCCCCAGTTTGGCTACAGTTCTGAACGTCGCTCGATTTTGAGCAGCTCCACCTCAAACACGAGGGTTGCACCACCTGCAGGGGAGAAATGAGGACAGAGTGAGAACCAGGGCCACAGGAAGAAGAGATGGTGGGCAGGAGATGGGGGCAGGAAAGCATCTTACCTGGAATCTTTGGGGGAGCTCCCCGCTCTCCATACCCTGTCAAAGATGCAGAAAGAAAAACTGAGCTGTGACCGGGCAGAGAGAGAGAGAGAGAGAGAGGTGTTCTGCAGACATTCAGGCTGAAGCCAGGCCTCTGCCCATCGCAACAAGAAAGCCAGAAATGGAGACAGCAAGGGGCTACAAAAGGCCCAGTAGAGGGCAGAGGGCGGGTGCCAGAACCAAGTGCCCTAAGGGTCTTGCCCTGTTCTCACTACTGGATACAGCTAGACTTGGAAGACACATAATGAACGGACGGGACAGAGACCAATGCAGCGGCAAACCAGTCTTCACCCTTCCCCAGACACACCCCCCCAACTCCCCTATCCAGGCTCAGGAAAAGGCCTCTTACCCAACTCTGATGGGATCACCAGCTTCCGTTTTTCTCCCTCACACATCCTGCAGGACAACACCTGTTTAGCGCATGGCAAGCACCCAGGCCCCCTGCCCCCCACCCCATCCCTGGGGCTTGCCTCCCACAATCAACCTCCTCAACCACAGCCATGGCCCCCTGACTCACCCCAGCAGCCCCTGGTCCCAGCCCTTGATGACCTGGCCTGTGCCCAGAGAGAAGACAAAGGGCTGGTTCTGGGGCAGGCTGCTGTCAAATTCCGTCCCATCTTCCAGCTTCCCCTGTGGGACCATGGGAAGGCCAGTGAAGAGGAGGCTCCACTCGGACACACCTCCCCACCCAGCAGCTATCCCCAAGCTGGCTCCCCATTGGCAGCCATAATCCTAGAAGGGGACAGAACCTTGGGCAGCTCGCAGTACATCGTCACTGCTTGCTGGTGCCAAGCTGGGGATCAGACAGTCAACAGCAGACAAGAGCTATAGAAACTAATGTAAAAGGGAGACAGGACTTGCCCACGGTCACCCACCTCCTTGGCTGAGCAATCTGGCTTCCAAGTCCTTTCAGGTTCCCAGAAGCCCCACCCACCCCAATGTTCCACTCCCTCACCCACCGTGTAGTGCATGTGCAGGACGTCCCCCTTGCGCGACTTGATGGGACAGTGGTCTACCCGCTTCTTGACCCCGATCTGCAGCTTCCGTTTGCCCTCGGCCCCCGCAGCAGTGGCCAGGGCACTCAGGCAGATGGACAATACTGTCAGGACCCAGCTCAGCCTCATGTCTCTGCGGGGACAGACCCCGACCAACCGACCGGGGGGGGAGGGCAGGGAGGGCATGGAATATGGGCAGGTACCAGGAGGATTCCACCCCCACCGTACCTTGCCTGCCCACGGGGATCCCCTTGTCCCGGGTCACCACCCCCTCCCCCGGGCTCCGCAGACACACTTACCAGTCCAGTGAGAAGGGGGCTTGCCCGAGGACCCCAGCAGCGGGGGGAGGGGGTCAGGGGAGGCCACAGCAGCCGGGGCCCCGCCCCTTTGCTCACCCCCAGCCCTTCCTTCCCTCCCGGTCCCCAGCTCCACTCTTCAATTCCCGCCCGTCCCTTTACGCAAAGTCCAGACCTTATCTGGCTGCCCAGCAGTTGCCTCGACGGAGCGATCCCATTCACGCCACACCCAGTTGCCCCCCGCCCAGCACACCCACACCTCTGAGGCCGCTGCAGGGGGCCTGCCCCGAGGCACCCACACATCGCCGCTGGGTGGCTCCGGGGAGCCCCGATCCTCCGGAGGCACCCCCCAGGCCGGGCCTGTGCCTCCGCCCGGGGCGCCGCCCCAGCTCTGAGCCCTCGGGGGCCTGCGGGGTACCCAGACCGGCCCCGTGTCTGGTGGCCGCCGAGCCCGCTCCACCCACACCACCTCTCCCGGGGGAGTTCTCGGCCTACTGCGTCCCCAGGCCCGGCCCCCGCGGAGACCGCCCCCGCGTGGACGCCCCGGGCCATTACCTGGGCCTACGCCTTCGCTTTGCTCCTTGACCCCACCCTTTAGCGGACGTAGTTCCGCCCCTTGCCCTGGAGCCCCGCCCTCGATAGAACTAGACCCTCTTTCCTGAACTGTAGCCACGCCACTCACCGACTGAAGGCCCGCCCCCAGTGCCTGGGCTCCGTCCCCTTCGGTCTCCAAACCCGAGGCTCCGCCTTCCGCCTGTTCCAGCTCCTCCTCCAGGGACCAGGCTCCGCCCCCCACCTGTCCTAGCTCCGTCCCCAGTCCCGGAGCCCTGCCTTCTACTGGCACCAGCTCAGAGGTTCCACCCGTCTCCGTCCCACGTCCCGCCCCGACTCCCGGGGCTCCGCCCCGTGCGGCGTGAAAACCCTCCCCCTGCGGCATCCCCAGACAGCTCCGACCCCACCCCCCAATTTCCCCCTGACCTATCCCTCGTTGACACTCGCAGCCCCGGCCCGCTCCTGCCCGGCCTGATCCAGCCTGCCCCCGTGCACCCCGGCTCCCCCCAGCCCGGGCTGTGGCCCCCGCTCACCTCCTCGCCGCGCCCCCGGAGTCCACCCCAGTCGTGCTGCCGCCTGTGCGCAGGCGCGTCATCGTCGCCACCAGGCCGGGCCACGCCGCCCGCCCTCATTGGACTGTACGAAGCCCGCTGCCGCACGCCGGGCGGAGCGGCCTTTCCCCCTGCTCCGCCCCCGCGCCGACACGTGACCACGCGCTACTTCCGGTGGCTCTGTAGCCGGTAAGGTTAGGTGAAAGTGACTTCCTAAAGTGCTTTCGGCACTTCCGGCCGAGGTGAAATTAAGGTCAGGCCAACGCGGGTTCCCGGAGGGGGGTCTCGAGACGCATTTTATCTCGCCCCCAGGCTCTCGCTTGACCCTGGGCCTCTTCAGGTTCCACGGGCTCCAGTGGGAAGAGCCTGGGCCTCAGACTTGAGTTTGAGTTTGGGCTGTGCGCTTCGTTGGCAGTGTGACCTTGAGCGAATGCTGTGGCCTGGTAGGATCTGGAAGGCCCTGTAAGGTGGGCTTGTCAACACCCACGTGGCAGGGCCACTGTAGGAGTGCGCCGTGACGTGCTCCACCGGGCCCTGGCCCACAGCCGATGCGCGCCCTTTTCTCCGCGCCAGCATCCGGGCCTGCCTCTGCCTGCCGCACGTTGACCCCCGAGTCCTGACCGGCAGTGGTCCGGCTGGGCCCATTCCCCACCCACACTGGTATTTTCAGGTGCCCCGGCACTCAGCAGCACGCCAAAAACATCTGTCAGTGGAAGTAACGAACTTGTAGTTGGGAGGTAAACTTGAGGGTTCGAGATAGACTTGGGGGGGGCAGATCTCCAGGTCAATCAGCCTTTCTGAGCCTATTTCCTTAATTGAAAGAGAAAGATCATTAGCAGCGCTGACCTTAGAATGGAGGACCAAGCGAGGGGTGCGTGTGAAGCCTTGTGTGTGCCCAGCACTTAAGTGGGCCGGGGGAGGGGTGGGAGTTCTGGTGTCCCCTGACCCTCACCTGTCTCACTTGAATGGAGCAATGGCATGGTCAGCGACAGCACAGCTGAGAAGAATGATTGGAAATTGGTAATCACCGTCAGGAATGGTCTCTTCTGGTTTAACCCCACCCCTGCCCAGGGCCCAGCAAGATCACTACCATGCCCTCCAATCTAACACCTCCGAGAAGGCCTCCGTTTGGGTAGCTGCGTTCTGCCTCGGGTGAACCTCTGTCCTCGAATGTCCTGCCTCAGCAAGGCAAAGCACGGATACCCAAAGATGGCCTGTGGTCCACCCCAGGGGCCCTGGAGGCTGCGGGGAGAAGGCTGGGCACTGAGCTTAGGCTGGGTCAGACAAAGGTCAGGAGAATCCCAAGCAGGGGCTGCTGAGGGTGGGGGGAAACTGGTTGGGGTGAGGGAACGTGTCTCCCACACCAAGCCCACCAGCCCCAGCCCTTTGGTAGTTCCCTTTCAAGGAGGTGGGGACAGGGCAGGTGCGTGGCTTTAGAGTGAAGCTGAAGGAAGCAGCTTAAATACAGAGCAACAAAAACAGAGCCGCCTGGCAGAGAAGACGGGTCTTTCTATCAAGTGAAGACACATTCCTGGAGCCCAAGGGCTGGGACCATAGCAGTCGTCCGTTCCCTCCATAGGCGCCTGTGGAAGCTGAGGCTCAGAAAGAGGGGGGCAGCGACAGCCAAGATCATTCAGCGGGTCTGGGTCCCACCTCAAGGTCACTGGCCATAACAGACCGTCTCCTTCCAGAAAGGAGCTTTTGTGATGAGCAGGGGAGGGGCAGGGCCTGGATGTAACCGGATTGGGAAGACTGCACAGTTCTGGCTCTACCTGATGGGGGACCTGGGGCCTCACGGCCTCCATCTACACAACGAGGGAGTAAGACAGGCTCGGGGTCTAGGACGTAGCGCGATACAGAGTGCCTGAATCGCCCAGCCTGGACAGTGGCAAACAAGGACACAGGCAGGGACAGACAGATCCTTCCATCTCTTTTATCAGGGTTGGGGGTCACAGTTCTTAACACCGCAGCCCAAGTCCCCAGTATCTGCAGAGGATTGGCGCCTCGGGGAGGGGACAGTGGGGCCAGCTGTGAAGACGCTCGCTTGCACGTGGTGGTTGAAAATCGAGACGGGACCCCTTCTCTCCCGAGTCAGTCCATGACCCCTGGTGCTGCCGACACGTCTCCTCGTGCGGCTGCCCACCCTGTTGGAGGGTGGCCTTGGGAGAGACCAGGGACGGCTGGAAAGTCCTCTGAGAGGCCCAGGTCCGGGAGCGCTTTCTGCCCACACTGAGGTCTGGGGACTGGGCACTTCTCAACACGTTGCCCTGTTGTCCTCCTCTGGGACGTGGCCTGTGAGGCAAGTGGCCCTGCTGAGTCTGAAAGGCAACGTGTCACCTTCGCAGCTTCCGGCACCTGAGGAAGGGAGGAAGGGTTCTGTTCATGCGGGCACAGCTCAGCCCCTGCTCCCTAGGTCCACCCTCCTGTTACCTTCTGTGAACCCCATTCTCTCCTAACACTCCTGGCGAGCCCACACGAGGTCACCCCGTGGCCTAGCTGCGGAAGGAAGGAGTGGTGAGCAGCGTCTCAGACAAGGGTGGACAAGGGTTCCACTCTGTCCCCTGGCCTCTCAGAGCCCACGAGGAGGGCACACATGTCTACCACGGGGGCTTTGAGCAAGGCCCGGGGCTTTGAGCAAGGCCCAGAGCTTTGCAAATTGGAAAGCGATCTCTCCCGCTTTGACTGCAGATGTGACCTCCTCCAGGGCATCTCTGACCGCTCAAAATCCGCGTCAGGTACCCCTTACCTCAGCCCTTGACCTCCTCTGCTGGCGTCACAAATCCTGACGTCTGACTCCCACATTTAAAACGTGAGCCTTGGTCAATATTTGTTCAACACACTCAATAGTTTCCTCTCCCCTGGCTCTTCTCCCACTGGCAGGCTCACCTTGGACCTGCTCCAAGGGCCTTGATGCCTCCCCAAACAAACACGACCCCACCAGTCCTCACCTGCAGGTGTCTGGGTTGAGCTCTAAGCCCCGCCCTTGGCAACGGAGGAAGCTGCGGCGTCGGCAGCGGCAGCGGCAGGTCCGGGGGTCAGGGCGCTGGCGGCGCTGGGTGCAGCGTGGGCAGAGGGGCCTGGGGCTGGAGTGGGATGGGTGATGTCAGCTGGGGAGGGTGCTCCGGGGGCAGAGTCCCAGCCCGGAACAGAGCGGGGCTGGGGACGGTGGTGGGGAGTGGAAGCCCTAGGAGGAGAAGCAACATGTCTGGGGCGGGAAGGAAAAGTCTTCCCGGGAGCTGGGGTTGGATCGGAGCACACAGACTCGGGGAGCAGAGGAAAAGGGGAGAGGGGGACACAGTGCGGGGAGAAAGAGGGGGCGGGACTGCAGCCTCCCGGCACACTCATACACCCTCTGCCCCATCCACACGTTACATCCTGGGTGTGGGGTCTGGGCTCCAACCCCACCTCGGCAAGAGCCCATGAGACTCACCTGTCTGGCTTCACAGCACTCTCTCTCTTTTTTGGTCTGAAAAGTCAGAGGGACAGAGAGACAAGGAAGAGGAAGAGAATCAGAAGAGCCGAGCATCCTGCTCTTACCCCAGATCCCAGGCCTAACCCAGTTCCAGTCTTGGAAACCTGGCCTCCACTGTGGTGTACCACCATGCCCAGCACCCCCCAAGCCTGGTCTCTGGGAGCTCAGAAGTGGGGCCCGGCTGGCACCTGCATTCACACTGGCTGTGTTCTTCCAGGGACATCTCACCCAGCTGACTGCTCGGGTAACGGATCATGAGTATCTGTACTCCAGAGATAGGGGACACACAGTGTGAGAGATCATGAGAGATACATAGAAAGGGAATGCTCCGTGGGCTGGAGGAACAGCTTGCCCAGCCAAGGCTCTGGCCATTCCTCCCACCACCACCCCCGGAGCCCCAGCATCCACCCCAGCTGGGCACGCCCCACCGGCCCCAGTACCTGCATTCGGACTTGGTGCTGCCCTGTGGGCACGCACTCCAGGCCGTCGTCAGGGCAGCAGCCACCACAGCGCTGCACGGTCACACAGCTGGGCACCAGCTGCTTGGCCACGGTGCCCATGAGCTCCACGGTCAGGGGCACCACCACCTCCCGGGGCTGGCAGGTGGCACGGGCATACACGTCTATCCATGACACCACTGGGGGCAGAAGCGTAAGTGTTAAGCCCCCACTGGGTTTCCTGTAGCCGCTCCCTGGTTCCCCTATCTCCTGTACCCTGCAGCTGTTCTCCCTGATTCCTTCGTCCCAGCCACCCTCCACTAGCTCCCTCTCTGCCCTCAAAACCTGTCTTCCCCTGACCAGGAACCCAGGAACCCCACTGCCTCAATTTTCTCTTCTGTAAAAGGGGCAGAATAAAAAAGTTTGCATCTTAGAGCGTGGCCGTGATTACACAAGATGATGAGCAAACCCTCTTGATGATGGCTAGCGCGGTTATCGTTACTATTACCTTTCTTCTGGTGGCCGGGGGTATCAGGCTGGGACACAGGGCCCTGTAGGAGAGAAGAGAACTGAACTCAAAAGTGCTCTCTAGGAAGGGCTAGCCCTGTCGCTGTTCCCAGGGGTCTGCCCTTGCAGTCTAAAGGCTTCAACTCCTCTAGGACATTTTTCCCCGACTGCTCTGCTCCTGGGGTCACTCTCGCTTTACCTGTCCTCTCCTGGCCACCTGGGACCTGCCCTGGCCACGACCCGCCAGGCGCACTCTGCCGGTGCGAATCTCCAAGCCTGGGGCCCGACGGATTCGGAGGCCTCAGGTCAGGAGGGGGCACAGTGGGCGCCCAACCGAGTCCTGCGGGGACCAAGCGGCTCCGCCCCCGGTCGAGCCCGGGGACGGGGTGGGGCAGGGGAGTGGCCCGGGGCTGGGCTGGCGGGCTGGCGGGCTGGCGGGCTGGCGGGCAGGGACTCCTCCCGGGGGATGCCCTGGCCAGATTCCCGCCACGCCCCGGTCCTCAGCCCGACCCCGCGGATCCCCGAGGCCGAGGCCGCTCCGCGTCTCCCCACTTCCGCCAACCTTGAGAGAGGGCACGGCGGGCGGGCGGGATGTCGGGGACGCACGTACCTGGGCGGGGGCCAGCTGCAGGAGCGCGGCGAGCAGCAGGCGGCGGAGCAGGGGGCTCATGGTGCCCGCGGGGGCCGCGCGCCGGGGGCGCCCGCATCGCCCTAGCCCGGCGGCGCAGGGGGCGGCGGCAGCCAGAGCCCCATGGCGCGGGCCCGGGCGCGGCGGGCGGGGGCCGGGCGCGGGGGGCGGCTCCTCCGCGGCCCCCTCCCGAGCCCTGAGCGCAGGCAGCGCAGCGCAGCGCAGCAGCGGAGGCCGGAGGAGCCGGGCGGGCGGGCGGCCGGTGGTGGCGGGCGGCGGCGGGGACGGCGGGGGCGGCGGGGGGCCGGGCCCGGGCTGGCGGGCGGGCGGCTCATGTGACCCAGACACGCGCTCCCCACCGGGCCGCGGGGCGGGGGCGGGGCGGGGGCGGGGGGGGCGAGGCCGTCGCCGGGGCCCGCCCCCTCCACACACACACACACACACACACACACACACACACACACCCCTCCCGCCACAGCAGGGGAAAGGGGACGCGCCGCCCAGGGGGCCGGGCTCCCGGGTCGCAGCCGCCAGGACCCGGAGGGCGGGGTGCTGTCCACCCCTCCTTTCCCCCCCTCCCACCCGGCGAGGCCCGGGATGGGGGCGCTGGGCCTGAAGCAAGGAGCTGGACATGAGCTTTGAGAATCATTTTATTGCACGCGTTTTGGGGAGTGGGAGTCCCCCGGGATAGCAAGGAGGTAACAACACAGAGCAGGCCCCGTCCTAGCGGGCCGCTTCGGGGCCGGGGCCTGTGCCCGGAGGCACGATCTCTGGGATCTCTGGGCCTCCAGGTCGGGGCTGCAGCTGCTGCCTCTGCACTCGCTCCTGGAGCTTGGCTCTGTTGGCCCTGCGGGAGAGAGCACCTGGGTGGTCAGGACAGAGGATCCCGGAGGGTGAGGTCAGGACAGTAAAGAGAAGGCAGGACAGAGCAGGGACGGACCTGGCCCGGGCCCGTGTGTCATTGTAGATGGCTGTGATGATCCGATCCTTTTCATCCATGAAGCTGCGGTGGATCTGCTCCAGCTTCCTGCAAGGGGGTTGCAGTTAACCCTGGGTTTCCCAATCCCTGCTGTCCCCGAGATCCACCCCACCCCCACACCCGCCACGCCACTCTAGGGTCTCAAAGTTTTCCATCTGTGAGGACCTCTGCCTAACTGCCTGTGCTAGGCGGGGAGAGGGGCACCGAAGGGCCGGGGCTAATCCAGGGACCACTGGTGACCCAGGTCCCTGGCTGTCCTGTTGAAGGTGGTGACAGCAGCTCCAAACACCAGGGTGTTCCTCACAGGAGACTAGAAAGAGCGTTACACTTAACTCCCATCACTGAACTAGGCAGTGGGCACCAGCCTTTAGGTATGTTGGTCGTAGAACCTCAGTGTCTGTGCCATGCATAAAAGTGGCAGGGAGACAGCCGATTGCCACACAAGGGAGGACAGTGGCTGGTGAGGCCCAGTTCCAATGCATTTCCTTCGGGTGCACGATTTTGGTTGGCCCCAGCACACCCTGGCAGCCGGCATCAAAGATTTACATTCAAATCACAAAACTCTGAAAATGACAACGTTCGCCTTCAGCGAGCGTAGAGCTGCCTTTGCCAAGTAAGGAGAGGCCCCGGAGACCTGTCTCGGGCAATTCTTAGCTGGAGAGGCACAGAAGTGCAGGCCACGGGGGTGGGGGGCTTGCGTGGCTGACCACACTGGGCTTCCCCGGCCCTCCGCCCTCTGCCCATCACCCCAGGGAGAAGGCAGGGATGCACCTGAAAGCAGCATAGTGCAGGCCCATGCCCGCCAACATGATCAGGAGGCAGTACCCCAGCACCCGCTGGTTGTGTTTGTGCTGCTGCTGCCTCGACTCCGGTCGCTGAGGCCTCACACTGTGAAACTGGGCCCAGTATTGGGCATTGGGGGATTCCCAGGAGCTGCTGGGAGGGAGAAGAAAGGACAAGGTGGGGATGAGGCTCCCTGGGAGGCTGGGGGGGGGGCAGGGGGAGGGGGGGACGAGGCCAGGGGCAGGACGACTGTACCTGTGTGCTTGAGCAGACCCAGGACGGGCTGTTCTTCCTGGAGACTTTGGAGAAGTGGCTGAGCAGAGCTGGCGATCATAGCTGAGGCGGCTCTCCTCCCGGCTGAGCACTCGGTATGCTTCGCTCAGCTCCACAAAGCGGCTATGCAGGGCCGGGTTCCCGGGGTCCCGGTCAGGGTGCAGCTGGGGTGGGGCAGGACTCCCTTCAGGTCTTTTTCCACGTCCGTTCACAGAACCCGTCCCCACCATGTCCACTCACAAAGGCTCAGATCATTCCCAGAGGCCCTGCCTGGACAGTAACCCTCACTCTCAGGGCTGCCCACCCGTCCAGAAGGCCAGAGAGTCAGGAAGCACAGACTCCTGCCCCCTCCCCTTGTTCAAGCCCTCCCCACCCCCCCCAGCTGCCTGGCTCTAGCAATATGCCCTGGTCCAAGCTTTCTCTAGAGCAGGCAGGTCAAAAGAAACAAGCCCAGCCCATCACACACAACCCCTGGCTCCTACCCCCAACCTTTCCTCCCAACGGGCCTAACCTCTGCCCTTGGGGCATCTCTCGCTCTCTATACATGCCAAGGGAATGTGGCACCATCCAGAGTGAGCCGCTCAGCACCATTCCTGGGAATGTGAAGTGTACCCTATCTGGCTCAGACTTACACCCCCTCCTCCCCACCTAGGGCCACTGGTACCTCTTTGGACTTGGAGAAGAAAGCTCGTTTAACTTCTTCAGTGCTGGCACTAGGATGCACCCCTAACAGTTCATAGTAGTTCCTGGGGCCAGACCTGTGGAGATAGGCCAAAAACTGCAGGGGCTATGGAAACACAGAGAATATTCCTCTCCTCCGCCTCTCAGCCCTTCTGGGCCACACTCTTCAAGTCAGTAACCAGGAGGTGAGAAGGCTGAGGCTGCTGCCAAGGGAGATCTATCTCCAAATCATCCCTCCCTTTTTGAACACTTCAGGCATGGTGCAGATCAGAACATCTCATAGGGCAGCCCTCAGATCCCTTGGCTCAGAACCACCCAGAAAGCCTGTTTAAAAAAAACAGAGTCCAGGGGCGCCTGGATGGCTTCGTCAGTTGAGCGTCCGACTTCGGCTCAGGTCATGATCTCATGGTTCGTGAGTTCGAGCCCCGCGTCGGGGTCTGTGCTGACAGCTCAGAGCCTGGAGCCTGTTTCGGATTCTGTGTCTCCCTCTCTCTCTGCCCCTGCTCTGCTTGCACTCTGACTCTCAAAAGGGGAATAAACTGTTAAAAACAATATATTAAAAAAAACAAAAACAAAAACAGATCCCTCAGCCTCCACTTAATTCCTGCAGATCAGAATCCCCAGAACAGGGCCCAGAAACCTGTATTTTTGTACACCCCCCCATCCCCGCCCCCAAGCCCCCAAGTGAGTTATGCCCAGTGATGCTTGACCACTAGAGTTGTGAAAAGAGCACTGAGCCTGGCTTGTACTCAAATTCCACTTTTTGCCACTTAACTCGCTGTATGATCTGAGGGATTGTCCCTTAATCTTTGATCTTGTGTCCTCAGTAGTGAAGGTGAAAGTTACCTGAAACAAGCCCGTACAGCACCTGACAGCAAGTAGAGAAATCACAACTATCGTAGTACCCAGGTCCAAGCCTAGAACTGGGCAGGCCTTCCTCAACCCACTGGGTGACGGGGGCCATGCCCCCCGGCCCCCGACTCACCGCTGCCCGGTGGCCGCTGAGAAGAGCCGGGTGGGAGGGCTGCGGGGCCATAACCGGCACAGGCACAGGGACAGCATGGCGACAGGCAGACGGCTGGTGAAACGAGACCACAAAGAGCAGTGCATTGAGACCAGGATGGGAACCAGACGTCAAGTACTCCGGGGCCAAAGTGGAGGGTCCAGCCCCGTTTACTTGCGAAGGCAAACTGAAGCAGGCTTGGGAGACCCAGGGGCAGTGGGGCCTCCTTTACTCAGGACCAGACCCCAGTGTCCTGAATCTGTCCCTGCTTCTGACCCGCGCGTCCTGGGCCCTCCCCCACACTGGTCTCGGCGTCCGGGACAAGCAGTCCCGGACGCGGAGACCCTCTCCCCACCACCCTGGCGGGAGGAGGTGAAGGAGGGGCCACGCCAAGCCCCGCCTCCGCTACGCTCACGGATTTCGCGGCCACGGCCGTCTCTGCGCCTAGTCAGGCTCCACCCCCACGTTCTCATTGGCCTAGACACCCGGGCCACGCCCACCAAGCCGGAAGGCCGGGACTGCTTCGGAAGGCCCCACCCCCGCACGCCCATTGGCCTTTGGCGCCTCGGGCCCACCCAACGAGGTCGAGGCCCGCGGACCCGCGGAAAGACCCCGGCGTTGCCGTCCTCAGTGAGGCTGTCCGCCCCGCTTTTGTGGCTTCGTCCCGGGAACATACCTGTTACTCTGCTCTGCACCGAGGTGTCCTTTATAAAGCAGCTATAGGAGACCCGGACCCTCACCACAGCCTGGGCAAGGAGGCACGGCCCTCATCGCAGTTTGCAGACGGCAAAAACTGAGGCTGGGTTTCTTTGTTTTTGTTTTCCTCCCCAGGACACTCGCCCCGTCTCTCTCGCACACCCAGATCTCTCCCAGCGCCCCTTCTCTGTCTCATGAAAACAGCAGATGCCGATGGGATCCAAGAATAAAGTCCTTTATTGTCTTTCAAGTTGTGATAGGGCTGGGGACTAGGGCGACTCAGGTGGGACTTCCTGGACCTGGTTGTAGAGGAAAATAGCGCCTTTGGCCGAGGGGCAGAGCTCAGCCCACATTTCGGTCTCCTGCAACCTCCGCACGCTCTGTGGGGAGAAAGTAAACCCCCTTACTTCCAGCCCTCGGGTCTCTTGCAGGGGCCGTGCCCAGTGTTCCTGAGCCTCAGAACCCTCTGCACTTCACCGTCCCTAGGGAGACACGTTAAGGAGGCTGAAGACGTTCCTGGACCTCTCTTGCGCTGAGGGCATCCCCAGTGAAGTCTTGTGGCCCTGGAGGAAAGCTCTAAGATTTGGCGGCTTCATCTGACCCAGCCCCCGGGGGAGACAGCCATGGATCACCAGGCCTACACAAGCCCCAACACCAGCAGCTCGTCCAAGCAAGATACATCTTGCTCCTTCACACCTGTGTTTCCACAAAGATGATTCCTGTAGATTCGTGGGCCTCAGCTCCCCCACTTACGTAGTGTTTCCTCACCTGCTCAGAAGTCAGGCTGCACCTGCACAAGGACATGAGAGTGGCTTGGGGAGTGCCCAGACCCTGGCGGGTCCTTGTGGAACCCCAGCTGCCTCAGCCATTCCCCTCAGCCACCCACCTACCCCAGGACCCAGGACCCTGCACCCCAGAGCTCACTCACTGGACGTAGAACTCGGCACTGGCACGGCCGGCACTGGTCTCATTGCGGGCAATGCCCAATAGCCGTGGCTGGCTCAGGGTGTGCAGCGGCACATTCACCTGGGGCAGGGGGTCCACCAGTCAGTGCCCAGTGTCCCCATCCCTGCCCCTCTCAAGGGAGAACGTTACCCTTGCACAGCATTTTACAGCTTGCAGTTCAAGTGCCCAGAATCACAGAATGTCAGAGGCCGGGCATGTTCATGTTACAGATGGGAAAGCAGAACCTGAGATATCGAACAACCAACCGCTCAAGGCCACCCAAGGCAAGTTCATTGTGACCGGGACTCTCGTTTACTCCTCTCTTCAACAAACGGGGTGGTGGGTGGAAATAGGCAAGACATTTATCGTTGTTCTCCTTGTAAAGGGGAAGAGCTCGAGGCACGCAGAAACGAGGGCTAGAATTCCACTCCACTTGTGTCTAGCTGCAAAGCCAAGCTCTTTCCTCAATGCCAGATGCCTGCAGACCCTCCCGCCAGCCCACACCTGTGGAATTCTGGTATGTTCTACCCCCTCCCTTCTTGCCCACCTGCCGGGGCCACCCCTCCTCACTCACCTCGTCACAGATCTCCTGGAGAACACTGGAGAAGAGTTCGTGCACCACCAGCTCCCCCGGGAGGTCTTTGTGCAGGGGGCTGTCACCAGGGCACAGGGCCTGGGAGAGGTCAGGCTCAGCCCCTATCCCCGTCTCTTCCCAGCCTGCCTCCCCACATATTTGCTGGCCCTGAGGGCCTGGTTGGGCACAGAGTTGAGTCTTGGTGACCCCCCGACTCGGGCCCACCTTTTGCAGATGGAAAACCAGAAATCCAGCTAGGTCCTCTGCCCCCCAGCCCCCACCCCTCCCCATCATTCCCTAGCTTCCCACAGGCCTGGGATAAGGGTCAGTGGGGAGGCTGAGGTGCTGCCCTGAGCAGACTTTCAGAGAAGCACTAGGCCAATCCCCCCTTTGAGGGATGAAGAAAACAAAGCTGAACTGAGTCTTTGTGCCTTTGCTCCCAGGCTGGCATCTCACCTGAGGCTCAGCGTGCCCACCGGGCACGTCCACCAGTCCAGGTGCCTCGGCCACCTGCCGAGAGCGACGCAGGAAGACCAGGAAGTTATCTGCAGTGGCCAGTGTGGCGCCAACCCCCAGCGGGTCTGCCAGGTAGGCCTGCTTGTCGCCCCAGTCAGTGGCCCCCTGCTGTCGCAGCCAGGCAGCTGAGCTGGCCCAGTTGGTGCCCAGGAAGTCTCGGTAGGAAGTAAGGCCCAGGCGCAGGAGCAGCTGTGGTCCCTGTGAGCCAGTGGGTGCCAGGATGGCTGAGTGCAGGCGGAACTTGGGGGCGTCAAAGAGCCAGGGCTGAGCCTGCAGCCGGCTCTCCCAGATGGCAGCGATGGCCTTGTCCCCTCCTGGTAGTGGGCGACGGTCATAGTCTGGGCTCAGCTCAGCCTGCACCTGCTTCTCCGGCAGCCCGCCTGGGGGGCACTGCAGCAGCAGGGACACTTCAGGGTCCATAGTCTGGACGGGGCAGCTCTGGGGGGAGGACACAGCCGGGCTTGTCACCCTGAGAGCCCCACAGAGACCCTTGGCCCCGGCAGCTGGCCCCCTCTGCCACAGTCCTCCCGAGGTGTACCCCCAGCCCTTCTGTACCCCCTTGACCACTCCCTGGGCAGTAAAGTGTCTTATCCTAAGAGCCCGGAGGTCCCTGCAGCCAGACATCCCTGGGACTCACGCGCATCACAACCACCCCGAGGTCCTGGGTCCAGCCACCCCTTTATGCCCATTTCTCCCAAACCCAGGATCCTGCCTTCAACCTCTGATGCGCCGGGACCCCTTCCGGGGTCCGGAAGCTCAAACGTCCAGCCGGCACTCACCGGCCGACGCGGCCCGCAGGCTCCTCCCCTTCGCCTGAAGCGGAAGTGCCCGCCCCCTTCTTCCTCGGCTTCTCATTGGCCGCTCCCTGCGCCCGGGGCCCTCGGGGTCGGGAGCTCGGCCACCACCGGAGTTGGTGAGCCTGCTAGTCTCTTCTGTCTTCCTCCTCCCAGCTCTGTCTTGGCCTGCTCAGAAGCTTCCGCCCCGTTAGCCTAAACGCCCGGCCCCCTCCTCAGGCCCGCTTTGCGGGGCAGACCCGCGAGCCTGGAGCGCGGCGGCTCCTTTTCCCCCGGGATCCGTGGCGGACACAGTGTGACCTTGGGCAAATCTTGCTTGCCGGGCCTCAGTTTCCCTACTTGCAGGAGGGAGTTGGGGGTGGGAAGTGAATTTAATGAGCTGAATGGCCCCGTCCCAGCTCTCACATCCTGAGGCTTTGTGACTTGCTGGGCAGGGTGGGGACATGAAAGGGTCCTTAACACAGTCCCCACATTATCACTGTACCCAGCAGGTCTTAGCCATGAACTCCCCTGGAGGAAGGAGGCAGGAAGCTGCAGGACCCAGGGGTAGAAGGGCTCACAGACCCCGGGAACAGGTGCGCCCCCTCCACCCTCACCACCCCACCCCGCCCCCTTTCTTGGTGGGAGGGTAAAGGAGGAGGACTCAGCCCTGGCTCCTTGGAATATGCTGGGGGGATGGGAGTGAGCGCTGATGGGTCATACTCTTCCCAGAGAGCACAGGGATTCCTCTCCCTCTGGTCTCCCTCTGCAGCGGGTCACTCAGAGTTCAGGGTGGGCAGCAGGGCAGGAGCACTACAGGGACCAGGGGCCACCTCTGGGCTCTTACAGGACCGAGATGTGCAACTGTCCAAGGCTTTGTCCTATGCTCTGCGTCACGGGGCCCTGAAGCTGGGGCTTCCCATGAGGGCTGGTAAGTGAGAGTCTTAAAGACTGGGGTGAGGAGTGGTTGGAGGGAGGGAGCAGTATGAGCCTATCTGTGGCTGTCCTACCCCATGGCCCTATGGGGACAGTACAGAGGGCACATCCTCTCCATTTTCAGGGAACCCCGAGGCCCAGAGCCCAATATCATGTCTGGAGCAAACTGGGAGAGGACCCTCTGTCCAGGCCATGCCTGGTGATACCTGTGGTGCAGTGGCCCAATAAACACTTACCCCAGGAGTGGGCACTAGGGGGTATTGAAGTAACTGGTGTTTATTGAGTACCCACTCTGGGAAGGGTACTGTGCTAAAAAGGGTCACTTTATCTTTGTGACCCTCCATGAGGCAGATCCCATTCCCATGTAAGTGGAGGAAACTGAGGCCCAGAAAGGGCCGCCCCTTCGCCTGAAGCAGAAGCGCCTGCCCCCTTCTTCCTCGGCTTCTCATTGGCCGCTCCCTGCTCCGGGGCCCTCAGGGTCGGCTGCTGGGCCACCACCGGAGTTGGTGAGCCTGCCAGTCTCTGTCTTCCTCCTCCCAGCTCTGTCTTGGCCTGCTCAGAAGCTTCTGCCCCGTTAGCCTGAACGCCCGCCCGGCCCCCTCCTCAGGCCCGCTTTGCGGGGCAGACCCGCGAGCCTGGAGCGCGGCGACTCCTTTTCCCCCCGGGAGCCGTGGCGGACACGCTGTGACCTTGGGCAAATCTTGCTTGCCGGGCCTCAGTTTCCCTATCTGCGCCAGAAGGTCACACGGATGAGCCCCTGTGGACCCCCCTCCCCCAGGCCCAGGCTCTGTTCTGGTTGCCTGGAGTTCCCCCTCTTAACTTTGACCCAGGCCTGAGCACCCTGCCTGTCTGCAGATGGCTTCGTGCCCCTGGATGCCCTCCTCCAGCTGCCCCAGTTCTGCGGCTTCTCAGCTGAGGATGTTCGGCGCGTGGTGGACACCAACCAGAAGCAGCGGTTCGCCCTGCAGCCAGGGGACCCCAGCACTGGCCCTCTCATCCGGGCCAATCAGGGTCACTCCCTGCAGGTGGGGGCTAAGGGGACACGTGGGAGAGCCAGGTGGGACCCCTGCCTGTGAGGGGGTCTCACTGCTGTCTATTCCCCCACTCGTCCCAGGTACCTGAGTTGGAGCTGATGCCCCTGGAGACCCCCCAGGCCCTGCCCCTGACGCTCGTCCATGGCACATTCTGGCGGCACTGGCCTTCCATCCTGCTCAAGGGCCTGTCCTGCCGGGGAAGGACACATATCCACCTGGCCCCAGGACTGCCTGGGGACCCCGGTGTCATCAGTGGTCAGTGCCCCTCCCCAGCTACTCCCACCCACTTTCTCCCATCAGGTCCCTCTCCCAAGGATCAAGCTACCTCCAGGCATAGCTCCTCTTGTCCGAGGCCACTATGTACTCTGCATGGGGCAGTAACCCCTTCCCCGTACCGAGCCCGGGACCTCCCACTGAGCCTGCCCAAGTTTGGAGACTGCCACCCCGAGCGCCCCAGGTCCCAGCTCCAGTTGTCTCCACAGGCATTCGGCCAAATTGCGAAGTGGCCGTGTTCATCGATGGGCCCCTGGCCCTGGCAGGTGAGTCTTGACACAGCAGGGACTGCCCTAGGGCTTCAGAGAAGGCATGAGTCACATCTCCGGCCTTGTCTGCAGACGGGGTCCCCTTCTTCCGCTCTGCCAACGGAGTGATCCTGACTCCGGGGAACGCCGATGGCTTCCTGCTTCCCAAGTACTTCAAGGAGGCCCTGCAGCTACGCCCTACCCGTGAGAACCACCACCCTACGCCCTCCTGTGCCCTCTGCCCTCTCCTCTTTGCCAGCTTCCAGCCCCAGGCTGACTGAGGTCTCCCTTTCCCTCACCAACTCTTGTCTGTCTCAGGAAAGTCCCTGTCCTTGGCTGGTGATGAAGAGACCGAGCGTCAGCGTGGCCCCAAGCACAGCGCCAGAGGAAAAAGGATGACCCAACAATAAAATATTTATTTAAAAAAAAAAAAAAAAAAAAAAAGGAATGTAGAAAGATGACAAAACAGAAATTCCAGTTGG
This sequence comes from Neofelis nebulosa, assembly GCF_028018385.1. Classification (NCBI taxonomy): domain Eukaryota; kingdom Metazoa; phylum Chordata; class Mammalia; order Carnivora; family Felidae; genus Neofelis; species Neofelis nebulosa. The sequence continues at coordinate 107,534,639 of NC_080791.1, read as the reverse complement.
AAACCATGAATTATCCTGTAGCTACAGCCGGGCTTCTTGATGTGCTCAGGACTACAGCTAGGTCGGGGGTGTCGGTCTCGGCCACTCGGACAAGGAGAGGGTGGGCATCGTACGAGCTCATAGCCCACCCTCTCTAGCCCCCCGGGGGATGGCAGAGTCTGGTCCAGTTAGGTCCCCGGTCTGCACGAAGCCAGCTGACAGCAGGGGAGCGTGCCCAGCTCAGTGCCTGTCTGGAGAGGGTGTGGGCTTAGGAGTGGCCAGAGCAGGTAGTGAGCAAAGTGGGGACAATAAGACACGCCTCAGAAGGCCTCGTGGCCTCCTGTGAGCTGCAGGAAGAGGTCCTCGTCCAGTTCTTCCCCGCGGGCCCGCTCCCTTGTCGACAGGAAAATGTAGCCCCCGATGTACTCGTGCACAATGCGGCAGCTGGCAGACACGCAGCTGAAAGCCACGTTGATGTGCTCATCAAACTCGATGGCGACCTGCAGAGTGAGCGGTCAGAGGGGCTGGTGGGGGTGGGATAAGAGAGCAGCCCCGGTCCTGCCCTGGCTGGGTCTGGTCTGGCCTGGCCGCTGCGGTCTGGCCCCACCCCTGGCCACGCCCTGCCTCCGCCCGGTCCTCACTCCTGGCCCACCTGCCGGATGTCCCAGTTGACGTTCCACTGGCGCATGTTGCTGAAGCGCCAGGTCTTGACCACGTCGCCCACGGCCAAGTCAATGCGGATCAGTCTGTTGTTGGCGATGCCCAGGATCTCATCCTTCCTGCTGCCCTTGAACCTAGTTCCCCGGGGAGGACAGAGTGTGAGCAAGAGCCCTGCCCTGCACGGGCCCCAGAGCCCCCCCAGATAGCCCGGTGCTGTGCTCCGGAGCACGCTGTGCTCCTGTCATTTAGGTTCTCTGAGCCTCGAGTTCCTCTTCTGGAAGACGAGGGTTAACTGATCTAATCGTTATACTAGCATTCTTGGCGGCCTCAGGCAAAGTGTCCAGGCCTTTCGGTAACGACTTTTGTGGGTACCGTCGTCATCTGTTGCCTGGCTGTCTCTGCAGGCTGGGAAAGCGGGCAGAGGGCACTCCGTGTCATAGCAGCGGACCGCGGCCTCAAGAGGGACCGGGCTGCGGCAGAGCTGGGACAGGAGCTGGGACTCCTGCCCTCCTGGCCTGGTCTCTTGCTCTGGTGTCTGCTGCGGGGGCGCCCGCACAGAGCAGGAAGGGAGGCTTTGGGGGTGCCCCTCTCCAGGCAGGAGGGGAGGGCAGAGGGGGGCTGGGGCGGGGCCCGTACCTGACCACGACATAGGAGATGCCAAAGTCAGGCAGGGACTGCCAGGCCTGGATGAAACGCAGCTGGGCCTCGGACAGCGAAAGTTGGGCCACGTTCTGGTGGGCTTCCAGGATCCGTGGGGTGAGCTGCGGGACCACATTGGTGAGGGGCGGCCCCGAAGTCCCTGAGACCCCCCACCTGTCCCCATCAGGGAGACCGGATGCTGAGCCTGGAGCGGGGGCGGGGCCCAGTGCGGGGCCTCCACTGGGCGCCCTCGCACCACTCAGCAGACAGTTGCTGAGGCCCTGAGGTGGACTCGGGCAGCCGGGCCGTGACCCCTCCCAGGGGGTGGGGACCAGCATGCTCCGTCTCAAGGACAAGGGTAGGAGAAGGAACGAGTGAGCACGTGGCTTTCTAGAGGAAGGCTGTGTGGAGATCCAGGGGCCAAGGGTAGCCAGGTAAAAGCCGTGGTCATTCCCCCCACCCACTTCCTTTGGCACCTGCTTGGCCTTGAACTTCCGCTGGAAGCGTGGGGCAACAAGGCCGTAGGGGTTGAGGCCCTCGGCAGAGGCGTCAGGGCCCTGGGGGTGGTTGCCTGAGCCCCCGCCACCCGTCCGCTGCAGGCTGAGGAAGGCCAGAATGGCCTGCACCTCGCTGGCGTAGCTGCTGTCTGCCATGGTGCGACCCTTAGAGGCCAGTCGGCAGCCGGCCATCCAGTGGGCGTACTGCTTCTCCTGGGGTGCGAGGAACAGGGGAGGGTGGTGAGGGGCTCGCCGGGCTCTGGTTCGGCCCCCCCCCCCCCCCCGGCCCTGTCCCCAGCCCCACTCCGGCTTCGGCCCGGCGCTGACCCCTGCCCGGCCCTCACTTACATCCTGGCACCTCACGTGGATCTCACTCATGCCCTCGGGGGAGGGTACTAGGAGTTTGATGCAGAACTTCTGGCCGGAGACATTGACATCGGGGACTACCTCACAGCCTAGAGGGAGACGAAAGGGTGGGTAGGAGGCTGGGGGAGGGGGGGCCTGCCTGAGAGGTCCCTGGGAGAATGCCGGCCCAGCACAGTGCCTCAGGACAGAGGTATCTTCCCTCTACCCCGAGGGGGAAACTGAGGTGGGCCAGGTGGGCCCCCAGCCAGCTCCTGCCCTTGTCCCCGTCCTGGCCCGGCGGCCCTCACTCACCCTTGAGGTTGAGCTGCTGAATGGGGTCCCCCGGGGCCTCCTCCTGGCTCTTGTAGTAGGACAGCGTGGTCTCCTTGAACACCACCCAGTGCTGGCGGTACCCTTTTAGGGTCAGCTTCCGGGGCCTGAGGGTGAGGCAGGTGTGTGACAGGCTGTGTGCTCCGTCTCCACACTGGGCCCCCTCCAGCGGCGCTGCCGACCCTGGGCCCGAACTCACCGGAAGATCCGGAGATGGTCCTTGAGCTCTGGGATGGTGGTGAGGTTGTCCTGGGGGGGAAGAGGAGTCAGAGGAGGGCCAGGTCTCCGCACGCGACCCTGACCCCGACGCCAGCCCGACCCGGGCTCCTCCTCACCAGCACGTCTGTGGGCGCCGACCCCTCCAGCTTCACCTCCAGGTTGTTCAGGGCCGCGTCCAGGTCGTCCAGCCCGGGGTCTGCGGCGGCGGGTTCGCCTGCCTCCCCACTCTGGGACAGCTTGTTGATGTGGTACTGGGTGGGGCACATGGCCAGGGAGGGCTGGGTGGGCAGCCCAGGAGCCCACAGGGCCCTAAGCGGGGCGTCCCGAAGACGGGGCCCCACCCCGGAAGACCCTCCCTGCCCTGGGTCTGGCCCGCGCCCCGGCCCCCCAGGTCCCCTGGCCCGCCGGGCACCTGCAGGGCTGCAAACACCATCATCTCCTCCTCGGTGCAGTCGGTCTCCTCCAACAGCAGGTCCCACCGCGCCTGCTCGTACAGCTGGGTCAGCCGCACCGGGTCCGTCTGCGGCAGGGGTGGGGGAGGCTGGGTTGGTCAGGTGCCAAGTGCCCCCGGCATCCTGTGCGCCCCGACCCCTTGAGCCTCAGCCTCCAGCCCTGCCCCCTGCACAGTGCCAAGTTCGCCTAGCGGCCCCACACGGGCAGCAGACCCCCAACTCCAGCCGTATGGCCTGCCCGGGCAAGTGGCACCGATCTCTCTGTAAAGCTTCCTGGACCAGGGGCGCCTGGGTGGCTCAGTCGGTTAAGCGTCCGACTTCGGCTCAGGTCATGATCTCACGGTCCGTGAGTTCGAGCCTCGCGTCGGGCTCTGTGCTGACAGCTCGGAGCCTGGGGCCTGCTTCAGATTCTGTGTCTCCCTCTCTCTCTGACCCTCCCCCATTCATGCTCTGTCTCTCTCTGTCTCAAAAATAAATAAACATTAAAAAAAATTAAAAAAAAAAAAAAAAAAGCTTCCCGGACCAACGTCGACTGCGTGTCTACTGCGTGCCTGTGGGGGCAGAAGGGGGACCGAGTAAACCAATCAATGAATGAGTAAGGTGATTCAAGACTTCGATAAAAGCAATCAAGGAAGTAGCTTCCGTGGGGCCTTTCACTCGTGCCCTTGGACAAGGGCACCACGAGGACGATGGCGATGACAGAGGATGGAACTGGGATGCATGGAGCTCCTCGTGAGGAAGCATTCAGGGGAGTTGTCCTTGAGGAGATGTCGGACTGCCCTGCGGCCTGAAGGATGGCCACGGGCCACTGACGGGAAGAGTGATAGGAAGAACCTTCCAGAAAGAAGGAACAGGGACTGCAAAACTCACGGGTCAGAAGACCAAGCCCATGGTCCCCCTGCAACCCGCCACAACTGACAGCAAAGGCGTAAAAAGGGTCAACCCAAAGGGACGAAGGGAGCGGGAATCCTTGCAGGTGAGGCACGCGGACGACGTTTTGGAAGATGGAAAGCAGAAATGGGAACGGGAACTGAGTTACGGGGAGAGAGAGAGCCGGGATTGCTTACCCGTCTCCCCTCTCCTGTTCTGCGGTAGAGGCACTAATGAGTTCTGAAAATAGGCAGAAAACAAACAGCAAAAAGAACACAGATCCGGACAGAGGCATCCAGGGCACGTGGCGGCCCCTGGCAGGCTCCCCACCGGGATCCTCCGGCCGAGAGGTGAGGGTGGGCTGCCGTGAGGACGGCAGAAGGGGTCTGAAAGGAGCCGGTGCCCCCACTCCCTGCAGCCCAGTGACAGCCAGGCACCTGGCAGAGGAGAGATTTACGCTCTGGCGATGGTGAGCCAGAGACAGTCTAGGCACAGCTGGGCGAGGGACGGCACTGTGCTCGAAACAGATGAAGAAAGTTGACGTTCTGAAAGGTGAGACTCCCCCAAGTCCCACGGTCGCCTAAGACATTGGCAGTGAGCCTTCTGTTCCCAGTCGGGAGATCAGAGGGTTCACAGCTGAGAAACTGACGAGCCAAAGAGAAACCCCTTACAAAAAACGGCATCCTTACCCCAGCGCCCCCAGGAAGCCCCCCGAGTGCCAAGCTCTATTCACCGGTTCAGGGTTTTCAGGGGCTTCCCGGAGCCTTGCCTCTCACCACGAAAGGGCAGGCAGGGATCACCCGCGTGTAAGGGAAGCTGCTGACGTCAACCACAGGGACCAAGATGAACAGCAGAGAAAGAGCTTAGAGGAAATGAAATCAGTAGGGAGCAGAAGAAAACTTCAACGGTCAAAATCCTTAGAAAGACAAAATGCTGCGCTCCTAAAACAAGGACAGAATGCTGTGTTTAAAAGGAGCATAATTATAAAGGTTTAGTAATTAAGACTGCAATCCAGCTGGAATTGGTATTTGTATGTGGATATTTGTTTGTTTGTTTGTTTGTTTTAACATGGGTACCCTGGGGCGCCTGGGTGACTCAGTCGGTTAAGCATCTGACTCTTGATTTCAGCTCAGGTCGTGATCTAGTGGTCATGAGATCGAGACCTGTGTTGGGCTCAGCATTGGATGTGGAGCCTGCTTGAGATTCTCTTTCTCTCTCTCTCTGCCCCATCCCTGCTCATGCTCACTCCCTCACTCCCTCTTAAAATAAATAAACATTAAAAATACATATATAGGTATCCAATGGACCCAGTATCATTTATTGATTCATTTATCCGTTCCCAGTGACCCTGGGGTCCCCTTTGTTCTAAGTCAGGGGAATATAAACGTATGGGTCTCTCTCTGACTCTCTGTGGTTCCATTGGTCAACTTGTCTCTCCAGCTGGACTGCATATCTAAATACTAAAAGTTAAAACAATAAAGCTTTGGGGCGCCTGGGTGGCTCAGTCAGTTGAGCGTCCGACTTCAGCTCAGGTCACGATCTCGCGGTCCGTGGGTTCGAGCCCCGCGTCGGGCTCTGGGCTGATGGCTCAGAGCCTGGAGCCTGCTTCCGATTCTGTGTTTCCCTCTCTCTCTGCCCCTCCCCCGTTCATGCTCTGTCTCTCTCTGTCTCAAAAATAAATAAACATTAAAAAAAAAAAACAATAAAGCTTTTAGAGAAAAATAGGACTACATCTTTGTGATCTTGGAATTAAAAATATATATATTCTTTTTTTTTAATGTTTATTTATTTTTGAGACAGAAAGAGACAGAGCATGAGTAGGGGAGGGGCAGAGAGAGAGATCTCACAAACTGTGAGATCATGACCTGAGCTGAAGTCGGTCGCTCAACCGACTGAGCCACCCAGGCGCACCCCCCCCCCCAAAAAAAAGATTTCTTAAACAGGACACAAAAGATATCAATCATAAAAGAAAAAAAAAATATTTGAAAATAGAAGGCAGATTATATTAAAATTAGGAAGGTCTTTTTATCAAAATAAACCATCAAGAGAATGAAAAGGCAAAGCACGGGGTGGGAAGACACAGTCACAATATACTTATCTGACAAAGTATTACTCATGTACAGAATATATAAAGACCTCCTATAAAGCAATAGGAAAGATAAGCAATTCAACATTAAAAGTTGTCAAAAAAAGGGCGCCTGGGTGGCTCAGTCTGTTAAGCATCCGACCTCGGCTCAGGTTATGATCTCACGGTTTGTGAGTTCAAGCCCCATGTCGGGCTCTGTGCTGACAGCTCGGAGCCTGGAGCCTGCTTCCGATTCTGTGTCTCCCTCTCTCTCTGACCCTCCCCCATTCATGCTCTGTTTCTCTCTGTCTCAAAAATAAATAAACATAAAAAAAAATTTTTCTTAAGTTGTCAAAAAAAAAAAAAAAAAAGAAAAGTTGAACAGAAACTTGACAAAAGAGGATATCCAAATGGCTAGTAGCCATATGAAAAAGGGCTCCACCTGATTAGTCATCAGGGAAATGTGAATTAAAGTCACATAGGAAGCACATAGTGGTTGTCTGGGGTTGGGTGTGGGAGGGGCAGTTACTACAAATAGCACTAGAGAAATTTCTGGGGTGATGAAATACCTCCCTCAAAACTTGATTGTGGTGATGGCTGCACAACTGTGTAAATTTGCTAAAGATAATCGAACTGCATGCTTACACTGAGTGATTTTGTTGGCATGTAAGTTACAGCTAAGTAAAGCTGTTAAAAAAACAACAACAGAGAAGCAAAAAAACCATACGAGGGACCATTACACACCTACCAGAATGGTTACCACAAAAAAAAGAGAGGAAATACCAAGTGCCAGTAAAGTTGTGGAACAAGGGACATTCTCATGCACCTGCTGAGAAATGTGTGCAGACATGTGTGCCCATGTTCACCGGAAGACATTACAGGAATGTTCATAGCATCCTTATTCATAATCGTCTCAATCTGGAGATTGTGCAATGCCCATCAGCAGTAGAACGGACAGTGAATTGGGGTATATTGACATAAAGGAACGTCGCACACCAATGAGAGAGAATAGGCTACAACTATGTGTAACATACAAGCATGTGAATCATACAAACATAATGCTGAGTGGCAACAGCCAGACAACTGCGTGATTTCATTGATGTAGATTTCAACACAGTCAAAACCATCTATCGTGTTAGGATTAATCTTAGTGCCGCCCCAACCATGGGAGATACTGCCTGGAAGTGGTAGGAAGGAGGCTTCTGGGGGCTGGTAAAGTCCTGTTGCTTGATGTGTTGGATACATTTGTACATTGCTCTAAAAGTATGTTATACTAAAACAAAAACCAAAAAACTTTACAAAGGAACACTCAGAAGACAAGAGCTCTTAGAACGTAAAAGGGTAGTTGCAGAAATTAAAAATTCAACACATCATTTGAAAGATAAGTCAAAGCACTGTCCAGAAAGTAAAACAAAAAGGCAACAAACTTAGAAATGACAAAGAACAACTGGGGCGCCTGGGTGGCGCAGTCGGTTAAGCGTCCGACTTCGGCTCAGGTCACGATCTCGCGGTCCGTGAGTTCGAGCCCCGCGTCGGGCTCTGGGCTGATGGCTCAGAGCCTGGAGCCTGTTTCCGATTCTGTGTCTCCCTCTCTCTCTGCCCCTCCCCCGTTCATGCTCTGTCTCTCTCTGTCCCAAAAATAAATAAACGTTGAAAAAAAAAAAAAAAAAAAAGAACAAGGGGCGCCTGACTGGCTCAGTTGGTAGAGTGTGCGACTCTTGATCTCGGGATTGTGAGCTTGAGCCCCACAGTGGGTGTAGAGATTACTTAAAAATAAAAAATCTTAGGGGCACCTGGGTGGCTCGGTCGGTTAAGCATTTGACTTTGGCTTGGGTCAGGATCTCACGGTTCGTGGGTTCGAGCCCCGTGTTGGGCTCTGTGCTGACAGCTCAGAGCCTGGAACCTGCTTCAGATTCTATGACTCCCTCTCTCTCTCTCTCTCTGTCTCTCCCCCGCTCATGCTTTGTCTCTTTCTCTCTCAAAAATAAACATTTAAGAAAGAAAGAAAGAAAGAAAGAAAGAAAGAAAGAAAGAAAGAAAGAAAGAAAGAACCTTAAAAAATGAGAAAGACACGATAAATGTCTACGTTGTTTTCTTTGAATTATCAATCCAGGGGGTCTAATATCGACTGAGTTCCAGCAGAAAGGAACAGAAAACTCGCGGGGAGGAAATGATTGAGATTATTTAGGGTATTTCTCCAGAACTGAAAGACTCAGGTTTCTGACTTGAAAGGGCTCCGCAAGTGTGCACGTCAGTCAACAAAGATAGATCCTTACTAGGACATAGTATTAAGAGATGTCAAAGCATCATGAGATAAAGAGAAGATCTAAAAGCTTCTGGTACCTCCCCTCCCCGTCCAAGAAAAAATAAAAAGGTCTCATACGAAAGGACTAAAATAAAAATGGCACTAGACTCCGCAATAGTAACACCGAGAACCAGAAGGATGAGGGGAAGGTGGCTTCAGATGTGGCAGAAGAATGTTTCCAAACCTAGAATTCTACACCTGGCCAAACTATCACACACGTGAGGGCAGAGTAGTGAACTTTTCAGACATGCAGGATTTCAACGCCTTTATCAGGTTAGGGGAAGCTGCCGAAATATATGTTTCATTCAGAATGATGAGTGAGGGGCGCCTGGGTGGCTCCGTCAGTTAAGCATCCGACCTCAGCTCAGGTCGTGATCTCGTGGTTCATAAGTTCGAGCCCCACGTCGGGCTCTGTGCTGACAGTTCAGAGCCTGGAGCCTGCTTTGGATTCTGTGTCTCTGTCTCTCTCAAAAATAAATAAAACATTAAAAAAAAAATGAAGGAACGAGTCAACAGAGGAACACAGAAGATTCAGGAACCAAGAAGTCCAGTAGAGGAATTCCCAGGAAATAGACAAGGGCAGTCCAAGGACAGCAGCTGTGCAGGGATCCCACTCTACGGTTCCAAGGGAACAATGACGCTGACTGATTACCTAACGTGATCCACCCCAAAGGAGAAGCCACAGCCACGTAGAGAATATCCAGAGAGCCATGTGGGGAGGGGGTCTCTCTTCTAACTGTGCACAATTAATAGAAAAATAAGAAAATAAAATATAACAATTGTGCACTATAAGAAAACGTTGTTTTTAAACTTTTGTTTTAAAAACAAACGAGAACAGGGGCGCCTGGCTGGCTCATTGGCAAAGCATATGACTCTTGATCTCGGGGTTGTGAGTTCAAGCCCTGCATCGGGGCTCTGTGCTGACAGTTCAGAGCCTGGAGCCTGCTAAGGATTCTGGGTCTCTCTCTCTCTCTCTCTCTGCCCCTCCTCTCCTCACTCTCTCTCTCTCTCCAAAATAAATAAACATTAAAAAAAAAAAAAAATGACCAGGGATGAAAACAAGCAGAAAAATACAACTCATAATGAGGAGTCCATAGAAACAGATCCAGAAATGAGACAGATGATAGAATGAGTAGGTAACAATCAGGAAAAGTTATTATAAATATATCACGTGTGTTGAAGGAGGTAGAGAAAACCAGGAGCATGTTAAGGAGAGACATGGAAACTATTAAAAAGGTCACAATTAAACTTCTAGGCATGAAATCCACGGCAGATTAGATGTGGCAGAAGAAAAGATCAGTAAACTTGAAGATATAGCAAGAGGGCGCTTGAGTGTCTCAGTTGGTTAAGTGGCCAACTCTTGATTTCTGCTCAGGTCATGATCTCACAGTTCATGAGTTCGAGCCCCACATCGGGCTCTGTGCTGACAGCTCGGAGCCTGGAGCCTGCTTCGGATTCTGTGTCTCCCTCTCTCTCTGCCCCTCCCCTGCTTGTGCTCTGTCTGTCTCTCTCTGTCTCTCTCTCTCAAAAATAAAGAAACATTAAATTTTTTTTTTTTAAAATAAGACTTGAAGAGACATCTAAAAAAAAAACGAACAGGGCATCAGTGGGCTGTGGGACAATCCTAAGTAGTCCAATAGTTTATATAGTTAGAATCTCATCAAGAGAGGGGGCAGGAAGAAATCTCTGCGAAATTTTTCAAATTTGGGGCGCCTGGGTGGCTCAGTCAGTTGAGTGTCCGACTTCGGCTGAGGTCACGATCTCGCGGTTTGTGAGTTCGAGCCCCGCGTCGGGCTCTGTGCTGACAGCTCGGAGCCTGGAGCCTGCTTCCGATTCTATGTCTCCCTCTCTCTGCCCCTCCCCTGCTGATGCTCTCTCTCTGTCTCTCAAAGATGAATAAATGTTTAAAAAATATATATATGTATATGTATATATATATATATATATATATATATATATATATAAAATTTTTCAAATTTGACACAAACTATCAACTCACAGATACAAGAAGCTCACTGAGCCCCACGCATGAGAAACCTGAAGGGAACCAAGGCACATGATAGTCCCGTTGTTTTAAGGCAGTGATTCAAAAATCCTAAAAGTAGTCAGGAAAAAAGACACATTACATACACATGAATAAAGAATGACAGGGGACCCTGCTGGGAGCCACGCAAGCCGCAGGACGGTGTGGGGACATTTCTTCAGAGTGCCGTTAAGTAACAAAACTGTCAAGCAAGGACTCTACACCGAGCTCTCACAATCAAAGGCAAAATAACGAGTTATTCAGACATACAGAAGCTGAGAAAGAATCGTCAGCACTGGATCAAGCACCACAAGAAATGTTCAAGGAAGTCCTTCGGGCGGACGGAAAATGATACCAGCTGGAAATCTGTATCTATGCACAGGCATAAAGAGACAGGGAACGGTGAATGTGTGGGCAGAAATAAAAGACTGCTATATTTTTAAAAATGTCTTTACAGGACGGCTGGCTGATGGAACTGAATCTTGATTATTCTGATGTCAACATCCTGGTTTTGATACTGTCCGTAGACACTGGGGAAAGGGTACCCAGGTATCTAGGATCTCGGGGATTCTTTTTTTTAAGATTTTATTTTATTTATTTATGTTCAAAAGTGTATCTCTTTTGAGAGAGCCGATATCAAGAGTTGGATGCCCAACCAACTGAGCCACCCAGGCACCCCTAATATTTTATTTTTCAGTAACCTCTACATCCAACCGGGGGGGTGCGAACTCACAACCCCGAGATCACGAATCACACGCCCCACCAGCTGAGCCAGGCAGGCGCCCCTCTGTGTATCATTTCTCCCAACCTGCCTGGGGGGAATCTCCAGCTATCACAAAACACAAAGTTTCACAAAAAAGGACTGACTGGTTAAAGTAAAAAATAATAGTGATGGCCACTCAACCGTTCTACTCCTAGATGTACACCCAAGAGAAATGAAAAGATACGACCGCTCAAAAAAACCTGTACGTGGATATTCACGGAAGCATCATTCGTTAATAGCCAACATGTGGGCGGGGGGAAATGAAACATCTTGTGATTGCTGAATGGATAAATGAAATGTGGCATACCCACGCAACGAAATGCCATTTTGCGGGGCGCCTGGGTGGCTCTGTCGCTTAAGCCTCTGACCTCAGCGCAGGTCACGATCTCACAGCTCGTGAGTCTGAGCCCCGCGTCGGGCTCTGTGCTGACAGCTCGGAGCCTGGAGCCTGCTCCGGATTCTGTGTCTCCCTCTCTCTCTGCCCCTCCCTGCTCATGTGTGCGCTCTCTCTCTCTCTCTCTAAAATAAACATTACAGTTGTTTTTTTTTTAAATACCATTTTGCAATAAAAAGGAATAAAACAGCGAAACACGCTAAAACATGAAACCATGATGCCAACGGAAAGAAGCCAGTCACAAAAAGCCACACACTGTGAGATCTTATGTATATGAAACTTCTGCAAAGGGCAAATCTAGAGACACAGAAGGGAGACTAGGAGTTGCCTGGGGCTTGAGGGTCAGGAATAAACGGGAGGGACTGCTGATGGGGATGATTTTGGAGGAGGTGATGAAAATGTTACAGAATGTGCTGATGGCTGCCCAGCTCTGTGAATGTACCAGAAACCATTGGGTTATACACTCTGAATGGACCAATGGTATGGTATGTGGATTATTTCTCGACACAGCCGTCATAATGACAGCAACGACAAGAATGGCAATGTCTTGCAGGCTTTGACACAAGCAGAATCCAAGAATGTGATAACGAGAATATAGAGGCTGGGAGGGGACATACAACCGTCCTGTTGTCAGGTTCTCGTGCAGAAGTGGTAGAATATTATTGGATGGAATAGTGTATGTGTACTATAACCCCTAAAGCAACCACTCAAAAAATTTTTGGCGGGGGTGGGGCAGCGCCTGCGTGGCTCAGTCAGTTAAGCGTCCGACTCGGTTTTGGCTCAGGTCATGATCTCACGGTTTGTGAGTTCGAGCCCAGGGTCAGGCTCCACGCTGGCAGCATGGAGCCTCCTTGGGATTCTCTCTCTTTCTCTCTCCCTGCCCTTTCCTGCTCACTCTCTATCTGTCTCTCAAAATAAATAAGTAAACTTCAAAAAAAAAAAGTTTTTAAGTATAGCTAAATAAACTAATATAAAGGAGATGGAATTATGGAAACCGCTCAAGGAAAGGAAGGCAGGAGAAACAGAAGGAAACAACAAATCCCCAGGAGAGGGAGGGGCTGAGTGTAGAGGGGAGGAAGGGGGACAGATAGGTGCGCAGGGACCAGATCAGGCAATGGCCTGGGGGCTGGGCAGGGGGTGGGGCGTAAGCGGCCATAGGAGTGAGTTGACCCCTAGGGTATGCTCATTCTAGGTGCGGTGTGGAGGGTGGGGAGTGCGCCAACCCACGTGACACAGACGAAAAGCAGGTGGTTTGGGATTTTCATTCAAGGGACTGATGAACCGGATGCAAAGATGGATGAGGTGGGAGGGAGGGAAAGGGAAGGATCCAGAATGGTGTAAGTGCGGCCTTTCGTAACGACTCCATGAAAGGTGGGAGGATGTCCCGGGCAGGCTGGGAATCAGGACTTTGTTCAGGCAGGTCTGTGAGCAGAGTGGGGCCACCTGGACACTTGAGTCTAGAGCTCAGGGGACAATGTCTATGCTGGACATGACGCACTTGTGAGCTGTAATGGGCAAAGGGGGATAAGGATAGCTGAGGAGTGAGTTTCTGGGCTTGCTGACCCCCAGAGGCTGCGGGGACAGGAGGAGACCGGGGGAACCCGGACAGGACATCTGGAGACACCCCCCCCCCTCCCCCCCGCTCGCCTCACCCCAGCTCCCAGTGAGCAGCGGACAAACAGCAGGTGTGCTTCCACTGTGTGGATGGGGACAGAAGACGCTAGGACAGATTTGGCTGAGGAGAGAGAGGGAGTCCAGGAGCACCCATAGGAAAGACTTGGAACCAGGAGGCAGGAGTCCGGGGAGCAAGGACACTGAAAACAGCATTTAGAATTTCTGCAGTAAAGGGCGGGGGGGCAAGAGAAGGGGTCCCAGGTAAGGGAGCACGTGTGGGGGCCTGACAGTTTCTGAGAGGGACGCATGGAGCCCGTCGATCGCCAGTGGGGACGGCAGGCAAGGAAGGGGAGACACACGCAGCCCCTGCCCGCCAAGCCTCGCCCCTGCCCACCCAAACCTACAGCGTCACCGCTGCCAGGAAGCCTTCTCTGAGTCCAGGTGCCAGGTATCTGCCACCGGAGCAGGCTGCTGGGGGCACTCGCCGCTGTCTACACTGCTCTGCGGTCACTACCTGCCTGACAGCCCCCTGAGAGACAGGCCTGACGTCGGTCCCGGCTCAGCACCTTGTTGGCGGAACTAATAAACAGGAGTGTGGATCGGCAGACGCCCTCGGAGTCTCTCGCGTTCCCCGAGCCCAGACCCCCGACCCTAAATCCGCATGTCTCATCGACCCAGCCCCCCCCCACCCCCCCCCCGCCCCAGACCCAGCTCACCTTGGGATCCAGGTCGAAAAAGCTGTAGTACTTAAAGCGAAGCCAGAGCATGTCCCCCGCCTTGACACCCTGCTGCATGAGGCACCGCGACGAGTCCAGCCACCTGGCCCACAGCACAGGGCAGAGGTCAGGGCTGAGACAGGAAAGGTTCCGGGGCGTGGTGGGGGCTGGGCAGGGGGCTTGGGGGCAAGCACGCATATAAGAAAGGCCCGGAGACAGGAGGTATGGATTTGGGGTAAGGATACAGGGGAGGGCATGGACCTGGAGGTGGGAGCCCGGACACAAGGGGACATGGCTCCGGGGCGCAGACCCGGCCAGCCGTGCACCTGCTGTGGAGCTGGGTCTTGTCCAACAGGGAGCTGGGCCGAGGCAGGCGCTGCAGCACGAGGGGGTCCGGCGGTGGCTGCGGCCGGCTCAGCATGTGATAGCAGGCCTCGGTCTGCGCACTGTCTGAGAAGTGGGCTGGCATCCCCCGGAACAACGCAGGTGCCACGCCTGGAGGGCAGGTCGGGGTCAAACAGGCCTCAGGGGCCCCGGCGCCGGTGCCCAGCCCCCCGCCTGCCCCGCCTGTCTGTGCTCACCCCCAGCCAGGACGACCTTGGTCAGGTCATACAACTCCTCTTCCGGCTCCTTCTCCTTCTTCTTCTTCTCCTTCTTCTCAGGAGCCCGGAGCAGAGACAGTTCCTCAGGATGCCGGATACCTGAGGGGAGCTGGGACCTCAGCAGGGGCCCGGGACCTGCCCCGTGACCTCCCGCTCCACTCCTGGGTACTTTGGGGCAGGTCACAGCCCTGCAGGCGGGATAGGGAACAGGACCGTAAGGACAAGGTGACAGTGACCGGGCCTTGTAAAGCAGGGAGACCTGGCCCCTCGCAGGACCTTGCAGGGTGGAGGATGGGGGTGGGGGGTGGGGAAGCAGCAGGGGACTCACTGAGGAGGCGACAGATGGCAGCCACCGCCTGGAAGAGGGGCTGGGAGAAGCTGGCCCGGAGGCGCACGGCGCAGCGATTGGGCAGCCGCAGGATGATGGGCCGGTGCTGGGGTCCGAAGAAGAGGCGGGCATCAGCCAGGATACCGTACTTGTCCAGCGTCCAGTGGGTCTGCAGCAGCCACTGTCTTTTCTGTTCCCACCAAATGGCGTGGTCTGACCAGTCCTGCTTGCGCTCTGTGGGGGCACGGGGGAAGGGGACGTGCATCAGCCACGGAGGCGCCCGGCGCTGAGCACAAGCGCGGTCCCTCCCCGGCCCAAGGCAAGGGCGGGCCTAGGACTGAGGTCACAGCAGAATAGCTCTTTGCTGGCTGACCCTGCTCATTTCTCTGGGCTCAGTCGCGACCTCACTTCCCAGGGGAAGCCCCCCAACCCAGATCCAGGTGCCCCGATCTTAGTGCCTCCAGCCCACTGGGCTCCCCCACCCCCCATCCAGCACCTCCCCGGCCTTCCTGGGAACCCAGGAGGCAGAGGCCCTGTTGGAGCCTGGGACCGCGCCCGGCACGCGGCAGCGGGCACTCCGGAAACATTTCTTGGTTACGAGCTCTGTGACCTTGGCCGAGGCCTTAACCTCTCTGGGCCGCAGTTTTCTAGTTCGTGAGATGTGGGCAGTCATCACTCCGAGCCCGTGGGCACCGAACGACGCCTGCGCGGCGTCTGTGACGTTTGACGCAGGCACGTGAATGCCAACGAGGGAGGATACGGTCAGAAATGTGAAGACTTCTCTCGTGCTGCAGCTGGTGACAGGGGACGCGTCTCCCTCCAGGACGGCGAGCTGAGGTGTGGTGAGCACAGGGGATGGGCCCAGCCCTCTAGAACGTGCCCAGTCCTTCCTCACCAGCGGCGCAGGTCTCCCTCTCCACCCGCACTGGCCCCTGCCCTCCCTCCAGTTCCCTCCTTAGTGTCACAGAGCTGCTTAAATGCAAGAGATTCTCTGGCTCCATCTGGCCCACCTCTCAAGACGCTTGAGCCTCTGCTCTCGCTCTGTTCTTGGCTTTGTGGCACCCACTCCCCCATCTCCTCTTGCCTTTGGTTCGTGTTTTGTCCTCCTTGGCCCTTTTATCCCGGCCTGCCCCCCGTCCTTCCCTGCTCCAGGTCCCCGTCCTTCCCTAACCACGGCCTCTTCCCGGGGCTCGTCTAGTCCACAGCTTCGTCTTCCTGCTCCGATCCCCAAAGTCACGGCACCTCAGGGTCAGGCCCTGCCCTGTGCCCCAGGCCAGAAACCCACACGCCCACCGGCTTCGGCCACTCCAGAAACTTGTTCACCAGGCCATGCGCCTGCCTCTGGGGCAGAAATGCGGCGACTCCGAAGCACTCGTGGTGGGTGAAACTCACTCTGCCTGAAGCTGGACAGAGGCTCTTCTCCCCGCTTGCTGACTTCTCAGCACGGGTGACAGGACCTCCCTGCCAGGCCTCAGCTCTGTCTCTTTCACTTTTAGCCTCCGCACTTAATCGATGCCAATCTCACCCTCCTGCCCAGGCTCACTGCCCACGGTAAGAGGCCTTGTCTCCCTGCCTCCAGCCCACCCCCTACCTGAGGGGCCTGTCCACCTGTGAGCCTTAGCCACTGAAAGGCCCTTCGGTGGCCACTTTCCACCTCCGGGGTAGTCCAAGCTCCTACCGGCGACCACCCCAGTCTCTTCTGGTCACGCTCCGGGCGTCCTCCCTGGCCTGGAGGCCCCAGTTCGGAACACCCCCATGCTCCAACATCACTCCTTGCCCTCCCGGTGATGGGCCCCCTGTCGGGACTCTCCTGGGGAGTCAGTCTCCCTGTCCTGGCTCCAGCCCCTGTGCCGTCTGTCTCTCCCCCTGTCCTGGCGGCTGTGGGGTCAGTCTCACCTGCCGGGCCACACTCCAGGTGGCACGGGGTTTGGCTGAACTGAGCCCCAGTAAGACATTGATACACTAAGGAATGAGCGGGATTAGGAGGGCTGGGGACAATGTCCCCGTTGCGGGGGACAGGAGCCGAAGGGATTTTCCCCGGTGGGCCCAGCAGTGGGTGGAGGGATCAGGTCTGCCTGTCCGTCTGTCTGACTGACTCGTTTAGGCCTCTTGCAATGCTCGCGTGCCCCGCCAGGAAGCCGACCGGGTCTTCCCTTGGGGCCCCGTCTCTTCGCCCCCTCTGCTTTGGCTCAGCCTGGGCCCGTCGGCCTCTTGGTCTGACACCCAGTCTCCTGAGGGACCCTCTGTCCCCCACTTCTGCTTTCACAGCCTCCTGGGCGCTGCCTGTTGGAAGCCCCCCGCTACCTCAGCCTTGTGGCCAGGCTGTCCCCGGGGCGGGGGGCCCGTCCGTCCACAAGCCAACTAATCTGCCTCCCAGGCTGCACGTGATGGGGTGGCTGGGTCTGAGGAAGCCTGCCCGCTCCCCCCCTACTACCCGCAGGTGGCCCAGGCCCCAGAGGTCTCCTGGCTGAAACGATCATGGGCCTGCCTTCCCGCTCTGCCTTTTGGGGGTGTGCCTGCTGCCCGCCCAGGAAGGGGCAGCCCCTCTCCCCAACAGGGGAAGGGGACGAGAAGCCCCCGTGTCACTAGCCCCGCTCCTCTCCACGCCTGCCTGGTACCACAGGCTGCTGTGCTGTAACTTCCTGTGGGGGCAGGGCCTTCCCACCCAGGCCAGGCCTGTCACCAGCCTGCTGAGGGCTTCCGCCCTGCAGAGAGGGTATGGGAGCGGGCCTGGTCTCCCCTCAGACCCTGAATGGCACCTCTGCCTCGGCCCGGGCAAGGCCCCTCTTGCCCCTAGGAGTGGGCGAACGGACTGGGGCCAGGTCTGCTCCCTGGGGACTTAGCAGAACCAGCTAGGGTGGGAGGAAGGGAGGGAGACTGCGGGAGGGAGGGGAAGTTGGGGAAATGTCTTTTTTGGAACCAGATGATTAAGGTGGTGCCTGAGTCACTGCGGCAGGGTTATCGAGAGCTGCACAGTCAGATGGCCCGGAAGTGCCCAGGGACCCAGTTATAGCCGCCCCATGGTGCTGAGGTCAGCAGCGGGGGCAGCGGTTCACTCACTAATCTCCTCCACGATCTTCAGGAGCACCCCGCCGATGTGCGACTCCCCCGTGACCCGGAGGGTGACTGACTCGGCCTCCGGGTCCTCCTCTCCCACAAACACCCGCAGCTCCCAGGATGAGTCGATGTAGTCGCCGGTGGCCGTCTTCATTCCCGCCATGGCTGCGGCGACTCTACAGAGGGTGGGAAGGAGGCAACGTGGGCAGGGTGCCGGGGCCTGCTAGGCTGCCCGTGTTCAAGTCCAGGGGGCCCCGTGGTGACCTGGACAGGCGGCCAGTATGTCATGGCAGCATCACGGGTCCAAGACACGGGTGCCAATTTGTTGCAGGCAAGCCTCAGGCCCCCTCGCCATTACCGGTGGTTTAGGTGAATTGGTGTTGTCCGACCCGCTCCCACCTTCCAGATAGGAAGACTGAGTCCGGGTAAAAGTAAGAAGGGGGCTCACCCAAGATCACTCAGCTTGAAGCCAGCGCCCGGCACAACCCCTCTCTGCTTCCCCAGCTCCCATTTTGCCCCCAAGCCCACCCCGGAGGGGTGGCAGCTGCCCACCCTGGAGAGAGTTGTGGACCCAGTTCAGGAGATACGTCCAATCCTGGCCCAAAGCTCAGATCCAAACAACCCAAACCAGCCACGGCCTCTTTAGGGTGGTGGAAAGTCCAGAGTGCCCCGTGGAGAGAGGCATGTGGGCAGAGGGGCCATAGGAGGGTGAAGGAAAGGGTCCCTGGGCCTTCAGCCGCCGCCCCACTTACCTTGCCTGTTAGGGTTTGGGGGCTGCAGGTGTGGGGGCTGGAGTACCGCCCACTCCCGGCCTCAGTCTAAACACCTGCAGATCAGTGAGTGCTTCCTTCCCCCTCTTCTCTCTCTCTGGAGCTTCCTTCAGAGGGCAGCCCCTTGCACCTCCTTATCAGGAGTGGGGCGGGCTCAGCCCCTCCCCAGGGCGGGCTGGCGCTGGGTGCAGGAAGCGAGTTGCCAACATGCGGAGGGTTCCAGTTGGGGCCCCACCTTTGTTCCCAGTGAGCACAGGAAGCAAGGAAGGAATGGGCCCGTGCCCCCTGCCCCCCCCCCCCCCCCCACCGCAAAGTGTCCCTCATCTGGAGGGAAGCTCGGTTCAAACCAGAAAAGCCACCAACTCCTGCTTCCTGCACGAACCGTCCCCTGTAGGAAGCCATCTCCCATCTCCAGCCTGTCACAAAGTGGCGGCCTTTGGGCCATGAAACACCACCGGGCTGTCAAGAGAGAAAGTCATGCCATTGAAAGGATCGGATCCGGGTTATTTAGGAACCTGGGAGGTCAAGCAAGTTCAAGCCCTAGAGGTCCCCTATCACCACAGACCCTTGAAGAAGACCCCGAGGGGGAAACAACTTTCTTTTCTGGGCCCCCCACAAGAGCCTGTTTTTAAACATGTAAACCTCAGAGCTGTGCAGGGGAATGGCTGAAGAGAAACTGGTCCCTAGTCATGCACCACCTCCTCCCCACCCCACCTCCACTCTGTCCCTCCACATGTGACACGCTTGATCAGTAACCCCCAAGGGTCCCTCCTGTCAGGCCCCTACTCAGATGTGACCTTGGAGGGTCCCATCATCTGCACTGGGATGTAAGCTTTTTTTTCTTTTTTAATCTTTATTTTTGAGAGACAGAGCGTGAGTAGGGGAGGAAGAGAGAGAGGAGACACAGAATCCGAAGCAGGCTCCAGGCTGAGCTGTCAGCACACAGCCCGACGCGGGGCTCGAACCCACGAACCGCGAGATCACGACCTGAGCCAAAGTCGGACACGGGATGTAAGCTTTAGGCCTTGTGCTCACTGCTGGCTCCTGGCAGGAATGGAGCGTTTCTAGAGAGAATGGGTTTGGGGCCGGAGGGAACAGAGCCTCTGGTCAGTAGCGCCGGAGTGCAGCAGGGCGCCCGCAGAGACGAGGCCCTTCTGAACTTGCCACCCAGATAGAGGAGGGGGCCTGCCGGAGATTCCCAGGGGAAGGCCAGTGTATGCAAAGTCAAGGCAGCAGGAAGTGCAGCCGGCTGCTGGCCTCAGCAGCTTCCTAGCTCAGAAAGCTGCTCCGTTGGAGCAAATGAGGAAGTTTCACTCCCACCCTAGTCCAAGGTTTTAGAGTTTGCTGCAATCACGTTCAAGTGGAATGAAAAGCCTACTCGAAGTTTGGTTGAGAGCAGTGAGGTCTTTTTTGTGTGTGTGGTTGCCAAATGATCCTTTATTGAAGGATCTTCCTTCGTAGTTCTCAACTAACTGGGCATCCCACCCCTGCTGATGTCATCTATGGTGTCACGAGGCCCTCGACATGGCCACTCCCACGGGGCAGTCTCCAGGATCTCAATGGTTCCACTGAGTTCTCTAAGTAAAGGCTGGTGCCGTATGCTGGGCACTGTTGACAAGCTCATTAAAAGTGAGTATTCTGACTATGCTTCAGGTCTTCCCGGTCTCCTGGCAGTTCCCTGGGGGCTCTGATCAGGGCAGCGGCAGAAGGTACGCCCTGGATCAGGGGCCTGTCCCCAACAGTTTTACTGTCCTCCTCAGGCCCTTCCAATCACTGGCTGCCTCAGCAACGTCATCACTGTTTTTCGTGACAGCGGGGCCAACTGACAGCAGGCCGGGGTGGATGTGGTATCCCCGGCGGGCACATCGGGAGGATTTTGATCTCACTGGGGTTGAACTTGAGGCTGCATGGCGGAAGTGGCTGGTGCGGGATGAAACCCGATCTGGAGAAAGGTGCACGGGGGCCTCCTCTGAGCAAAGAGCCAGAAGTGAGAGCGGGGAGTTCTCTCAAAACGCAAACACAGAGCAGCTGACAGACTGGGTCTCCCAAGAAGGTGGTCCAAAGACTCTCATACCGGGAAACATTTTTTGCTCTTGCCCGGGAGCCGGTGTTCTCTCCATCCAGCTGGTTTCTGGCGGAGATTAGAGGGTGAAGAGCGAAACAGCACAGGAAATTACCCGAACCTCTGGAGTCTGGTGCCCTTCTGGATAGGGAAGCACCCCACCCCCCAACCCTTTCAGCTGGCGTGGGGCGACAGCGCCACCTAGTGACCGAAGCACGGAGGTCACCCAGGGCAGCCCCATTACAAAGAGGCTCTGGTTCCCAGTCAACTCACACTCCCACCTCTCCCGCACTCCAGGTGGGAACCCTGCGGGACCTCGGCCTCAAGGTCATTTAGCAAAACAAAATTACAAGGACATAACAACGTATAACCACGCCCGACTGGCTTGTTTTATTGGAGAAGGGCACGTGGAGTTAACAACGTGAAGACAGTTGGGAGCTGAGGTCGGGAAGAACACCCTCCCCTCCCCGTACGTGCCCACTGCCCCAAATAAAAAATAACCAACTATGGGAGAGCAGCCGAGACAGCGACTGAGGGCGGCAGAGAGACCATGCGTGTGCTGGGAGGGCCCAGAGGCAGCGGCGGTGCGAGTAACTTGAGTACGAGTCTCCGTGTCTTGCACGTGGGTCTATATAAATATAGAGACAGAAGTCGTTCGCTTTCCCCTGCTCTCCCCTCTGCTCGGCGCGGCTGGCCGCGGTCCCGGCTCCTCTTTCCACACGAGGGCGGAGGGAAGGGGATGATGAGGAAGTCATCACCGAATTGCGATCAGACCCACATCCATCAGCTTCTGGATCTTCTGTGCTATTACAGGATTCTTTAAGTGTCTGATGGGGAAAAAAAAGCCAAGTTAGGTGAAATGAGACTTGACCTGAAAAGGGCTCTCTGCTCTCGAGGCCACCCCCATGCGACCCCCTCAAAAGGCGCCAACAGGAGGCGGCTGAAGGGTCTCCGGAGAGGACCGTTCTGTGAAGGCCCGGGCCCTGCCGGGCAGGAGCCCACGGACACAGCTTTCAGCCGAGGCCGCTCCGTCTTCCCGCCAGGCGGCTCCAGCTACCGTGGCCGACGCAGCAAGGAGGCCCTTTGGGCTCCCCGCCAACGGCCCCGCCGCCTTTTCGCCGGGAAGAGAACACACGGCGGCCGCTCGCCCGGACCGATCACATCCCTACCCACCTTGCGCGGCCGCACCTCTCTCCACCTCGTCCCCTGGGGCCACCTCCGCCCCCCTCTACTTACTCGCTGAGCGCCTGGGGATCCTTCTGCATCTGTTCCAGGATGAGCCGCATGGCCGGGTCACTCATGATCTGCTGCACCTCGGGGTCGGCCATGGCCCGTCGCTTCACATCCTCGGGGCTGTCGTGCCGGTTGTACTGGGCCATCATACAGCGCTGGTACCCGTCTGCCGCCTCCTGCATCCCAGCAAAGCCAACAGGGGAGGGCGTTAGCACTAACCGGGTCACCGTTTCGGCCCAAACACAGGGAACGGAGAAGTGGGAAGTCAGAGCGAAGCGGGCAAGAGGAAAAGAGTCGGCGAAGAAACATCGAGACGACCCGGAGGAGGACCGGAGGCAGGGGAGAGACTCCCCCCCAGCCCCGGAGGCCAGAAGCAGCCTCACCTTACAGTTGGAGTCCAGATCTAAGGCCTTCTGGTAGACGTCCATGGCTTTCGTGTAGTCCTTCATCGCTTCCAGGGCAGCCGCTTTCCGCGTGTACCCCTTGACTGCGGACAGAGACGGGAGCGGTGAGGCGTTTTCCAGAACGCGGCTCCAAGGGGCACCACTCCCACCCTGTCATGCGAACACCAACATCCTTCCCCCCACCCCGTTGGCGCCGCTAGCTCCTGCCGCAGGCCCCTCTCGCTCTCTGGGCCACGTCCAGGGACGGAGAGGGAGCGGGAAAGCACTTACTGAAGGTCGGCTCTAGCTGGATGCATTCCTCACAGTCCTGGGCAGGAGAGGAAAGGAGACAATTAGGCTCACTCCTTCAGATAAACTCCTCGAAAGCAGAACGATCAACAGAACTCTTCGCCTGGCCCCACGACAGTGTTCTTTCGCATCCGGCACTTCTGTTAACCCGGGCATCTGGGCCGTCTCACAGACGGCCCAGCCGAGGCGGCTGGGAGAGCAAGTCAAGCAGAACCACGAGGGACGGCCATTCCAGACTATGGACCGCCGACCCCACCTAAGGCGAGTGGCCTAGACTCTTCAAAAGGCTGAGGTTATGGAAAAAAATGCAAAAAGTGGGCAAAGTTCTCGTTTGAGGAACTGAAAAGGACATGACAACCAGAGGAAACACACAACCTGGACACGGGCAGCTTTCAAGGGGATTTGGGGGGAAATCTGAGCAGAGGACCGCAGCAGATGGCCCTCGGGCCTCCATTCCACGACCAGGCGGTGCGACTGACACTGTGACTGGAAGGGAAGAATCCTTTCAGGAAAAGCACTCAGGAGCGCAGAGTGCCAAAACCTAGCCTACTTCTTTTCGCAGATGGTTCCACAAAAACGCATCCCTACTGCTTGCCAAAAGAGGTGGAGGGCACACAGACGTTCTGGCTATTTCTGTTTGAAGTACCTACAAGGTGGAAAATCCCAGCGAAAAGAATGCAATGCGGTAGAGTTTCAACACCCCGGCCCGCTTGCAACTATTCCAGCCAAAAGCTAGATCAGAAATGGTTCCGTTCACTGTTCCCCTTTGTGTAGCTGGGGGAGGACGTGCTCTTCCTCACAGGCAACCGCCGAGGTTCTGCACTTCGCAAACCAACCTGTTTTTGACGTTGCCCTTGTACCCATATGGGGTGACCTTTCGAAGCCAGGCACAGGCCCAGAAGTTAGTGGCCTCAAAAAACAAAACCTGTGTGTGTCTCTAGATGGGTCACGTTTTGTCACCTTCCCAGAAGATGGTCCGGGGATGGACCACACTTTAAAAATCGTCTAGCCTCCCTCTCTCTGCCCCTCCCCCACTCACACTCGTCTCTCTCAAAAATAGACACTTAAAAAAAAAGGAGGAGGGGGCCTGGGTGGCTCCGTTGGTTGGGCCTCCTTAGTTGGCTCAGAGGTCATGATCTCGCGGTCTGTGAGTTCAAGCCCCACGTCGGGCTCTGTGCTCACAGCTCGGAGCTTGGGGCCCACTTCGGATTCTGTGTCTCTTTTCTCTCTGCCCCTCCCCTGCTCGCGCGCCGTCTCTTGCAAAAATAAACATAAAACATTCAAAGTCACCTAGAGAACAGTTTAGAAATCGCTAACAGAGGCACAGAGCAGGTCATGTTCAAGAGAGCCATGAAGATTTCCTTCCCAGCGTCGACATGATCACGCGAGACCATACTCAATATGCCCGAGAACAGCAGAGCTGCTAAGGGAGCTAATCAAAAAAGGACCAAAGATGGCGAAGCTTCTGCGGGAAACGATGCCACGGTTCTTCAGTATAAACGCACGCATAATTACAGGCAGACAAACACTGTGCTGCCCCAGGATGCAGCACCACCGCTGGGAGAGGATGCCTAGAAGATCAGAAAGCGGGGTACCTATGCGAGGTAACAGTACTCAGCCTTCAGGAGGAAGGAAACACGGACACCTGCTACAGCACGATGCTCAGGGAAATGAGCCACACACGAAAGAACAAATACTGGATGGTTCTACTTACAGGAGGTCCCTAGAGGGGTCATATTCAGAGAGCCAGAGAGTGGAATGGTAGCCGCCAGGGGTCAGGGGAGTGGGAGTTAGTGTTCAAAGGGTGCACTTTCAGTTTGGGAAGATGGAAAGGTTCTCGATGAGGAAGGCGGTGATGGGTGCACAACAATGGGAATGAACTTGAACTTGACCCCAATGAACTGAACATGTAAAGTGTTAAAAAAAAAAAAAAAAAAAGGGGGGGCGCCTGGGTGGCTCAGTCGGTTGGGCATCCGACTTCGGCTCAGGTCACGATCTCACGGTCCGTGAGTTCGAGCCCCGCGTCGGGCTCTGGGTGATGGCTCAGAGCCTGGAGCCTGCTTCCCATTCTGTGTCTCCCTCTCTCTCTGCCCCTCCCCCGTTCACGCTGTGTCTCTCTCTGTCTCAAAAATAAATAAAACGTTAAAAAAAAAATTAAAAAAAAAAAAAAAAAAAGGGAGAGGGGGGAGGGGAAGCGATGGGGAAGAAAAAGAATCCATCATCGGCGAAGACGGAAACGGATCCACGTTTCCAAATATTCCCAACCACACTAACAACTGATGGGCCAGGAGTGAGCCAGCATACGTCCTGCATTTTACAAACCTCACACGCACGGCACCATCCCTCTAAGTCAAAGTAAGAACATCAAAAAGACGTTGACGACGTGAAAAGAGAAAAAACAACGTTCCTCACGCACAGATTCGCTGCCGTAACAGGCACTGCACACTCCCCGATGTGCCCACCTTGAGCGCCAGCTGAAACTCCAGGAGTTTGGTGTAGCAGGCGGCTCGATTGCTGTACAATTTGGCATCTTTTGGGTTCCGTTTGATGGCTTCTGTGTAATGCTTCATGGCCTGGGGATAATCCCCTGGGTAAGGAAAGAAGAAACTTTTTTAGAAAGCAAAAAGCCACCCTCCCCCCCCCCCCCCCCACCGAGGGCATTTAGCTTGCAGTCCGCCAAGGCGCAGAGAACACGTCTGCATCACTCATCACTCATCCAGAAGCTCTGTCACCTGAGCTGGAATGTACCTTTATTGTTTATTTTTGCACAGTGACAGAGTGCAAGTAGGAAGGGGCAGAGAGCCTGACGCGGGGCTTGAACTCATGGACTGTGAGATCGTGACCTAAGCCAAAGTGGGACGCTTAACCGACTGAGTCACTCAGGCGCCCCTGTAACATACCTTTCTGAAAACATTCGTTGCCTTTGTTCTTTTCCTCCAAGGCCAGGTCGGGGTTTATATAGGCCAGCCGCTCTTGCTCCTTCAGAATTTTCTCCGCCTAAGAAAAAATAATCCTTGGAGTAATCATTTACACTGTCGTAAACCTAAACATTGGACTAAAATAAAGGTCTGATTCAGATTTTGATTTTCAGAAAGTACTGTCAGCAACATTTTAGTTTTTGTTCAGAGCATGCAACTCTTCATCATCTTGGGGCTGGGAGTCCGAGCCCAGGTTAGGTGAAGAGCTTACTTAAAAACAAAAGAATTACACCTTCCTCATCATGAAAACACACAGTGAAACGATGAGCAGTACTGACATACGCTTGGTACAAGATTAAGCGTGAATACGAGGATGTGAATATGAGGCATGTGTTAACAGCACAATTCACTTTCTGACCCGTCTTTCTGTGAATAAAAATCGACCCCACTCCATAATTTAGGACAACTGGCATGATAACACGACGCTTTGGTTGTGTAAAATAAAAAATAAATCTTAAGTCACAATAATAACCCTAACGGCACTGACCTTCAGTAAAAGGTTACGATCTTGGCCGACAAAAAGGACAGCAAAAAAATCGCGGTTATTCCTTACACGTTGTCAAGCGACAAGGACGAGGTATAAAATGACCAAAGACGCGACTTAAAAAAAAATCTTAACGGTTCATTATTAAACGTAATGCTACAGTGGATAAGTTAAGAAATACCAGGACCCGTATTCTTTCCCTACCCACCTGTTGGCATTTCTTGAGCACATCTGGGGTTCGGTGCTCTGCCAAAGACTTGTTGTAGAAATGGATGGCGTCCTTATACTTTTCCTCTTTGAAGTACGAGTTGCCAATTCGAGCATAAGCTCTAACGAAACAAGCAGAAAAGGAATGTGCTGAGAGCAAAGCAGAGACAAGGGCAGCTCCTGGAGAGAAGCGCCCCCCGCCCCCATCCCTCCCGCTCGGACACCACACCCTCCAAACACCTCTTGTCTGGACGCCCGTGGCCTCCTGTCCAGCCCACGGCTTACAGAGCAGGCTGTGTGGCCAGCCACCCTCCTCCCCACGCAGGAAAACTTAGGTCTTGGACATCGACCCCTCCACCCCACTCGAGGTACCGCCAAAGGTCGCGCGTACTTGGCAATCTGTCGATAGTCTTCTCGGTTTTCTCGCCCCACTTCGATGGCCTTCTCACAGAGCTCCCGGCATTTACTGTAGTCGCCCTTCTCGAAGTACACGGCTGCCGGGCAGGATGGTTAACGAAGAGTCAACCCGTGTCCCTCCCCGGGACCGCCCGACGACAACGAAGTCACCCCTCGGCCTGGGCCTCACCTGCTTGATTGGTCATGTAAGTCATGTTGGTGGGGTCCAGGTCCTTGGCTCTGTCGTAGTGCTTCAAGGCCGTGTCGAAGTCTTTTTTCTTGTAGGCCTCGTTCCCCAACTCTTTTTCTTTCAGCGCCTAGATGAGGTGTGGAAGGAGCACTGAGCAAACCGAACGGAGGCGGCAAAGAGCTTGCGACCCGTCACGGGCCGAGCAGCGCGCACGACTAGCCTTGCGTGCGGGAGCACGGTCCCCGCGCTGCGGCCACTTCTCAGCCAGCTGCAGGATTAAAGGCAGAGGGCTGTTAGAACGGGACGCTAATGGGGTGCTTGGGTGGCTCAGGTCATGATCTCGCAGTTTGTGAGTTTGAGCCCCGCGTGGGGCTCTGTGCTGACAGCTCAGAGCCTGGAGCCTGCTTCGGATTCTGTGTCTCCCTGTCTCTCAATAATAAACGTTAAAAAAAAAAAAAAAAAGAAAAAGAATGGGATGCTAAGGTCTCACCTCTGCCTCCTCAAAAACTCCCCCTTTTCTATCTACTCTCCTGGACTTGGTCAGAAAATAAAGGGCTTTCTCAGGGGAGAGAAAATCCCTCCGACCTGAAGCAAGTTGGGAGAGAACAGCAGTTTTCTACCCGGTTTGACCACGGGAGGCCGTGGCAAGTCCGGTTTCCGTGAGGCGGCCACCTCGGGGGCTCTGTGGCCAGAGCGGCAGAGGGAGGGGTCGGGGATGCTGACAAGGGTCTGTCCCCAGGGCATGAGTCTCAGCACAGCGCTTCACCGCCCACACCACAGGGCCAGCTTCCAACTTCAAGACACCCCGAACCGATGCTTACTCATGTGAAAGTGCTTAATTTGGCAACAATCTGTTGTTCCTGATAAGAAAGGAAATAAAATCACCAAAGCACACGCCTCCCGCTCTGGAAGCCAGTGTCGCTAAGTGGACAACTTTCAACTACACGCCACGTCCAACCAGAAAGCAGACGCCTGAGGACGCGCGCAGACGACATCCTTCTGGGTCACAGCAAGGACAAGGGTCACCCAGAACCTGCCCGGCTTGCCCTGACCCACACCCACGCTGGTGGCAAGGGCGCAACTCCAGGGACCTCGGAAGGGCAGCTCGTGCAGCCACAGGTCCCACGCGCGCCGTTCTTGTGAAATCGCTCGGAAAGGGAAGCGTTTCACATGCCGACCGCTCCGATGGAAAACAGTGACCCAGCGCTCAACGACGACAGCCGCCCCCGCGTCCCGGACGTCCTGCGGACAACGCTGTCCGAAACGTGCGAGAGGAAGGAGGAAAAACGAGACCTGCTTCTTATTCTCTGGAAGATCTTCTTCCATCGGCTCTGGCTTGGTGTCCTTCTTGGGAGGCGGCGGCGGAGGCGGCGCGGCCACTTCCTCGTCCTCATCCATGCTGCCCAGGTCGACCCCCAGCAGGACGCTGAGCGTCGTCATGATCCGGGGATCCTGCAGTTTCCTAGCAGTGGTTTAAAAAAAAAGAGAAGAGAAAAGAAAAGAAAAGCACAATGATTTGTTATTTCTCCTCACAACTGATTTTAGTATTAGGTTTTCAAATAAGAATTCGGTGGACTAACTCTCATCACTCCTTTGGAAAGTGACTTTTTTCTTTTTAAGTTTATTCGAAAGAGAGAGACAGAAGGCGCACAGGTGTGTGCAGGGGAGAGACACACAGGGAGAGAAAAACCCAAGCAGGCTCCGTGCCTGTCAGCACAGAGCCCGAGGCGGGGCTCGAACGCACAATGCCGGGATCACGTACCTGAGCTGAAGTCAAGTCAGACGCCTGACTGAGTCACCCAGGCAGCCCTGTCCACAACGGAGCTTAAACCCACATTTGCCACTAAACCTCAGATTACCGTGTCAGAGAGCTGCTCACCCACAGAAAAAACTGCAAGATTCTGCACCAGCCATGAGGTACCACCGGGGAACACTCAACCCTTCAAAAATCCATTCCCGACGAGCTAACAGATGTCAAATTTACTTCTCGAGGCCAGGAGACACAAAGAGGGACGGGATCTCAGGAGTCAGAGATTCAGAGTCACGAATACCGATATGACTAAGAGACGCGTCTGTACACCTGACACTCTCTTCCACCATGACCTTCACTGCAACATCCCAGGAGACAGCGTCTGATATGTATGCAAAGGATAGACCTGGTGCCAGATCAGAATTATGGGAGAGCAGCAGAGAGGCACTTGAAGGTTAGGAATGAAGATTCCAAATTATTCCGACACGTGTCCTCTTTAACCCTTTCCAGAAAGACAAACCAACAAATACCTACCGCTCACAGGAGAAAAACAAAGGCAGAAACCCTGCTGTCTGAGGAACACCTCTACACACACACACACACACACACACACACACACAGGATCCCAGAAAAGAAGTACCACGTTCACACCCATTTCCAGAGACAACGGTGCTGCCTCAACTTACGTGCCCAGGTCGGACGGTTTGCTTCTCAGTTGTTCTATCAGTTCCCGGTAGGTAGGATCAGCGAGCAGTGTCCTCGTTCTGGGGTCGCTCTCCAACTTCTGGTACAGATTGGGCATGTTGAAAGGGTTCATGAACTTCCTCTCTGTTCCGAACAAAGGAAAGCACATGATGAGAAGTCAGTTCGCTTGAGTTTTATGCCCCCTAGCCCACCAGACATTTGGAGGGACCCTCAAAGTTAATCCCATTAAAAAAATTTCAAGGTGTGTTTTGGGGCGCCTGGGTGGCTCAGTCGGTTAAGCATCCAACTTCGGTTCAGGTTGTGATCCCACGGTTCGTGGGTTTGAGCCCCACACTGGGCTCTGTGCTGACAGCTCAGAACCTGGAGCCTGCTTCGGATTCTGTGTCTCCCTCTCTCTCAAAAAGTAAACATTAAGGGGAAAAAAAAAAAGTGTGTTTTGTTTCTGAGACAGAGAGCGAGCTGGGGGAGGGGCAGAGAGAGGGAGGGGGAGGAAGGGAGGGAGGGGGAGAGGGAGAGAGGGAGAGAGGGGGAGGGGGGGAGAGAGGGGGGAGAGAGAGGGGGGAGAGAGAGGGGGGAGAGAGAGGGGGAGAGAGGGGGGAGAGAGGGAGAGGGGGGGAGGGAGGGAGGGAGGGAGGGAGGGAGGGGGAGGGAGGGAGGGAGGGAGAGGGAGAGAGGGAGAGAGGGAGAGAGGGAGAGAGGGAGAGAGGGAGAGAGAGGGAGAGAGGGAGAGAGGGAGAGAGGGAGAGAGGGAGAGAGAGGGAGAGAGGGAGAGAGAGGGAGAGAGGGAGAGAGAGGGAGAGAGGGAGAGAGAGGGAGAGAGGGAGAGAGAGAGAGAGAGAGAGAGGGAGAGAGGGAGAGAGGGAGAGAGAGGGAGAGAGAGGGAGAGAGGGAGAGAGGGAGAGAGGGAGAATCCCCAGCAGGCTCCATGCTGGCCATGCAGAAACCCAACACCGGGCTCAAACCTACAAACCGTGAGACCACGACCTGAGCGGAGATCAAGAGTTGGACTTTTTTTTTTTTTTTAAGCGTTTACTTATAATTGAGACAGAGAGAGAGCATGAACACGGGAGAGAGAGAGACAGAGGAGGAGACACAGAATCCAAAGCAGGCTCCAGGCTCCGAGCTGTCAGCACAGGGCCCGCCACGGGGCTTGAACCCACAAACTGCAAGATCATGACCCGAGCCGAAGTCGGACAACTCAACTGGGCCACCCAGGTGCCCCTGAGAGTCGGACGTTTAACTGGGCCGCCCAGGTGCCCCGAAGTTAGTCCCATTTAAAAAAAGAAAGAAAGAAAGAAACCAACAGTGTACTGGGGCCTACCTGCCAACCGGGCCTCCATATTCTGTAAGCCCTCTTTGAGCTGAGGATTATTTGCTTCATGTTTTAAACCCTCTTCATAGGTTCTCTTGGCTTCTTCAAATCGGTTTAAGAACTCAAGAGCTGCTGCTTTTCGCGAATAGCCCTTAAACCAAAAAGAAAGAACATGACAAAATAAAGAACACCTAGAAGTCCAGAAGACGAACTCCAAAGAAGCTATTTTACGCTCCCTGGGACAAAATGGATATTCACGTGAAGGCCAAAGGAAAACAGGAGGAGAAGCACGTGACGCCAAGACTGAAAACCGTAAGGATCCGGCCACATCTCAAAGACGCTCACCCGCCCCACCTCGATTCATCTTCCGACCCGGGGTCGTCCGCTCCTCTGGTGGCATTTTCTTTCTCAGCAGCGCCAGAGATCAGACCTGCCTTCACAACCGACGGCACCTCGGACGCGACAAGTGCCACGACTCCGAGGAGCATCCTCCGACCGGGAGGACAGCGGAGGGGCGATACGCCATGCAGCCTACTGGGATGGGCAGCCAGCCGGGTCGGGAGGGCCCAGTATTCGAAAACGGCACACCAAGGAGGCATTTCTGTGAAGCGTCAAGAGCCCCAGTCCACCCACGGCTTACCTTGCCCCAGTCGGGCTTCAGGTCCACGGTTCTGCAGCCATCCTCATAAGCCTTCTGGTAGTCACCTTTCTTGGCGTAGGCCGCTGAGCGATTGCTGTAGAGCACGTGGTTCTGGGGATCCAACTTGATGGCCTCAGAGTAGCACTGTAACGCATCATCGATGTTGCCGGCACTCAGGGCCTTATTGCCCTTCTCTTTCAGCTCGTTCACCTGAGGAAAAAAAGGAACCAATGTAGTCTCTTCCGTAACACGCTGTTTTTTCACGTTTTTCCTAGTTCTTGAGACAACGTGCGTGCGCAAGCGGGAGAGGGGCAGAGGACCCGAAGCGGGGTCCATGCTGACAGCAGTGAGCCCGATGTGGGGCTTGAACTCACAGACTGCAAGATCATGACTTGAGCCCAAGTCGGACCCTCAACCGACTGAGCCACCCAGGTGCGCCAGTCCCAATTTTTTTTTTTTAATTTTTTTAATGTTTGTTTATTTTTGAGACAGACACAGCATGAACGGGGGAGGGGCAGAGAGAGAGGGAGACACAGAACCGGAAGCAGGCTCCAGGCTCCGAGCCATCAGCCCAGAGCCCGACGCGGGGCTCAAACTCACGGACCGCGAGATCGTGACCTGAGCCGAAGTCAGACGCTCAACCGACTGAGCCACCCAGGCGCCCCATCCGGTCCCAATTTTTTTTTTCAACGTTTTTTTTTTTTTTTTAATTTATTTTTGGGACAGAGAGAGACAGAGCATGAACGGGGGAGGGGCAGAGAGAGAGGGAGACACAGAATCGGAAACAGGCTCCAGGCTCCGAGCCATCAGCCCAGAGCCTGACGCGGGGCTCGAACTCACGGACCGTGAGATCGTGACCTGGCTGAAGTCGGACGCTTAACCGACTGCGCCACCCAGGCGCCCCCCGGTCCCAATTTTTTAAGCGACACTCATACTTCGGTTGTCAACAAAAAAGTTACTTTACACACCGAGAGAAAGAAAGCGTGAGTGAATTCATTTGCCATCTCCCACGCCTTCGGGTGGGGCCAACAAGAAAAGTAAGTAACCAGGAAAAGCAGGCTGACGCCTCGCTCTCCGCTGGCTCCAGTTCGGAGGAACGCGCGGCAGCCACCGTTTTCTCCAAGCCTCCACCTGGGGCTGACGAAGCCACTCTCTAGAACACACTCATGAGCTCCTTTCGTGGAAAAAGAAATTCACTGGCCACGGGAACGCCAAGGAGCCCAAACGGTAAACCGAACACAGGCCTAGTGGCCTAGTCGGTCACTCCTCGCGGAAGAGACCATGGCGAAGGGAGGAGCAGGAGTGGGCAGGGACACAGGCGCCCCAGCGAGCGACCTGAAGGCTTCGCGATGGCTTCCTGGGAGCCTAAAGATGCTTACCCGCAATCAGGAAGAATCTATTTCCGTGCCCAGGTGGGGTCACCCATCACAACGTGATAGAGCTAACTCCCCAGATCAGCCTTTGCCGCGCGTAATTATTACTATAAAAGATACACAAGATAATAACAACCTACTTGTGGTTTAATCCCCTACCCTCTCCAACGTTCAGAACGTGGTCCTGATTATAGGGCTTCTCCTAACACCATTCTCTCTCCAGATCGATCATCCAGCCAGCCGTGAGCCGGCACGGGCTGATGCAAGAAAGAAGTGTTAAGGGAAACACTTCTGGAGCCTCGGGGCAAACCAGTTGGGAACTTCCCTCCATCAACCAGAGATGTGGGAGAGACGGCCTTGAAAAAGAAAAAGCCCCGCAAACAGGGCAACTCTAGCAAGGGATAAAAACCTTCGAACCCGGGAAGGAGACCAGAAAGCAAAAACTTAAAAAACTAGTATCAAGCGGCAGCTGAGAACGGCGCCGTGGACTTCTTGTCTCTCCCACAAAACCCCCGTTTCCACACGGAGTGCTGACCAGCAGTAGGTCAGGAAATCAAGCCTGCAGGTGGCGACCAGCACTTTAAAAGATCAAGTAGGATAGAAAATACCAGCACACCAGGCACACGATGGCAAATGCCATCATGCTAAATAAACGCGCTACACGGTTGCAGGTCCACACTGGGTCTCGGGTAAAAGGTGTATTAACTACCCTGGGATTTATCTGAAAAGCGCGAAGTTGAAAACATCAAAACATGAAAAACTGGACACTCCAATCCCTCCACCTTGGATTATTTCCTAAAACTGAAATCCAGATCTCCAAGCTGGAGATGAAAACCAAAGGCAGAGGCGTCGCATGTCCAACCGGCCCAGGAGAGCAGGTCCTCTGACACACAGAGGTAAACCGCCAGGCTGCCTGCACCACAATCACAAAGTTGCCGTCCTGACTTCACTCGTTCATTCACTGTCTGCCCCCACGTATGTGTTTTAGCTCTATCTACTCTATCTACAAGGGGTGGTGCGATTTTAAAAAGTTTTTTTTTTTTTCCTATTTTGATAACTGAGGGACAAACCCCTTCAATTGAAGAGCGATGTGCTTCTCATTCCAGAACTCATTTTCTTGTCCGTACCTCAGTCTGTTTAATCCCAGATGCAACTTTACTATCCCAACTGAGCAAAAACTTTTTTAACCCCTCCACTTCCACTCTTTCTTAATTTACCAAACAGGCTCCAGATCTGGTTCATCGTTACGCTTCCACTGACAAAGTTTCCGACTGAATAAAATCTCTCCAGGCTTTTCACAACCTGCGGGCTGCGGAGGATACAATTAAGCCACCGAAAAGCAACCAGCAGCGGTTGCAAACTCGGTCCCCTAAAAATGAGCCGAGACACATGACTTACTTCTGGCTGCTTAATCTACACAGCCTACTACACGACATTTTCTACAGCGACCAATTCCTCCTTGGGTAACCAGAAACCAACTCTCCAGAAAGATCAGCCTTCAGCTACTCTCGAATCACACACACACCCCAAAACAGAAAAAAAGAACGGGAGGAGCCTCACATCTCTCTGCAAGACGCTGCTAGACCTGGACTGGTTCTACGGACTTTCGCCGCACCGTCCCTTTCCTGCACCGGGCAGATAAATCGGCCCGCTTACTCTCAAACCTTCCATCAACGCTCTTCCATCCGGCCTTTCCAGATGCAGGAAAGTAGGATGTGCTATCTGGCTACTTCCAGTGTATTTCCGTCCCGCTCCCTGCATCCCTCCAAGTTAACTGTGACCAAGTCCGTGTGGCTTCTCCGTCGGCAATCCCCGCTCTCCCGGGTGGCGCATTCCCTGGCGTGGACCCGGTCCCTCCCGCCGGTTCCGAAGCCCCCCGCTCACCTCCATCTCTCCCAGCGCCGCCCTACCCCCCACCCCCCCCCACCCCCCCGCCGCCGCCGGCTCAGTCCAGGGCCACCTCCCGGGAGGCCTCCGGGGCCCAGCCACGGCCTCTCTTCCCGCCGCGGGCCCGACTTAGAGCCGGACTGTCGCCGTCCCCCGGTCCTCCTCGCCGAGCCGGCAGGCGACGGGCGCTGAGTGGACCCCGCGCCCCCCGCGCCCGGGCCTGGCTACACTGCTCACCTCCCGCCCGGTGGGCCGCGGCCCTCACGCCTCGCCTCCCCAACTGCTCGCCCGGCCCCAGGCCGCCGCCCCGACCGCCTCGATTAGCGCCCGCCCCGCCGCCGCTCCTCCACTCGCGGCCCGGCCTCGGTCTGTCCCCGAGTGGCCCCGGGGCCTCGGCCCGCCCCTCCCCCTTCACCTGCTCCATAGCCCGGCCCGGAACCCCGTTGAATCGACTCCCGTCCGCTCCGCGTTCCCAACCGCACGCGCCGCCTCTGGAACCTACTAGAAGCTGCCGGGACCCCCGGATCCCGCCCCTTCCTCGCCTGCTCACTGGTCGCGCTCCCCGAGGGGGCTTTCTATCCTTCCCTACTATTGGCTTGAAGTCTGGCCCATCATCTTTGCTTCTCTATCATTGGACGCCTGAGAGTAAGCCCTCAGCCCTGCCTCCCCCGCGCCTCCGGATTGGACTCTTCCCGACAAGCCCCGCCCACCCCAGGCTCCACGATTGGAGGGAGGGGCGCCCTTCTGCGACGGGGATTGGTCGCTCGGCCCGCCAATCGTGGCCGCGCTGGCCGCGCCCATTGGTCCTGTTCTTTCTGGAAATTTCCACCTCTCCCATTGGGCTGACGGACTCCGTGAGGGAACCTCCTTCAGGTTAAAAAAAAAAAAGTCGATTGGGCGGAGAGTTGCCGACACTCCTGCGGTGATAGGCTTAAACGGCTACCCTTCAAAAGGCGGGGTTTCACCTCTGCAGGGGTTTATGGGAATCTCAGGACCCCGCGGTTCTCTGCCGCGGTGGCTCTGGCGGCCTGGGGGGAGGGGGGGGGGTGGTCTCCGCGCCGCTTCCCGGCTCCGTGGACTGCGAGTCCGGCCCAGGCGACCCGCTGCTCCCGGCGACGCAGAGCCCCCGGGTCCCGGCCGGTGGGGGGCGACGTCTGGGTCGACCTCGGGAGAGCTCCCGGGCCGTGCCCAGATCCCGCCGTTAGTAGCCGAAGGGTCGAAAACACCGAAGGAGCTGGGACTTGGGTGGGACGGACCCGGGGTCTCACCCTGGGGAGGCCGGGGGGACTCGCTGGATCCCCTCGTGTTAACGGGTCGGACATGTGGCGGGGCCGTGGGAGGTGTCCCGTTCATGCAGTAATTTCTTTACCGCTCGGTGAAGGGAGCCATTATTTGAGGATGGGAGGGGGGCGGGGAGGGAACAATGACGTCAGTGACGCGCTCGGTCACCTACTGGCGGGCAGTGGCGGCCCGGGAGGGCCTTTTGCAGCCGAGAGGCAGGGCAACGTGCGTGCGAGAGCACCCGGGGCAGCCAAAGGGTTTAGAGCGTGGAGGAGAGAAGCTGGTTTTTCCTCCTGGGCCGGTGTGTGCTTCACGGAACAAAGAAGCCGCACGACAGGTCTGCAGAAGGCTTGGATGAGGGTCTTGGGGGCCTGCTGTGTCCTTGTATCCCCCCTTCCGTCTCCAGCGCCGTCCCTGCCAGGGTTTCAAGTGTCCCCTCTATGGCAATGGCTTGTCTCCACAGCTTCCTCTTTTATCCCAGCTGTCTCTGGTCCCTTCTTAACCTTGCAGCCAAGGTCACTGCAGATCCACACCCCTTGCTTGAAACTCTTGGAGGCGTTAGACTGGGGCTCAGGGCCTGTGTGATCTGGCAGGCCTGCTTTGGCCGCCTCCTTCCCTGCCCTCCCATTTTCAGCACCAGACTCCGGCCCCCTGACATCTCCGTTGGTTAGACTAGGTGGGCTCCTTCACTCCGAGCCTGCCTGCAAACTGTTCCCTCTGTTGGGTTCCCCCTTCCACCAACTCTGCCGGGTTGATTCCCGCGCCCTGCAGGGCCGAGATGGGCTGTCAAGGTTCCTTAACAGTCCGCCTCCAACAAGTAGACTAATTTCTGCCCACTCTCACTGGCTTTCACTGTGGACCATACGTGTGTCCGTTTTTGCAGAGTCTGGTACATAGTAGGTGTTCATCAACCCATCGAATATCATTGAATGTGTCAGGTGCGATGGTCCGCTGGAGAAAATGCGGTAAAGAAAGCTGACAAAAATCGCTGTTCTTGTGGCACTCCTTCCAGAATTGTTTTTAATGTCTTCATTTCTTTTTGAGAGAGAGCAGGAGAGGGGTGGAGAGAGAGACAGAATCCAAAGAAGCCTCCAAGCTCTGTCTGAGCTGTCAGCACAGAGCCCGACGCGGGGCTCAAACCCACAAGCTGTGAGATCGTGCCCGGAGCCGGTCAGACGCTTAGCCCACTGAGCCACCCAGGCACCCCCTGTGGCACTCATTCTGGTGAGGGAGACGCACCTAAAAAGTTTCTAGGGCATATCTGCTTAAGTGTAGTGGAGAAAAACGGAGCAGGGAATGGGTTAAGGAGTGTTAGGTGAGGGTGACGGTGTTACATTCTTAATAACCTGGCCAGGACACAAGCCTCAGTGAGAAGGTCATATTTGAGAAAAGGCCTGAGGAAGTAAGGGAGTGAGTCTAATGGAAAATCTGAAGAAGAACCTTGCAGTCCGAGGCAACAACACATGCAAAGGCCCTGGGGTGGAAGCTGTACTGAGGTGGCCAGAATGGTGGGAGCAGGGAGGAAGTGGGAGAGCTGGGGCAAGAGGAAGCAAGGGCCGGGTCCTGCCAGGGTGAGAGGCCATTGTGTTCATGCCAGCACGTTTTCAACAGAAAAGTGACGTGATCTGACGGATCGGGACTCTGGCTGCAGTGTAGGTGACCTCTTAGGAAACCATTGCGGTATCCCAGGGGAGCGGCGACGGTGCCGTGGGCCACAGTGGGAGTGGAGGAGGGGTGGGAAAAGTTGGGAATCCAACTTCTGGAGGAGCCAACAGGATCTGTTCGTGCCTCGGACGTGGGGCATGAAGGAGGCAGGTGATTCCGAGGATTTGGGCCTCTCTTAACTCATCTGCTAAATACCCCCTTCCACAAGATCTTTCATTGGTCCTTGGCAATGTCTGCAGACCACCGCACTCTTGCTGATCCCACTGCTGTCTCCCCCCACAGCTGTTCTCCAGGCTTCTTTCCCATTCCTCCTCTCTCTGCATAACCCGGTCTCGTCACCACTGACGTCTCCATGGTCCTGTTACGGGCGGCACGCTACTCCGGAGGCAGGGGCTCACAGACGCGGCTTCTGTTGGGGTGGGTGGTGTCTTCTAGCCGGAGAGAGAGATGCCAGTCAACTCATCTGCGTGACTTCAAGCATCCTGCTTAGCCTCCCTGTGTTTCCGTTGCTTCTATTTTAAAATACGGATGAAAAAGTGTTTTGTTTTTGAGAGAGAGGGAGAGAGAGAGAATCTTAAGGCTCCACGCTCAGTGCGGAGCCCGACACGGGGCTTGGTCCCATGATTCTGGGATCATGACCTTAGCCAAAATCAAGAGTCGAATGCACGCCTGGAAGCCCCGAAAAAGTTTTAACGTCAGAGTTGTGAAGATCAAGTTGTTTGATTTTTTTTTTTAATGTTTATTTTGAGAGAGAACCTGCGCGTGCAAGTGGGGTAGGCGCAGAGAGAGAATCTGACGGTGGGAGCGGTGGAGCCTGATGCAGGGCTTGAACCCACGAACCAGGGAATCGTGACGTCAGCCGAAATCAAGAGCCCGATGCCCAACCCACTGAGCTACCCAGGCGCCCAAATTGTTTGATATTTGTAAAGCACTTAGAACGTTGCCTGCCTAAAGAGCAAGCATTATATGCATTTGTTAAGAACAAATGTAGAAATGAAGATAACTGAAGAGTGATGAGTGCTATAAAAATAGCAAAAGATAAGGGATAGAGAGTAACCAGGGAAGCAGGGAAGGAAGGAGCTCCTAGAGGCAGGTGGTTAGTAGTGAAGGCCCCTTGGACCTGGAGTGATGAGAAGCCAGCCAGGAACAGAGTTCCAGACAGGACAACAGCAGGTGCAAAGGCCCTGAGGTTAAAACAAGTTTGAAATTTTCAAGGGACCCAAAGAAGGCTTTTTCTATGCTCTAGTGTCCTTGCCTGTAAATGGAGATGATGAAGTTCCGAGGACTTCCCAAGGTTACTCCGAGGACAGGACAAAATAATCCACACTCAAGTCTTGTCAGACCCAAAACAAAATTTTGAAAGCCGCCTTTGAGAAGACAAAAATACAGATCAGAAGGGCTGTGAAGAGAGGACCCTAAAGCTTAAGTTGATCCCAGGTCACGGTAGAGTCACTCCTGAATGTTAAAAAATGTCAGCTCTTAACATTTTTTACCGACCTGGGCTTCTTCAAATCTCTTTGTAGATTCAGAGTGCTCTCGAGTGGGACGGGGAGGTGGCGATGCAGCCCGCCAGGGTCCCCTTCCCCAGATTCCTGGCACACAAGCAGAAGCTGTGCCGCAGAAGGTGTCCTGGCCCGTGCATTACATGACAGTTTCCGAGTGATTCATGCTGCTATTTTGGTGCTTTCTGCTCTCCAGGGTGGGGAGCAAGATGCCGAAGCCTGTCTTTGGAGTCGATTCTGAGGTCGTAGATCCTGGAGCGAATGAGAGACCGAAGGAGTAAACGTGCGTGACCAAATTCTCTGCAGAACAGCACCCCCCCCCCCAAATTAAAAATTCTCCCTCTATCAGAAGAAGGAAAACGAGCTGGAGCCCAGCAAACCCCAGAGCATGTGGGTTAGGGAATCGTTGCAGCTCAGAACTCTCGGGGTCTGTGGAACGTGGAATTTTGTTTTGGTAAGAACTTCCACTTTGGAGTGGGAATTTAAGACAGCCTGATTTTCCTTCTGCAAGCAAGCGAGAGCAGAGTTCCATTCCGGATTCTGAAAAGTGCCTAAAGAATATTTTCATGCGCACTTAACCGAGCGATTCTAACTCCCTGCTCTCCCGCTGAGGTAGAATCTAAATCCTGAGGAGCAGGGAAAGTGTGGTGGGGGAAGTAACGTGCCACAGCATTCTGTTCCATTCAGTGAACTTGTCTACGGAGCCAGGCAGCGTGCCAGATGCTTCAAAGAATAAAATGATGGTAATTATTATCTGATAATTATTCGTATGAGAGCCCCAGAGCCGAGCCTGGGACCTCACCACTGATGTTCCCTCCCAGGGTAATCTCAGTCAGTCTTGTAGCTATAAATCCCATCTCAGATGGCTCCCACAAGTCTATCTTCAGCCCAGATCTTGCTCCCAAGTTCTAGGCTTGTCCACCCCGCTGTCTCCTTAATGTCTCCACTTGGTGGCTAATGGACTTCCCGATGTGTTCAAATCGGAGCTCCCAATATTCTCCCCCCAGATCGTTCCTCCCTTGACTTCCTTCCCATCAATGTCCTCCTTA
Source organism: Neofelis nebulosa (assembly GCF_028018385.1). Classification (NCBI taxonomy): domain Eukaryota; kingdom Metazoa; phylum Chordata; class Mammalia; order Carnivora; family Felidae; genus Neofelis; species Neofelis nebulosa. The sequence continues at coordinate 107,494,605 of NC_080791.1, read as the reverse complement.
TTCTTGGACTGGTTCACGCTGAAAACTCTGGAGGTGTCCTTCACCCCTGTCTTCCACAACCACGTCCGGTCTGTCAGCAAACTCCGTCAGCTGGGCATAGACCCACAGACTCTCCAGCCATCTTCTAGCTTTGATTGGGGAACTTTGAGCCGGCGGGTGACCAGAGTCAGAGGGGACAACTTTGCAGGACGTCATGTGAGAGAGCCTGTGCTCACAGGCCGTATCCTCTGCGAGGTACAGGGTTGGGTTGGGGGGTGGGAGGAGAGCTTCTTTGGATTCAGGGAACCACGGAGGTGAGCCCAATGAGGACACTGACAACAGCCGTGGTAGTGGACTGGAGCTCTTCCTAAGGGTTAAGGTGCCACACACTCTCCCCCCGCAACCCGAGATCCCCCGGACAAGAATCCTTGTCGTAACTGGGGTAATGTTTCCTCACAAGCTGGGTAGGGAGGGGGCTGGGTAGGGAGCTGGAGTCAGAATGGGTTGGTCCCAAGGTTCAGGTTCTCAACCTGGCCGATTTTTGCCCCCAGAGGACATTTGGCAATGTCTGGAGACATTTAAAAAAAAAAAAAAAATTTTTTTTAAAGTTTATTTATTTATTTTGAGAGAAAGCGCGTGCAAGCAGGGGAGGGGCAGAGAGAGAGGGAGAGAGAGAGAATCCTAAGCAGGTTCCATGCTGTCAGCACAGAGCCCAGCACGGGGCTCGAACTCACAAACCCCGCGATCGTGACCTGAACCAAAGTTAACAGTCAGATGCTTAACCCACTGAGCCACCCAGGTATCCCTGGAGACATTTGTGATCGTCGCAACGTGGCAGCCAGGGATGCTGCCGAACATCCTACCGTGCACAGGCCGGCTCCCTGCAACTACGTGGTCCCGAGTGAACTGAGGCTGAGAAAGTCTTACCCAAGGAAACACAAGACATATTTCTTGCACGACCGAGCTTGGTTGAAACTTGAGAGTGAAGCCTGCTACACGGCAAGCAGATGTAAATTGATCAGGGTGTGGGGCGCCTGGGTGGCTCAGGGGGTTAAGCATCTGACTCTTGATTTCAACTCAGGTCATGATCTCGCGGTTCATGAGTTCAGGCCCCACGTCGGGCTCCGTGGTGATGGTGCAGAGCCTGCTTTGGATTCTCTGTCTCTCTGTCTGTCTCTCTCTCTCCCTCTCTGCCCCTCCTCTGTTTGCTCTCTGTCTCTCAAAAAATTAATTAATAATAAATTGATCAGGGCACATAATATGACAGGCAACACTAAGAGAAGGCTGTGAAGGAGCATCCTGGGACATAAGGACAGTGCAAGTTCACGGATACCTCCCTCCGTTGAAAGGGGGTCCATGTCCCTTGAATTCGGTGGCCTCTGCAATCACTTTGACCGATAGAATACACCGGAAGTGTCACTGCACCAGGTTCCAAGCCTTATAAAACTGCCAGCTTCCTCCTCCTGTCTTTTGGGACACTCCCTCTTGGAGCCCCTGTGCTGCCCATGTCAGAAGTCTGACTGCCCCAAGGCTGCCATGGTTGATTGGCTAAGGGACCCCAAGCTAGCCACACGGAAGGCCCCAGCTGTTCAGCCATCCCAGCCCAGGTATGAGAGGGAAGCCATATGGGACCCTCCAGCCCGGCGGCATCTCCTGCTGAGTACCACACAGTGTCCCCAGCGAGGCCGCTTGGAACAGAAGAATCCCCTAGCTGAGCCCTAACCCACAGATCACGAGATTCAATCAAATGGCTGTTGTTTCCCGCCGTCAAACCAGAGTAGCTTAAGGTAGTTTGTCACACAACAATACATAACCAGAAGGGTCCCCCCCGCCCCCCAAGGGCTGTTTCTCTGCTTCCTTCTTTTCTGCTGATGCTAGAAATCCTGCTGATACAGAGCTGTGCCTGTTCCGTGCACTTCTCTCCAGCTCTGTCCCAACTCCTTGTCCCAGTGCCATTGTCTCTCAGGCTGCCGAGGGGCACCCTTAAAAAGCAGCTGGTCCTGGGGACGCTGAGTGGCTCAGTCGGTTGGGCGTCCGACTTCGGCTCAGGTCATGATCTCACGGTCAGTGAGTTCGAGCCCCGCATCGGGCTGTGTGCTGACAGCTCAGAGCCTGGAGCCTGCCTCGGATTCTGTGTCTCCCTCTCCCTCTCTCCTCCTCCCCAGCTCATGCTCTGTCTCTCTGTCTCTCAAAAATAAACATTAAAAAAAATGTTTTTAATTAAAAAAAAGTCAGCTGGTCCTCAACCTTGACCAATACACCCTCCAGAGGTGTCCCAGTGTGTGGAATCTACACCCCACGTGGCACTCGGTCCTCCCCCTTTCCCCTCACCTCCACAGGCTCCGGCCTCTCTGGCCCTTTTCCGCTCTTTGAACTCTCTCTCTCTCTCTCTCTCTCTCTCTCTCTCTCTCTCTCTCTCTCTGTTTCTCTCTCGGCAGCTCCAAGCGCTGCCTGAAATGACTTGTACCAGCTGACTCGGTTACTTTGTGTCTCCTGCACTAGACGTTGCTTCCAGGAGGGCAGGGCCGGTGAGGTGATCTGTTCGCTGCTGGGCGAAGCTGGGGCCTGGGACGTTGTGCACACTGGTAAGCATGTGGCAAATGAGCGAACGAAACCTGTCACCCTTTGGCTCCCACTGTGGGTCCCTTGGCCTTTCCGAGAGGGGCTCTCTGATGTTTTGGTTTTTTTTTTTTCCCCTGGACTTCTTCACTCCCGATTCCGCTTATCCTCTGGACCAAATGGTTGGTTCCCCGCAGAACCAGATGTCACAAGCTCACTGTCTCCTTTCCACCACCAGTTTCTCGAGAGCTACCAAGTGGTGGAGATAGCCAGTGTGGGGAAACGGGCCCGCTCGTATCCGGCCGGTGGGAAGGTACACTTGGCAACATCAGTTCAAAATAAAAAGGCAATTCCACCCTTAGGAATTTATCCCACAGGTAAGCCCAGCCTGGTGGCACAAGGGTGTATATCACAGCCCCGTTTGTGACAGCCAAAGGGATGGAAACCCATGTGCATCCGTGGAGGATGCTGGGATGCTGCCTCTTGCTCGGGACGGAATCGTGTGCCCCAGATTCCTATGCGGAAACCCTCACCCCTCACTGTCATGATCCTGGAGGCAGAGGCTTTGGAAGGTGGCCCTCGTGATGGGATTCGTGCCTTCATAACACGAAACCCTGGAGGGCTTCTTTTCTGTCTCTCTGCCATGTAAGGACAAGCCAGCAGGCCAAGCAAGAAGGCCGCCATCTGTAAGCCATGTGGAGTGTCCTCACCAGAACCTGAGCCATGCTGGCACCCTACTCGAGGATTCTCAGCCTCCACGACCGTGAGAAAAGAAACCTCTGTTGTTTGAGCTAAGGAGAAAGAGAAGGAGAAGGAACGGGAGAGGGAGAGGGAGAGGGAGAAGGAAAGAAAAGGAAAGGAAAGGAAGGAAAGAAGGAAGAGAAAGAAAAGGAAGAAAGAGAGAAAGAGAAAGAAAGAAGAAAGAAAAAGAAAGAAAACAAGATGCTGCCCCAGAGAATGGAATATTTGTGAGCATTAAAAAGAATGCTCGGGGGCGCCTAGATGGCTCAGTCCGTTAAGCATGTGACTTCAGCTCAGGGCCTGATCTTGCAGTCTGTGAGTTTGAGCCCCGCGTCGGCCTCTGTGCTGACAGCTCAGAGCCTGGAGCCTGCTTCGGATTCTGTGTCCCCCTCTCCCTCTGCACCTACCCCACTTGTGCTCTGTGTCTCTCTCTCTCTCTCAAAACATAAATAAACATTTTAAAAGAGAATGCTTGCGGAGCTACTGATATGGAAACATGCCCATGGTGTACTGTGGAATGAAGAAAGTTAGTTGTGGAACAGTGTGTATGGCCAAATCCTATTTTTGTAAAAAAAAGAAAGAAAGAAAAGAAGTAGGAAAGAAAGAAATTTGTACGTATATATCTTCCCATGCGATTATAAATGTGTGGAAAGAGGCTAGAAGGTTACCTAGCTACCAAAATTGATACATACCTCTGTGGATTGGGATGGGGAGAGGGGGCTGTATTTAGTCGGCCAGGGCTGTCGTAAATAAATACCACAGCTTTTGGGGGCTTCAACAACAGAAATTTATTTTCTCACAGTTCTGGAAGTCTGAGATCAAGGTGTTGGCAGATCTGGTTTCCTTTGAGGCCTCTCTCCTTGGCTTGCAGATGGCTGCCTTCTCACTGTGACCTCACATGGTCTTTCCTCCGTGTGTCTCCATGTGTCCAACTTCCCCCTTCTTACAAGGACACTACTCAGATTGGGTTACGGCTCACCCTAACAGCCTCATTTTTGTTTCTAAAAACGTTTTGGGGCGCCTGGGTGGCTCAGACGGTTGAGCGTCCGGCTTCGGCTCAGGTCACGATCTCACGGTCTGTGAGTTCGAGCCCCGCGTCGGGCTCTGTGCTGACAGCTCGGAGCCTGGAACCCGCTTCTGATTCTGGGTCTCCCTCGCTCTCTGCCCCTCCCCCGCTCATTCTCTCTCTCTCTCTCTCTCTCTCTCTCTCTCTCCTCTCTCTCTCTCAAAAATAAACATTAAAAAAATTTAAATAAAAATGTTTTAACATTTTTAAATTTATTTTTGAGAGAGAGTGAGAGACACAGAATCTGAAGCAGGCTCCAGACTCTGAGCTGTCAGCACAGAGCCTGATGCTGGGCTCAAACTTGTGAACCCCTGAGCCGAAGTCAGCCACTTAACCGACTGAGCCACCCAGGCGCCCCATGGGGCCTTTGCTTTCCATTGTGTTGTTTAAATTTGTTACAGTTGGGGCGCCTGGCCGACTCAGTCCATGGTGGAGCCTGCGACTCTCCAGGTTGTGGGTTTGAGCCCCACATTACTAGTCGAGGTTTTTGTACACTTCAAGCTAAGGGTCCCCTCGGCATCCACATTCTTCCCAGGCCTTCTCTGAAGTCTGAGGGGGTGGGGGACAGCTAAAGCCTGCAACCCTCTCCAGATGACAGACCCGCCCCAGAGGAATCGGGGAGGGGCGCCCTCTGCCGTCCAGGCCCGTGATTTATCGTTACCCAAGCTGGACACTTGGAACCTCATAATCCAGTCTTCCCTTTGACGCCTCCCCTTATAATGACTGTGCAATACTGGCCAATGACACAGGCAGTAAAATGGAACATAGGTGATAAAGTAAAATACGAAGACAGCATTACAACCTGGATGGAGGGAGGCACAAAACTGGGATCACACAGTGAAGATATTAGGGGGACCTGGGAGGCACAGGGGCTCCCCCACCTGCGTTGAAGCGGTAAAAAGAAGGAAGGCAACCTGGTAAAAGTGGGGTCAAGTTGAAACCTGAGGGACTGTCAGGAAAGAGGGATGCACTGGGCTGTCCAGGTAAGCTCCTGGAGAGAGGAATGGGCTTAGGGATCCCTTTAGACTCGGGTCCTGCTCCGCTCGTAAATTTCAGACTGGTAGCAGGAAACCCTCACTATATTGCGGTCCCGGATTCCCCTGTGCCTTCAGCCCTGCTGTCATGGGGAATCTGTTCTTCTGGTGGCTCAGCAAACCCTGAGATGCTGGAAGCCGGCAAAGCAAACCCAGAATCTTGGTATTCAGGAATACCAAGGGATAAGTTTAGGAATACGTTTGGTTACATCGTGCCAATATCGGAGTGTTTATTTAAGGTTTTGAGACACTTAAGTCAATCGGTCCCATTTGATTTGTGAGGTGTTTTTTTTTTTTTTAAGTACTCTCTGCACCCAACGTGGGGCTCGAACTCATGACCCCAAGATGGAGCGTCGAATACTCTACCGACTGAGCCAGCCAGGTGCCCCTGATTTGTGGTTTTAATTAGATCAAATGGCTGTAATAATTCCTCCCATCCCCGTATACGCCTGCTTTTGCAAGGAGATTCAGCTGTTCCTCCCAATTAAGCTGTCATGCCTCGGGGCTCCTGGGTGGCTCGGTCGGTTAAGCATCTGACTTTGGCTCAGGTCATGATCTTGTGGCCTGTGGGTTCGAGCCCTGCATCGGGTGCTGTGCTGACAGCTCAGAGCCTGGAGCCTGCTTTGGATTCTGGGTCTCCCTCTCTCTCTGCCCCTCCCCCATTTGTGCTCTGTCTGTCTCTCTCTCTCTCGAAAATAAATAAATATGAAAAAAAGAGAGATTTTGTCTCTTTTTTCATGTCTTCAAATCTCGGCTGGCCTTGTGACCCACATCAAACAAGAGAACGTGGTGGAAGTGATGTAGTGTGATTTCCCGGTCAGGCCTTAAGAGGCATTGCAGCGTCTGTGGTCACCCTCTTGGAGCATGTCCTTGAGACCAGCATGCCGTGAAGCTGCCCCTGTCTAGCCTATTGGAGGATAAGAGGCCTGTGGGGCAGAACCAAAGGGCCTGGCTGATAGCCAGCACCAACTGCCAGCATGGGAGTGAGGCCATCCTGGGACCCCCCGCCCCAGTTAGGTTGTCACAGGCCTGAAGCCACAAGAGTGACCCAGGCAAGTCCAGCAGATGAACCCTCCAGCTTATCCCAGACCAAACTGCTGACTCTATGCCCTGGTTGTTGTTGTTATTATTATTATTATTATTATTATTAATTAATTTATGTATTTGGTGGGGGGGATTTCCATATTTTTTTAAGGTTATTTATTCGTTTTATTTTTTTATGAATATAATTTGTTGTCAAATCGGCTTACATTTATTTATTTTTTTAATGCTTATTTATTTTTGAGAGGGAGCACAAGTGGGGGAGGGGCAGAGACAGAGGGAGACACAGAATCCGAAGCAGGCTCCAGGCTCTGAGCTGTCAGCACAGAGCTTCACACGGGGTTTGAACTCACGGGACTGTGAGATCATGACCTGAGCTGAAGTCGGACGCTCAACCCACTGAGCTACCCAGGCACCCCGCCCTGGCGATCATTTTAAGCCAGTAAGTTTTCAGTAGTTTATTATGCAGCAATGGATAACTGACACCGTACAAAAGGATCTAAGTTTATAAACAGCATTTGAACATTTAAGATAATTGATTTATGATATTTACAAGCGTAATCTATTAGTATATAGGAACTGTGTAACTGATTAGAAAAAAATATGTTTGGCTGGGGAGGGCAGAGTAAGGTGCGGGGAGGGACAGAGTGCCAAGAAAAAAGAACAAAAGGGGCGCCTGGGTGGCTCAGTTGGTTAAGTGTCTGACACTTGATTTCAGCTCAGCTCATGATCCCAGGGTTCCTGAGATTGAGCCCCGAGACCAGCTCTTTGCTGACAACACAGAGCCTGCTTGGGATTCTCTCTCTGTCTCTCTCTCTCTCAAAATAGACACATAAACATTAAAGAAAAAAGAACAAAAAAGAAAGAAAGCATCCTTGTTTGAAATACTTATATATATCCCTGTTAGATGGGTAGGTCTCCTCTGTTGAGTTTGAGAAGATCAGCTGTTTTATCTCTGTAAAATGTAGTTGAAAATCTATTAGGGAATTTAATTACCTAAGTTTGTAATTGGTGTGCATTTTTAGAAATTAATCTGTTGAACCTATGAGTTAATTAAATATTCATCAAAGAATAAGTGAAAGTAATTGTTCTTATTTTTATACAAAAATTAGTAGATTTATAAATAGAAAACTAGATTTGCAAGTTGCACTTGGCTGTTTAAGAAAAACGAGTTCTTTTTTTAATTTATAAGTTTAATAAATACAGTATTAATTTAAACACAAGCAGCAGTTGCTAGCTTTTCTCTGCACGAGAGCCCCTCTCCAACATTAGAGATCCTCAGCTGATGAAATCCGACACTAAAGCCCTGCTGGAAGATTCGGCATTCCGTGGACTTCCATGCCTTTCCTCCTGTGCATCCCTCTGCCTGGAATACCTCGGACACATACACATCTTTGATAGCTGGCATCATTTTACCTTTTTCAAAAGATCCAGCTCAAACTCCACAAGGAGGTCCTGCCTTGCCGGGGCAGAACCATGCTTCCCTGGCCACATCCACCCAGGGGTGTGGGGCCCAGGCCTCTCTTAGACCAGACTTGGGGGGCTGTGAGCTGAAACCTTCTCTATCCTGGCTGCCATGTGAGAACAGAGCTGAATCCCAGCAAAAGAAACAGAAGGACTGGTACAGATGCCCAGGGTGTGCTGGGCACTTCAGAGGCCTAGCTGTGGGGGATGTAGATTTCATGCTCCGTGCAGAAAGGCAGCCTCGTGATTGGGCACCAAGATTTTCTATGGCTGAGGCCCCTGTCTCTCCCTGTATCCTCTTCCCCAGACCACGCCAGGAAGGGTACAGTAGGCAGACTAATGGCTCCCCAAAGACGTCCACATCCTCCTCCCTGGAGCCTTTTACATGGCAAAGAGGAATCAAGGTTACAGATGGAATTAATGTTACTAATCAGAAGACTTTAAGGAGGGAGCTTGTCATGGATTATCCTGGTGGGGCCGGTAATAATCACAAGGTCCTTGAAAATGGGGAAGTGGAAGAGAGTCACAGGCAAGGGCCACTATGGAAGCATGGTGGGGACAGGCAAAATCGTGCGCTTTGAAGATGAAAGAAAGGTGCTGTGAGCCATGGCATGCGGGTGCCTCATCCTAAGCTGGAAAAGACCAAAAAAAAAAAAAAAGCCTCCAGAAGGGAACAGAGCCTTGCTAACACCTTGATTTTTAGCCCAGTGAGACCCCTGTCAGACTGCTGTCCTACAGAATGTTAAGACAATACATTTGTGGGGCACCTGGGTGGTTCAGTCGGTTGAGCGCCCACTTCACTTCAGGTCATGATCTCGAGGTTCATGAGTTTGCGCCCTGCGTCGGGCTCTGTGCTGACAGCTCAGAGCCTGGAGCCTACTTTGGATTCTGTGTTTCCCTCTCTGCTCCTCCTCTCCCGCTCACACTCTGTCTCTCTCTCAAAAATAAGTAAACATAAAAAAAAAAAAAAAAAAAAAAAAGATAATACATTGTGTATAGTTTAAGGCACTACAGTTGCTGAAACTTGTTACACCAGTGATAAAAAAAATACATCGGGGCAGGCGTGGGTGGCTCAGTCGGTTAAGTGTCTGACTGGCTCAAGTCATGATCTTGTGGCCTGTGGGTTCGAGTCCCGCGTCTGTGCTGACAGTTGAGAGCCTGGAGCCTGCTTCTGATTCTGTGTCTCCCTCTCTCTCTGCCCCTCCCCTGCTCATGCTCTGTCTCTCTCTCTCTCAGAAATAAACATTAAAAATAATAATAATAATAATAAAAATACACGGAGTCATCCACATGCTTCATTTTTTGAATCGGTGACATCTGCGTAATTGTTTTCCGGACCACAGATGAGAACCAACCAACCAGGTCCAAGTCTGGGCTCCTACCCTCATCGGCCACGTGGACCGCCAGCCAGTGTTCATCCGTGCCCTGGGGCAGGGCTGCCTCACCTGGCCGTTGGGAGCACATCACAAGTTCATGGAGGTACAGCAAATGGAAGCAGGGCTCTTAGTTCAGTGCCAGCTGGGACCTTGCGTCCGGTAAATGGTTGCTGTCCGGGTTGTAGTTGGTAGTTGGCAGGGCCCTTCTTGCTTTGCTGACTTATAGGAGAAGTGATAAGTGGTGACGTGACCTCCATTCTGGGGGCCTTTTCCAGAGAGCGTGCAGGCCTCACTAGTGGTCCTGGAGAGTTGGGGACCCTTGGCCCTTCGTTCCTGGCCCCTGGCTTCTGATCTGCCCTCTCCGCCCTCGTCCCAGGCTGATCACCGCCTCCTCCCTGCAGGCAGGTCTGTGCTGGTCCTCCCGGTGGTGCCAGCTGTAACCACGCAGCTCACTGTGTGATCCTCCCCACAGCCCTGTCCCAGGGTTCTTGCCATGTCCCGCACCAGAGAGGCCTGGAGCACAGGGGCAGGTCTGCAACCAGCCAGACCTAAGCCCTGAGCCCTGTCTTCTCCTTAATTTATAGCCCTGGGGCGCCTGCTTTTGGCTCAGCCAGTAAAGCATGCCACGCTTAATCTCAGGGACCTGAGTTCAAACCCCACATTGGGCGGGGAGCCTACTTAAAAAAAATTACAGCTCAAGAAGCGAGTCTCGAGAGGCCTGTGGACCCCAGTGTGGCGAGCTGGTCCTGGGACCTTCTCTGGGACCCTGGCTCTTCCTCAGGTTGTAAAAATACCTGTTATATTTATCAAATAATCTTAATAGCACAGAAAAACAAGCATATTTATATTTTAAAAAATCTATCGTCATCGTCTTGGTAAAAAACGAGAGAAAAAAATACAAAGAAAACGGCCCTCCAATTCTTCCACCGAGAACGCCTCCTGGAAATCTAATTTTCTGCCTTCCAATTCCACTGTGTCCACCCCTTGCCTCCCAGGCTGCTCTCGATTTGGCTCCAGCCGCGTCCCCGCCCAGCTGCCTGGGGAAAGTCGCCGAACCGGACCTACCCGTTGGCGCTGCTTGTCACCTCCCCCGGGCGGGCCGGGACCGCGGCTCCGGCGGAATGGGGGGCGGGATGGGGTGCGGCCGCGCCCAGGGTCCGGGGCGGGGGCCGAGGGCAGAGGCGGGCCCGGGCCGCGCTGGGGGTGGCGGGCGGCCCCACAGGCCGGGAAGTTGGCGGCGAGCCCCGAGGGGGCGCCAGGCCGCCGCGCGACCCCCTGAGAAGCAGGAGCCTCCCGCGCGGCGCGATCCCGGGCGCCTGGAGCCCGCGGGGTCCGGGCGGGGCGCGCACGTGTGTATACGAGTGCGGGGGCCCGTCGGGCGGCCGGGACTACAAGTTCCAGGGTGCCCAGCGGCGCGCTCGGGGTTTCTGGCCGCGCGGCCCGCCGGCTCGGAGCCGGTCGCCGCGGGCGTGCACACACCACCGGGTCCCGAGCGGCTCAGGGAGAGACTCTCCCAGCACCGTAAATAGAGTCCAAGTGGGCGGGGAGCCGCCCCGCGCCGCCCGCTCATGTCTCTGCGGAGCCAAGTGTCCGGCCGCCTGGCACAGCTGCGCGCGGCGGGGCAGCTGCTCTGCGTCCCGCGCCCCTGGCCCGGCCCCTCGGCGGGTGCCACGCGGACCCGCAGCAGCGCGTGCGGTCCCCCCGGCGTCCCTGGGCGCCTGCGGCCCCGGCGCGCGGACCCCAGCGGGAGTTGGGGCTTGGGGGGCGGCGGCGGTGGGGCGGAGAGGAGAGCCGGGGTGCGCACCTGGGCCCCCCTGGCCATGGCGGCGAAGGTGGACCTGAGCACCTCCACCGACTGGAAGGAGGCAAAATGTAAGTGTCAGCAGGAGGGGGGTGCGAGGGGCGAGGGCGGCCCCACGTGGGCCTTCCCCGGCTGGACAGCACCCCGCCCGCCGCCTCTTCCACCCGGGAGGCCCGGGGAAGTTAAGGCCTCGTATGCCCCAGTATGGACCCCTCCACTCACAGCCACGCCCCCCCCCCCCCCCCCCGTGCGCCCGGCCCCCACCCTGCAAACCACTTCACTCCGTAGGAGGTCCGGGCCCCCTATCGGGGGTAGTGTGAGGAGGACGGCCTTACCCCGCCCGCATGGGTCCCAGGGCACCCCCAGAGATCATCCAGGACCTACCGCCTGACTCCGTTGTGCAGGAGGGAAACTGAGCTGCTAAGCCCAAGGTCACTGGGAGTTGGTGGCAGAGCTGACGTTGGGCTCCTGAATTCCCCATGCTTTGTGTAGCATGGTTTCTCAAGTGGTGGCATTGTAGGCAGAGTGGCAGGAAGTGGGCCGAGGGGGACAGCTCTGGGTCTGGGGTCCCACCTGGTAGGATCAGATGGCCCCCACAGAGTGGCCTCCCTGGGCAGGCCAGTCCAACCTCCACCCCGCCCCTACCCTGCAGGCCTGTCTCTCTGGGCACATGATGTAGTGCCCTTTTGCCCTCATCCCTGGCCTCTGGCCACTTGTGAACAGTTTCTGCCCCATTCCTGGGGGACAGAGGGCTGAGGGGTTGGGGAGAGGCAGGACAGGGATGGGGCATTATGTCTGTGAGAACAGCGACCCCCCCCCCCCCCCCGCCCTGCACCCCCAGGAATCAAGCCATTTCCTACCGCTCCGGGATGGGTCGTGAGTCCTGGTCGGGCATGAGTCCCAGGGCTGGACTCTGGGCCCCCGCACAGAACAGCGAAGGGAGGGAACCCGGCCTGCAGAGCCCCAAATAGGCCGCCCAGCTGCCCCTGCCCTTCACAGCCTGCTCGGAGAGCTCCTGTAACCATTCCTGGCTGGATCCCCTTTCAAAAGCACAGGGGAGGTGGCTCATTGGCTGGGCCCCTGTGGTGGAGTGGGTGCGGCCACCTGGTCTGGCGGGGTCTGGCGAGGCAGGCCTGGGGCTGGCCTGGGGTGGGGGGTGGAGGTAAAGGGAAGGCACCTCTCAGAATTAAGGTAGAGTTCAAGATGACTTCCCCCTGTCATGAATAGTGTTCCTTCACCGGGATCTTAAAGCTCGGGCAGAACACTTGACTTTGCTCCATGCACACAGTGTCCGTCGTGCCCTCAGCCCTGGCCCTAGAACACTGGTTAGGGCGGGGGGTTGGGGGAACTGGCAGAGACTCCTGGCACAGGGACTGTCCCCACGGGGGAGCCTGCTTCCCCTTCCCTGTCAGAGAGCAGCAAGCCAGCTTGGTGGGAAAGAAAGCGAGGGAGGCAAGGGGCCCAGCCACCTGCTCCTGGATCTGCCACTATTTCTAGGATCCAGCTCCCCGCCCCCTCCCGTTCCCTGGTGCCCCTTGAAAACTTCCAGACCTTGTGAAGCTGACAGGCCAGGGATTCCCAGACTACTGTGGTGTCTCTGCTTGGAGCTGGGATTTCCATTCATTCATCCTTTTTTTTTTTTTTTTTTTTTTTTTTAAGTATAGTTAGTTATTTTTAAGTACCCCGTGTACCCGACGTGGGGCTTGAACTCACGACCCCGAGGTCAAGAGTCTCATGCTCTTCTGACTGAGCCAGCCAGGCGCCCCTCATTCATCCATTTTTACTGAGCGCCTTCTATGCGGCCAGCACTGTTCTGCTGCTGGGATTCAGTCATGAGTGACATAGGCGAGGTCCCTGCCCTCGCGAAGCTTCTTCCCTAGGGGAAGGAAACAGTTGAAAATGTGGGCAAGCCAATGGGGCGGTGCCAGACAGAGGTCACTGCTGGGAAGAAGTCCAGTCAGGGGGACAGTGTGAGGGGGGCAGCCTTGCCCCAGGAGCCGCGGCCCCGGGTGCAAAGACCCCCCAGCAGGCTTGTCGGGGTGATCTGTGTGTTTTAGTGAAATATTTTCGAGGCACAGGTTATCCCCAAATTCAGGCGCTTTAAAACGGCAAACGACGGTTATTATCTCAAGTGTCTGAGGGTCAGGAACCTAGGGGTCGCTTAGCGGGGTGGTTCTGTGTGAGGGTTTCCAGGAGGCCCGCTGGGACTTGGTTACGGCCAAGTGAGTGAGGCGGCTCACTCACATAAAGTGGCCGTCGGCTGAAGGCCTGAGTTCACCGCGGGCCGGGGGTGGGGGTGGGGAGAGGGGGGGTCTCTCTGCGAGGCTGTTTGGGTGTCCTCACGACATGGCAGCTGGCTTCCCCCGGAGCACGTAACCCAAGACAGGGAGTGTGAGGCGACCAAGCCAGAAGCCACGGTGCCTTTCTGTGACCTAGTTTGCAAAGTCCCACGCCGACCCATCTGTTTTATTCTGGGGCTTAGAATGGAGTCATGGAGTCTGGCCCAGATTCAAGGGGAGGGAAATTAGTCTCTACCTTTGGAAGGGAGGAGGCTCAAAGAATCCGAGGTATCTTTTTAAAACCACCCCCCCCCCGGGGAGCCGCTTTAGCTGGACTCTGCCTCTGATTGGGGTCCAAGCCTTGGTCCTCCTGGGGAGGCCCCCACACCTTTCCTTCATTCTGCTCTTTTTTCTTTATTGCTGTGTAGTATGCCATGGCGTGGACCTACCCCACTTCGGGTGCCCGTTCTGTGGGTGGGCGTTTCGTTTTCCAGTTTGGGGCTGTTGGGACTAACGCTGCTCTGATCATTCCCGTACGTGTCTTTGATGGACACATGCTCTCCTTTCTCTCGGGGATATACGGACATAGGCCCCCAAAGGCCTGTCTGTGCCTGAGACGATCCTCTCTCGAAGACTGGCACACAGTAACCAAGCTCACGGGAGCCTGATGGAGCGTCAGAAGGTTGACGCGGCGCTCTCGGAGGGAGATATGATCACACTGGGTCTGGAAACTCGCGTGTGCCTGGGCGGGGCCTCCTCTCCCCGTGGAACAGCCACGCGGAAGCCAAAGCATAGTCTGAGTTCACTCACTGAGAGCCTGTGCTCTTAGCTGCGGAGCTGGGTGAACGATTGCGGAAGCTGCTCCCACCGTCCTGGGCAGGCTGGGCAGGGCTTCCCTGCAAGGGGTGGGCCTGCCCACCGAGGAGCCCCTTCCTTGGGTGGTCGGTCACTCGCTCAGCGTTTCAGTCTCTTTGTAGTGCCGAGCGCCTGCCCCGGGCCCTGGGTGGAGGATGTCTCAGCTCCTGGCCCCGTGAGTCCCCTGGACACATGGCCGAATTCTGCCTCCCTCTAGGTATTCTCTTCCTCCCTCTTAAGCTGACTGGCCGCTTCTGTAGACCCATTCTCCCTCGGGGTAAGTAAAAACCACCAGGCTGGATCTCCCTGGCTAGGAGACAGTCTTTGGGGGGAGCTCTCCGTTGTATCTGATTTTACTGGCCAGAGGATAATTTCCCTAATTTAATTCCCTCAGTGATGGGGGGGCCTCATCACCCCCCCAGACAGTGCCTTTTTATCAGAAGATTGTTGTACTGTGAAGGGAGTTGGGCACGAGGGGACTTAAGGTTGAGCACTGGGGGCATCTAGGGGCTGTGTCCCCACAGGGTGGGGTGCAGCCTTTGGGAGAAGGGCCACAGGTCCTCCTTCTGACCTGCAGTGGGGGCAGAGCGAACTGCTAAAAAGAGGGTGGGCATTGGTGTCACCAGACATGGGCAAGCCCCATCACCCCTGCCTCCACGCTCCCCGTGCCTCGGTTTCCCCATCTGCCAAACGGGGCCAACAGCACCTGATTCCGTGGGTCGTGCTGGGCTCGCATCAGAAACCATTTTGAATATGGTGGCCCCCACGGTGTCCCAAGGGTCCCCAGCGGCCCCCTTTCTTGCCACCCCTCAGGCCCATCTCCCCTCTCTGCTCTGTTTTGGCCACGGCAACACTGGGCCTGTGTAAACTTGTCTCCCTCGTGGTCTCAAGTATTGGAGCCCCAACCTGTGTATCCTGAGCCTCATTTCCTCTCCGCAAGCTAGCGCTCGCCTGTTCTGACCCCGCTTTTCACTGGGAAGGGGACAAGGACTAATTTCAACCCCCCGTGGGTTTTCACGCAGAGTGGATGGTTTCTCTGATTTGATGACCGAACTGGGGAAATCCACAGGCACGTCTGGGAACTGGGGGGTTGGGGGGTGGGGGGTGTCTTCCCCCACCTGTCTTCTGGGGAAGCGGCCTTGGCATATCCCAGCACGGGCGAAGGCGCGGGGGCCTAGGGAGGGCAATAAAGCTCCGAGGTGCCTCATGCCCCGTCTGCCCGTTGCCTGTGATTTTGACGAGGCCCTGCTCTTGGGGGACATTGGGCCCGGGTGATTAATGCCCCTGCCGCTGTGTTCCCCGAGCCCCGCCGTTATCAGCCCCATCCACCCGGCCTTCTCCAGAAGAGGAATCTCCCTCTGCGCCAGCCGGCCCTCACCTTTCTGAACACCGTCTAGCAAAGTGCCATAAAGACACTTCTTAAAACACATCATTGAATTCCCGTTCGCCGGCTGCACTTTATGGCTCTGGCACAGGCTGCTTCCTCCAGCCCGGCTTTCGTGCCCGAGAGCCGCTGAGCGCTCCGTCCGGGGTCAGGCCTCCCCATCAAAATTTACTGCAAACATCTTTTTGCAACACCTGTCTCACTGAGCTGTGAAATACTCTCGCCTCTCCGAAAAAGAAAATTAAAACGTGTGTTATACATCTTTTATAAGGAAAATAAAACTCGCTTGTGCCTTCAGTCTGCATCCGTCCTTCTGGCAAAAGGAGGAAGAAAATGTTATAAATGTGTGGGGCTTCTCTGACAGCGGAAGCCAAGGCAGTGAGGATGACCCTTGGTCCCTTGGAGCCCGGGGGGAGTCACCATTGGCTTCTCCTTCCCCGTAAATCAGAGACCAGCACCGTGTGTGGTTCCTCAGGGGTCCGTCAGGCCACAGCCTCGCTCTGGAGGTGAGGACGTCATGCCTCCCACGCTAGGTGTGTGCCTGGGGACCGTGAACTGGAAGAGACAGGCTGGGAGGTGGAGCCATCTTTTGGATTTTGCTAGAGGGGGCCGTGCGGGCTGCGCGGGTTGTGGGCCCCTCAGACCGGGCCCCAGATACCGGGGAGGACGGTGTCGCGAGAGCCTTGGCCTGGGTCCCGTCCTGGCTTGCCCAGCCAGAGGGACTCAGCACACGGGAGTCCTGCAGGGTTGGCCCCGGTCCTGGCTGGCCAGTCCCTCCAGTGTCTCGGCAGGCTGGGAGAACCCCACGCTTGGGCGTGCCAAAGCCTCTGAACAGGGATATCTTTGGTCTCAAGCGTGCAAGATGACAAATGTGGGCACCCAAATAATTCACAAAGTTCCTCTTCGCCTCCACGTTGGAAAAGAAAAGCCCTCACCCCCCCCCCCCCAATTTCGTCCTGTCTCGCTTTGCGCTCTTCGAGTCTCCGCTCGCAGGAAGGGCCGTGTATCCGCTCTGCGTCTTGGCATTTTGCAGCTTCCAGACGCCCTGACAGCCCCTTCTCATTCACGGCCAGCCTGCCCGCTCCCTATCCCAGAGATGAGAAAACTGAGGCTCAGAGAGGGCGAGTGACCTGCCCGTGAACGTGATGTCGGGAGGTCGTGAACTCAAACCCAAGGAGCGGCTTGGACCAGCATGTTCCTTCCACTGTCTCTGTTCTTCAGATGGGAGATGAGCCGAGACGGCGGCCTTGCCTTGCCTTTGCTCTCTGGTCCAGCTGTTCTAGATCTCCCTCCATTTCCCCACCCGAATGCTGTCTCCTACCTCAGGGCGTTTGCCTGTGTTGTCTCCTCCACCGGGAAGACTCTGTTGTCTCAGCAAACCCGCCCTCAACATTCAGGCCTCAGCTCGTTCATTCATCGGTTCATCCCACAGATGCCCATCGGCGCTCACACATGCCATGCCCTGTGCCAGATGGTGGGAATCCAAAGTAAACACCACAGATCCCCAAGCGGCCAAGGTCAGGAGAGGAATAAAGCATAGCCAGTAGGGGAGTGGCTACTCTGGGGGTGGGGGAGGCAGCTGGGAGGGGCCTGTAAAGGGAGGTCAGGCAGGGGGCACAGCAGGTACAAAGGCCCTGAGGCAAGAAACAGTCTGACTGTGGGAGGAACTGAAAGGAGACTGATCTGCGTGGACTGCAGAGGTGTAGGAGGGAGAGTGGAGTGTTATGGGGAGGGAGGCCGTGGAGGAGGTTGGGGGAGAGGCGTGGCTGTCATGTGGGCCTTGGTGGGGACTTGCAGTTTGAACTGAGCTTTAAGTGGAGAGAATTCTGTTCCCAAGGTCCCTGGGCTGCTGTGTGAGGAACAGGCAATCGGGTGGACGTGGGGAGTGCACGGGCAGTAGACAGCTTCCAGGTGGTTCTAGGGAGCAATGAGAGCGCCTTGGCCCCTGCTGGGGGTGAGCAGAAGGCCTGGTTTTGGGGGGTATTGTGGGGATAGATCTAACAGCCCTCAGCTTGATGGAACCAGGGGACTGGGGGAAAGGAAGGAGCCCTGGTTTGGGGGTCCTAGCGGAGTTGGGGGTTGTTCATTGAGAAGGGAGAAGAGTGAAAGAGAGAACAAACCACTTTTGGGGGGAAGGAGGATAGGACTCTGGGCGGAGAGATGAGGGGCTGGAGGTGTAGCCCCGGGACCATTAGCCGAAGGAGGGTTTTGAATGCACGGGGATGGATGTGAACACCAGGGAGAGGGTGTAGATTAAGGAGGAGGGGAGGCAGCAAGGAGACCTTAGGGGTGAGTGGGGTGGGAGCCAGGAGAGGAGGGATCCTGAGGGGAAGGGGGGATGCTGAGTGCATACGGGAGGACAAGAGGGCCCCTGCATGGGGCCATGTGACCTGCGTGGTGTCTCTGACCTTGGCCTTGGTGAGACCGGTGAGGGCTCAGGGGAGCAGGAGAGGGAGGAAGTGGAGACAGTGGAGGCGGGAGACAGAAAGGAGGCCTCGGCTGCAGGGTGCAGGGTGCACGGTTGAGGGAGGGTTTATGACCTTGAGACACGAGAGGCCACGAGGGGGTGTCTGAGGGCAGAGACAGGACAGTCCAGGGGAGGAGGAACCACAGGAGCCTCTGGGAGGTGAGCAGGCAGCCTGGGCTGAGGGAGGGAGGGCCAGGCAGGGGCGGTGGCCCAGTTCCCAGCCAGCGGGAGGAGGCAGCATCTTCTGGATGTGGGGGGAGGGTCCTTGGGAAAGGGGAGAAGGGCGAGGGGGAGCAGCTGGGCCTCCAGGGGAGGCGATCAGGAATTTAGAGGGAGCCTTCTGTTTCGCCACGGGATTTTCTCTAGCAATTCTGCAGCCTCTGGGGCAGACCGGAGGAGTCAGAGGTACCTCCTCCAGGAATCTGTCCCCGCCTCCCCTCTGCTTGGTCAGGCCCCAAAGCTCCCCCTGCCTCCCACCCGCGGGGCTTGGTGCATGGTGGGTGCTCAGTAAATATTTATTAACTAACTGCTCTGCATTGAGACTATCAGGCCGCGGCAGAGCCTGGATGGAGCCTGGCCTTTGCTCCACAGTCTGTCCTTGGCTCAGTGGTTCTGTCCGCCAGCAGCTGAGTGCTTTGCTATGTACCCGACTAGGCCTGTTCTGCTTTTCTTTAGAACAGGAGGGAGAGATTTCTGGAACCCCCCCCTCCCGCCGCCCCCTGCTTTCCAGAAGAGGACAGCCAAGCCTTGGAGAAGCACTTCAGCTCTTTTCCAAATACCAACACCCTCCCCCCAACACACAAAGAAAGGAGCATTTATGTGGGAGCCCTTGACCTGTTACTCAGATTGTGCCCGGGGTCACATGTCCAGTGGGGAAAGCAGCCCCTTGAGAAGCCTGCTTCCCTCTGGGTCCTCCCTCCAGGCAGGGGGCTGGGAGCATAGAAACACATTAGTGACGGAGGGGACCGTCCACACTGGGTGCCATCCACGGTCGGATATCCTTGGCCCCTTAGCTGGCGGTGGGGAGAGTTTGTAATCTATATCTGGCGAAAGCATTTTTTTAAATTTTTTATTATTTATTATTTTTTTAATGCTTATTTATTTTTTGAGAGAGAGAGAGAGAGAGAGAAAGAGACAGAATGTGAGCCAGAGAGGGGGCGGAGACAGAGGGAGACACAGAATCCGAAGCGGGCTCCAGGCTCTGAGCTGTCAGCACAGAGCCCGATGCGGGGCTCGAACCCACGAACGGTGAGATCATGACCTTAGCCGAAGTCGGACGCTTAACCAACCGAGCCACCCAGGCTCCCCAAGCATTTTTTTTTTTTTTTGGTACTTTTCATTCTTCGTGACTCACTTATTTTATAACTGCAGATTCGTTCCTCTTAGTCCCCGTCACCCATTTCCCCCATCCCCGTGCCCCTTGGCCCTGTGCCAACTGAGGCAGTTTGTTTTGGTTTTTAGATTCTACATATTAAGTGAAATCATGTCGTACTTGTCCTGTTCTGTCTGACTTATTTCACTCAGCATAACATTTTCTAACTCCACGCATGTTGTCGCAGATGGCAAGATTTCGTTCTCTTTTGTTCCACTGTATACATCAACCACATCTTTCTTACCCGTTCGGCCATCCAACTTTGGTTGCCTCCGTGTCTGGGCGACTGTAAATAGTGCTTTAGTGAACGTTAGGGGGCGCATGTATCTTTTTGACTCAGTGCTTTCATTGGGTAAATGCCCAGAAGTGAAATGACCGAATCGTATGGTATTTCATTCATTCATTCATTCATTCATCATTCATTCATTCGTTATCTCCACCCCCGACGCGGGGCTCAAACTCACGACCCCGAGACTAAGAGTTGCATGCCCTACCAACTGAGCCAGCCGGGCGCCCTCGGTATTTCTGTTTTTAATTTCTCGAGGGACCGCCGAACTGTTTTCCACGGTGGAAGCCCCAGTTTACATTCCCACCGACAGTGCACAAGGGTTCCCTTTTCTCCACAGCCTCGCCACTCCTTGTTATTCCTTGTTTCCTGTCTTTTTGATTCTAGCCATCGTGGCTGGTGTGAGGTGACATCTCACTGTGGCTTCGATTTGCATTTCCCTGATGACGAGTGATTCGAGCAGCTTTTCGTGTGTCTCCCGGCCCTCTGGATGTCTCCTTTGAAAACCGTCTATGCAAATCTTTTGCCCATTTTTTTTTTAATTTTTTTTTTAACGTTTATTTATTTTTGAGACAGAGAGAGAGCATGAACGGGGGAGGGTCAGAGAGAGAGGGAGACACAGAATCTGAAACAGGCTCCAGGCTCTGAGTGGTCAGCACAGAGCCCGACGTGGGGCTCAAACTCCCCACGACCGCGAGATCATGACCTGAGCCGAAGTCGGATGCTCAACCGACTGAGCCACCCAGGCGCCCCTCTTTTGCCCATTTTTTAAAAATCGGATTGTTTGCTTCGTTGGTGTTGAGTTGCACGAGTTTGGTGAAAGCATATTTTTAATGTTTGTTTTTTGAGGGGGGGGAGGGGCAGAGAGAGAGCGCGGGGGACAGAGGATTCCGGGTGAGCTCTGAGCTGACAGCAGAAAGCCCAAGGTGGGGCCCGATCTCACAAACTGTGGGATCATGACCTAAGCTGGAAGTCGGATGCTTAACCGACTGGGCCACCCAGGTGCCCCTGGTAAAAGCATTTTGAATCCGAATTTAATCCCCTAGGGCCAGGACCACGTCTGCCTTATCCTTGTACCAAATGCACATCGTCGGTGTTTGTGGAAGAGGTTTGGGGAGTGGGCTGCCAGAAAGTATCGTTCTGGCTTAAGCCACAGCTGAAGCAGATTTGGGGTGCTGTGAACCTTTTATAATAATCCCAACCATAATACGGAGCTGGGCTGTAAGCTGGGCCCTTCCCGTGCTCCTGGTGCGTCCTTGAGGAGCGAAGGCTGTGGATGCACTGACTTCTGCAAGGCGAAGGGCGCGGCTGGAGGCCCCACCTCTCTGCTGAACACCTGCCCTTTGCAGAAGCCTCCAGGAGGCAAACCCTTCCTCTCCCACCGCCTCCCCTAATTGCCACCCCCCTCCACCTCTGCACATTTTCTGATGCTTTTTGAGTTCCTTGAGTGTGGCCTTGGCTGTTTGTTACCCACCACCAACAAGTGGTCAGTGAGGGCCGCTCCATTTGGGGAGCATGCGGTCTAGGGGGGCAAGGCTGGGCTTAGAGCCTGGGCGCCTGGCGGCCTCAGGCCGGCAGAGGGAGCCCGAGAGCCAGAAGCCTGGACCGCTGTGCTAGTGGGAAGCCTCAGAAGGGGGCTCCGTGCTGAAAGAGAGAGAGAGAGAGAGAGAGAGAGAGAGCGAGAGCGAGCAGGGGGAAGGGGCTATGTGTGACTATGTATGGCCTACCCTTTCCGAGATCCCCGTTTCCTCCTCTGTAAGATGGGGGCAATTCTAGCTGCTTACTTGGTTCACACTGGGAGAAGCCCACCCGGGCATCTGTCTGTGGGGAACTCTCTGCCCGTTCTGGGGGGATGCCGCGAACAGCCACCAGATCTGCTTGGTTCTTTGGCTCTTTGAGGATGTCTGTCCTGTTCCCTGTGTCCTGCCCCCTCCAAATAACCATGTGATGATGAAGCGGTCTATTGAGGATGTAACTGATGATGTAACTCATCCGTGCCACCAACCTGCTTTCCTTATATGCCCTGAGTAAGCTTGAGATTATCCTTTAAGGGGCATCTTAATCCCCATGCTCTAAATGTAGAAATTAGGGACCCAGAGGTCCGTGGACACAGCTGGAAAGTGGCAGAGCTGAATCCCGAACTCAGGTCTGTGGTACCTGAGAGCTGTCCTCTGTCTTCCCGGGCCTCGGTTCCCCTCCTGAACAAAGTGGGCAGGGCGGAATGTTCTAGGGGCCTCCTGGCTCTAACACCCTGCCTCTTCGTGTGCCTGTGGGAAGGGTGGACATGTAGGGCTGGTTCGCATCCTCGGACGAGGTGACAGTCTCGGTGAGGAGGGGAGCCTACGGGGGCTGGGGGGTGGGAGAAACCCCTGGGACTGCTTTCCTTCTTGCCTGCCGGCCCTGACTCTCCTTCCTGCCTGCCCCGTCTCACCCCTGTAGCATTTCTGAAGGGCCTGAGCGACAAGCAGCGAGAGGAACATTACTTCTGCAGGGACTTCGTCAGGCTGAAGAAGATCCCGACATGGAAGGAGACGGCGAAAGGTAGGCCCTGCGCCAGGGACCCCTGGCTACTTGGCGGGGGGCCTGTTCAGCCCGGGTGGGGGGAGCGTCGTACCGACCGCGCCAGGAAGGCCAGCCGCATGCGTCAAGCGCTCGCTCTGTGTGGGGCATGGTGCGTGCATCACCTCCCTTAATTATGAGCACAGTCTGAGGCAGGTTCCGTTTTTATCCGCATTGTGCTGTTGGGAAACTGAGCCCCGGACCGCCCGCCCGCACAGTTGTCAGGAGCCGGGATTTGACGCAGAGGGATAGTGGCCTGCCGTAGGACACGCTGGCGAGCGTCCAGGCCCTGCAAATTGCGCGCCCGGCCACCGCTAACCCGGGGCACCCAGGGAACCGGTAGGCGGTCACCCGCCTAGGCCTCAGTTTCCACGTCTGTAAAATGGGGGTGAGTGACATTAATAGTGCACCTGTGTTTAACCTTGCGAAAATTCAAGGACACCGAGCGTGTGCCTCACACGAGAGGTGCTTAATCATCGTGGGTGGCCGTGACCAGTGTCCTCAGTCACCACGCCTCAGGCTGCCTCCGGAGGGGGTGGGGGTGGGGGTCGACGAGGCACCAGTGGGTCCCTCTGTAGTGCGGGCCTCTCTCCGACCCCCACCCCTTGGCCTCTGCTTGTCCAGGGGTGACCGCGAAGGTGGAGGAGCCAAAGTACAAGAAGGATAAGCAACTGAACGAGAAGATCTCCCTGTTCCGAGGCGATATCACCAAGCTGGAGGTGGACGCCATCGTCAACGCCGGTGAGTGGGGGCTTCTGGCTGGCCCGCGCCCGAGACCCGGGTGGCCGCCTCGTCACCTTTGCTCCGGTCTGCGGTGCCGGGCGCGGGTGGGCGCCGCCTGGCTCCAGCGAGGCTCGGGTGGCCGGATGCGGGTGGCTCGCCGGCGCCACAGGAGCCCAGCGCGTGGGCTGTGCCGACTGCCTTCCCTTGAAACCTTGACCTGCCGAGTCGGGGGCTCCTTGGCCGAGCTGCCTTGCAGCTCCGAGACCCATTAGCGGCCGGGAAGGGAGAGAGCTTGGCTGGAATCGCGCCGGGCTTGCCCTGCCAGGAAGGCGGAGGCCAGAACAGGGCGGTCTGACCTCAAGGGGCTCTAGACGCCCGACCACTGCTCTCCTTCCCCTGCCTCCTGCCTGCCGTGCCCCCCCCCTTTATACCTGGAGCAGGCGAGGGAGCTCGTCAAGGGGAAAGCGGGGGCAGAGGCCCCTGTGCCCTACGCTCAGCTTCCTGCTGTGGCTCTAGCCGGCCTCCTGCTTCTCTCCCTCCTGGGGGCTGGAGGAAGGTGGCTGCCCTCCTCCTAGGCTGCGGGTGTCTGGCCAAGGTCAGGAGTGGGGCGTCAAGGGACAGTCAAGTCCATGGTACTTCGTGGGGCCAGAACGAGTGGGGGTGAATCCCAGCCCTCGTTCACCTGCTTATCAAGCTTCGCGGGGAGGAGCTTCCTTCGAGAAAGATTTGGAGACGTGGGCAGAGCCTCCTCTGGGGAAACCTTGCTGTGCCGCCACACCCACCTCCCCGACCAGTGCAGTCTCAGCCCCGCCCCCCCCCCGCCCCCCCAGCGGCTCAGATCTCCTCCACCTTGCCCTCGGGCTTGCAGCCATTGTGCCTAACCCCAGCGCTGGCCAGGGAGTGGCATCGCCCAGTGACCCTGGGAGCTGGCCAGGGAGTGGCATCGCCCAGTGACCCTGGGACGTGGTGGGCCTGCCCTGCTGCTCTTCTTGGTCCGGGCTCACGGAACCTGGGGTGAGGCAGCCACTTGGCCTGTCCCAGGCCCGCCTGCTGGTGGTCTGGGTTGCATTTCTGGCAGTGGCATTGTTCTGTGTATCTTTCTGCCTGTTTGTGCAGTTACACGGGTGTCCTCCCCCCCCCCCCCCCCGCCCCCGCCGCCACGTTGCCCATCTCAGCGCACAGGTGACCGGTCACACAAAGGCAGGAGTTCTGACTCAGAGCAGAGGGAGCTCGGTCACCTTTGAGTTTCTGCTGGTGCTTCTGCTGGGTTTCTCTCAGGCCGCTTAGCAGGTCTGCGAGTCTCTGGGGAGACATGGGGTGAAGACAAGCCAAGCTGGGTCGGCAGATGTCCTAGTGGTCCGGAAGAGAAGGGCCTTCTTGCCACCTGGACCCAGGAGGGGCTGGTCTGGGGTGGAAGGACCAAGCCTTGGAGCCGTGGCTGAGGATTCAGCCCTGCAGGCTGGTGGGGCCGCTCTGCTGGGTGCCTGGGCCGTCGTTGGCAAGGGTGTGAATGGATCCCTGGCGGCACTTTTCCTGATGAGCTGCAAAGTGGTCAGAAGGATAAATGGGGCATCTTATCAGCTCCTTTCTAACGGAGTCGGAGTCGGAGGGCCAGGAGGGAGGTGCGGAGCCCAAGGGAGGGTGTTGGTGGGATGCAGTAGGGACAGGGTGGAGGCTGCATGCGGGGCCGTGGATGGGACTCGTGGCTTTTCTGAAATGCCCTTGTGCCTGGCAGCGGCTCTGAGCCCCCCTCGCTCTCAGAAGAGCACTTTGGTCCCGGCTGCATTCAGCTGCACTGGGTTGGGGGTGGGGGCGTTTGCCGCATCTCTCTGGGGACTCCTCTTCTCCGTGTACGTGCCTGGGCCTCTGTCTCCCCCCTGCGTGACGGGGACGGTAGAAAGCCCAGTCGCTGGGTTGTTGGGGGCATTAGGGACCCATGCTCGTGAGCGGTGATGCTCATGCAGCACCTGGAGTGAACCAAGGACTCATCACCTGCCTCTGTTGTTGGCGCTAGAACCGATGCCGCCGTTGACGCTCTGGGTGTGTGGGAATGCCAAGGGATGCTGGGCGCCTCCTGCTGATGAGCAGTTTTCACCTCTCCCTGCTTGCCTCAGTTTACCCGACGCTTCTTGGTGTGTTGTCCTGGGATCTCCTTTTTTCCCCTAGATTCTCACAGCAGGGAGGACCCCCCCGGGAATGGCTGAGGCAGGCCCCGGCCGTAGGGCTCCCACACAGAGCCTGCTTCCCCTCTGGGCCCTCCCTCCAGGCATTTTCCCGGTGGCCTTGCCACTGGTCAGACCTCAGGGGTTATTGGTGGCGGTGGCCTGGGGCCCCACGCCCAGGGTCCTCCGGCCTCATCCCTGGGGGCCCCAATGGCCTTGGTTCAGCTCCGGCCTGCCGCCCACCAGGGGGCAGCAGAGATCGCGGTTTCCGCGCCCGGTGGTGCCCGTAAATCAGCCTGTTTATTAGCAGAATAAAAGTCGCGGCAACGCGGGGCTTTTCGGGCCTGCATAAATCTGGTCTGTGCCTCGTGAAACCCATATGTGCTTAATTCATATGTAAAGTTTCAAGCAGGAAGAGAATACGTGTCCATTAAATTCTATTTGACTTGATTATAATCATTAGCCATGAATAATTGCTTCTCAGCACCGACCGCCGAGCCACAATGAGGAAAAGGAGCGAGCAATTATAGGGGGGTGCGAATTTTTAAATTTTTATTTTTGAAGCTGAGGGCAGTGTTGGTCCCATGGGGGTCAGAGGCCCATGGGGAGTGGTGGGGGCGGGGGTGGTGGTGCTGGGGACTTGAGGTCAGCTTTGGAGTTTCTGGATTTTGTGCGCGTGGGGAGTTTCTTTTTGTCCCTGTGGCCAGATGGGGATGGGGGCAGGGAAGGTGCCATAGCTGGCTGGGCTGGGCTCCAGCTGCAGGGACCGTGGAGGGGGAAGCATGCAGGGGAGCTGGGAGGGACTTGCGAGAGTAAAGGGGGTCAGGATCCTTAGAACTCCCTCCATCCTGGGGGCATCTGGGTGGCTCAGTCGGTTGGGCGTCCGACTTCAGCTCAGGTCATGATCTCGCAGTTCATGGGTTCGAGCCCCGCATCGGGCTCTGTGCTGACAGCTCAGAGCCTGGAGCCCGCTTCAGATTCTGTGTCTCCCTCTCTCTCTCTGCTCCTCCCCCACTCACCCTCCGCCTCGCTGTCTCTCAAAAATAAATAAAATTTAAAAAGAATTTTTTTTTTTAAAACTCCCTCCATCCTGAAGAGCTGTGAGCTTGGGGTGTCTCCAGCCTGGCTGCAGTCTCCCTTCCCACCCTTTCGAGGGACCCTGGGGATCCTTGGGGATGGCCGGGGCCGGGCGCCCTCCCTGCCTTCCGGCCTCCTCCTCTCCCGGCGCAGCGACTCTGCCCATGGCCTCTCTCGGGACTTTGGGGAAATCAGACTGTTTGCCAACTGGGCCTCTGGCGTTTGAAGTCCAGGCCTGCTTTTTACCCCACTCTGTTGGTATTTGCGATGTGATTGGAGCGTGTGTGTACTCTGTGTGGGATCTATGATGGTCGATGCCTGTGGGATGTGTGTGTGTGTGTGTGTGTGTGTGTGTGTGTGTGTGTGTTGTGGTGTATGCTGCATAGTACATGGAGGGGGGCTGGGACGGAGAGTAGAAGGCGGGATGCCTGGCAGGTGGGTGGCAGGGCTGGCGGTCACAGGGGCAGGACCCTCTGAGCACCCAGGTGAAGTGCAGGCCACCCCGGGCCCCCCTCGGCTGTGTTTTCACAGGCTGCTGCCGAGGCTGCTCGCTCGGGCAGTGCCCGGAGAGTCTCAGCCTCTCGCCATCTGGTAGCGGGCCACGGCTCCTACCCACGGGGGCACGCTGCATCCATCTTAATTAAATTGGGTTGCCATGCTGGCAAGATAAACCAGGGAGCCCCTGCGGGCCCCCCCCGTTCTGCAGCAGAAGAGCTCCAGGTTGGCCTACGACCCCCCCGCCCTCCCCTTCCAAGGCTGCGTCTGGGGAGAGCTGTGCCTGGCATTTCCTCCAGAGAAGCTCGGGTCTGGGGGTCTCCGTTCTGGGGGGGGGGAGGGCGCTTCGGCTTGTGGGGTTTTTGTATCTTCTTATTGCCATGGGGGGGGTATGACCTTGGCGGGGTCACTTCCTTGCCCTTGAGGTTCCCAGCTTACCAGGCCTGTGCCTGTGGCTCCCTAGTTTTTGGCAGACAGCTGAGTCCCAGGCAGGAAGTGGCCCAGCATAAAGAAAGACCCCCATTCTTGGCCAGCCCAGGGGTCCGGCTGCCAGCTTTGGCCTTCAGGGCATAACGGGACAGAGCAGGGATGAATGTGATGCTTTGTGCAGACAGAAGGAATCTTCCCCTTCAAAGCCGTCCCAGGCCAGCGAGTCAGGGCCGCGGTGGGCACAGAGGCCAGGAGCTGATTGGAATCCCAGTATTCCTATTGGTGGTGGCTCCAAGCCTCTGTTTCCTCATCTGAAAAATGGGCCATCCCCGGCCCCACCCAGGGGGGCCGTGAGGCCTTTGAGGGGCCTGGGCACGTGGGCCGGGACGTGCAGAGCGGGTGGAAAGCCATGCTTCACAGCGACAAATTGCCTCGCTGGGAGTTTTTTGAGCCGCTTATTTATTTAAAATAAGGCATGAAGTGGTGCTCTGTGTCCTTAAGTCCTGGGTCTTTGATTTGTGAAAATCTGCCAGCCGCTTACAGCCCCCTCCTCCTCGTGAGCCAGTCACCGTCCAGGCCTCATCCTTTCCGCTGCCTGGAGGCCCCAAGGAGCCCAGCCCCGGCCGGCCCTGGGCCACCGCTCAGAGTCAGTGATTTAGAGACCGCCTTGATGGACTAGCAAGCAGGAGGGGCTGAGGGACGCCGGCTGCCTTGTGGGAAGTGATCTGACGCTAAACTGTCGCCGTAAATCGCTTTATCTGTCACTTCAGATTTAAATGTGTTTGCTGAGGCTTGCCGGCTGCCTCCGACGGCAGCAACCTCTCCGCAGTGGGCAGGGAGGGTGGGTGCGGGGCAGCCTGGGGGCAGGCAGCCCAGCCGGAGCTGGGCCCAGGCCCCCGGGGGCCCACGGTGAGGGCCTGCCCCCTCCCTCCCCGCCGTGGCACTGACGTGGAGGCATCCTGGAGGCAGGCAGGACTGCGGTCCCCACTTTCAGTGATCAAACCAAGGCGCAGCTTGGCAGGTGACTGATTCAGAACTGGAGCTCCTATGTGGCCTTTCCTTCATTCAGCAGACTGTGCGGTAGGCCTGTTTTGCACCAGGCAGGGAGGTAGGCCCTGGGCTACAAGAGACACACTCTCTAATCCCCAGTGTGAGGTGAGACACATGAATGGAAAGGGATAGCAAAGTCCATGAGGGCTTTTGCTGCAGGGGTGGCAGACAATCTGGAAGGCTGCCTGGAGGAGGCAAAGTGGAGGCGGGGCTCGTGCTGAGAAGGGGGCACTGCGTCAGAAGTTGGACGAGGGCATTCCAGGGGCAGAGAGGGAGAGCCCTGGCAGGAAGGGGTGAGACAGGGTAGGGGAGACTTGGGGAAGCTCTGAGGAGCTTGGAATGAGCCATGGCCTGTCCTGAGCAAGGGTCTCCCTCCGGATCTGGGCTGAATGCACATCCCATGCCACCTTTCCTGGCCTCCTGGTGTTATTATGTAAGCCCACGGTGTCAGAGGGGAGACTGAGGCTCAGAGATGTGAAGTAACTTGCTTAAGGCCACACAGCTAACCAGTATTGGTGCTGAGAGGGGAGGTTTGCCTGACTCTGGAGCTTCCAGGAAATCCTTGTGTTTAAAAATATATATTTATTTATTTTTGAGAGAGAGAGAGAGAGAGAGAGAGAGAGAGAGAGAGAGCGTGAGTGCACACACAAGCTGGGGAGGGGCAGAGAGAGGGGTCAGAGGATCCAAAGTGGGCTCGGAGCTGACAGCAGCGAGCCTGATGTGGGGCTCGAACTCCTGACCTGAGCTGGCGTCAGACACTCAACCGACTGAGCCACCCGGAAATCCTTGTATTTTGGGGGGTGGGGGTGGGAACACCTCTTCCTTGTTCCCTTTTCTTTTCTGGTCAAAGAGTAGGTATGTTGTCACCCCCACCCCCTGCGGGGCGCAGCTGAGAAGTGGGGGGAGGGGTGGCGTTTGAGGCAGTGGGCGGTCTGATGCAGGAAAGGTGGTGCTAACATCTGGGTCTGGGATCGGCTGGGTCTGGGCTCATTGGCCCTGTGAGACCCCGTGGCGGGCTGTAGCTCCTGTCGTGCTTGGTTGACCTGGGTCCCGCCCCCTGCCCCCAACTCAGCCCACAGAGCCTCTGTGTCTAGGCTCTCGCAGCTTGTTATTCATTATTCCCTCTGGGCCGGGAGCTGTCCCCACATCGCACCCATGGCCTCACTATTAGCAGGTGCTAATATGTCCCCCATTTTACAGACGAGGAGACTGAGGCCCACACGGGACCAGAGTGCCGGTAAAAGGCCGAGCCAGGAGTCAAACCCTCACCTTTCAGACTTGGGGTTTAAGGGGGATGCAGTCACGTTTGTGTTCTCAGAAGCTCCCTCTGCTTCTAGTGTAGGGGTGAGGGACAGAGTAGCTTGGAAGGCCGGCTGGGAGGCCTGGGGTCCAGTTGGCCCCCTCCCCACAACACCCGAGACGGTGCCAAGGCCTAATTTCCCCCACTGTAGGAAGAGGGCGGCTCGTTTCCACAAGGTCGAGAAGCGGTTACATAAATTCATAAATGATGGATCCCTCCTGAATTATTGAGATTCCCTTGAGGGCTCACAAGGCCTGGTCCAGCGAGCGGAACTTGGCCAGTGGGCAGGACTCGAGGACCCTGGAAAGGTCCTTCCACCCCCAGGTCTTCTGCCAGGTGTCCTGTGTATTAGCCAGATCCTTCCCGTCCTTCCATAGGGAACACGTGGGTGGGCCGTGGGCCTTGGACCCGGTGACCCTTTGTCCTGGGTTTCAGTGAAAGTTTGCTGAATAAATGATTGAATGCCTTTGAGAGTGGGTCAGACAGAGGGAGGGACTGGAAGTGCCAGTGACCCCCTCTGGGCCTCCTTCTCCTGCCCCAGCCCAGACACCGCTCAGCCCCCCCCCCCCCCCCAGGAACTGGGCCCCTTCTCCTTGTCCTTCTTCTCCCCATCACGACAGACACAAGGTCAGGAAACACGGTGCCCCCCTGCCCCCTGCCGAGTGGCTCCTCCCTGTCCTTGAGGCCGGCTGGCCTCAGCACCTGCACCTGTGTGCCTGTCTGTGTTCCCAGCGTGCTCTCTCTCCCGAGCACTGAGCTGAGGAGGCCGGAGCTTGTGGGAATGTGTGTGTTTGGAAATTAATGGGGACCATTAAATTGGCCAAGCATGAAAAGGGCTGGATCTGCGGCCCTTGGCTTGCTCGACCAGAATGATCCGCCAGCACCCTGGCAAAGGGCTGCCCAGCCGGCTTGAGGCCTCTCCAGGAGGCTGTGGCTCGCCTGCTTGTTTAACGGATGGGTACGCCGTGTCCCTGGGAGGTGAAGGGGTCTGGACGCAGCACGTGGAAGCCACGGGCCCTCCCCAGGAACTGGCGCCCCTTCCCTTCCTCTCGACACCCAGCTCTGTGCAGCCGGCTCTGTTTGCAGGGGCTCTGGGCCAAATCTGTTCTCTCCGGACCCCTAGGCTGGGCTCATACGTACCCCCAACCCTGACCCTGAGGCCTGCTGGCTGAGGCCTGATCTGGCCCCAGCGTGGGGTGGTCTCTAGGACGTAACATGGCCTAAAAGAGAGTCCAAGGCTCGGCCCTGTCTCCTCGCCCCACCCCACCCCACCCCTGCTCCCCAGACAGCCCCACCAGCTCTGGTGACCCCATCACAGGGCATGGCAGTGGCAGTTGCAGTCCTGGATACAAGCTGTGGGACCTCAGGCAGGTCATCTAATCTCGGCCTCGGTGTTCTTGTCTGCGTAATGGGAATAAGAAGCATCAGGCCCCGCCTCCTGGGGTTGCTGTGAGTTTGAAAGGAGACAGTGCAATGTCCGGGCTAAAGGAAGCCCTCAAGAAATGCCAGCTCTTGTATTCGCTGCTACTGCTGCTGCTTCTCTGGGAGGGTGGCACTGTCCTGCAGGGTGGGGCCTGCTGTCACATGCTGCTCAGCTGGGCCGGGGACAGGGGAGGCCTGAGGGGACCTCCTTCTTGTCCTTCCCGTGGGAAACTGAGCCCTTTCTGGGCCCAGGGCGGGTTGCTGAGGCAGGGGGCCCTCCTGACTTGGGGTTGGCTGACCGTAGGGTGCAGGGGCAGGTGGGCCCGGCGCCCCCTCTCTTGTGGCAGGGCCTTCAGTGGCGGAAGGGTGTGCGTGTTACATGGGAATAGTAGTCTCGATTTCTCGCGTGTGAGAGGGTGCAGCCGCCCGTGGGGAGGGCGCCCCGGGCAAGTGGGGGCCAGGGCCGTGGCTGCTCACGATACAGACTGGGGTAAAAATCCGGTTCTGCTGACGGCTTCTCCCAGCTTCGGTTTCCATCGGTGCGCCCTGTGGAGGGTTAGAGGAAAGTGAACGAGTGCCTGGCAGGCCGCAGGGGCTCCGTGAGCGGCAACTGTCGTTCTTAGTAGTGAAATACCTCACTCCACCACCAGACGGGAGCCCCCGGAGGGCAGGTGTCCGCTGACCCCAGGTCGCCATCCCTGGACGGGGCTGTGCACGCGGCGGTGCCCTTGGGGGGCTCGGGCGGCCCGAGAATGCCTGCCTGCGCGGTAGCTCCCTGATGACAGGTGGTGGCCGAGCTCCCTTAGGTGGAGGCTGCCCGGTGCCCTGTGCCCTGAGCCCTGCTTCCCGCACACGGGGCGACAGCTATCAGTGTCCTCGCGGTGGGGGAGGAGGGGTTGTGTCAGGAGACAGAGCCAGTGAGGACTCCAGCCCCCCCCCCTCCGCCGCCACCAGGGAGGACGGATACTGGGGGACGGAGCCAGGGCCAACAGCGGTTCGGGAGGGCAGTGCCCGGTGGCGGATGAGGCCGGCCTTCCTCTGCCGGGACACCCGGCTGGCATCACCCGCTTTGGTTCATTCAAACCCCATCCGCTGCACCCCTCTCCCAGCAGCTACAAGTGGTCCTCGTGCGGCCGTACCCACCCCCTTCCTCCCCATCCCTGCTTCCTCCCCCTCTTCGGACATTGTAATTGCCATAAAAATAGGAGCTTAGCTGCGGAGTAGCATGTGGGAAGAGAGAGGCCCGGCTGTCAGCCATTCCCCTGCCAGCAGGGCTCGCGTCTGTTTTATTATTGCCGCCTGGCTGTATTTCACGTACGGTTTAAACATCATCAAACGCCACATCCCTTTTGAAAAGCAAGAGCTACCTTGCTGAGGATGTTGAGGAGAAACAGGAACATTAAAATCTACGAAGCAAATGGCCCAGAATTGACATTTGCGACGGGAGCTTTGCAGCTTTGACTGTCAAAGGAGCTGAATCCCGTCTGGCAGCCGGCGGGGGAACTTTCCCCGGTGAGGGTCACGGGAAGGTGGGGCGGGCTGTGGCTGAAGCCTTGGGTTTTGGCAGAGAGGGGACCCAGGCGTTGTAGGCGGGGGTCAAGGGGTGAGGGAATTCTGTGGGTCACCGGACTGTGTTTGGTGCCTCCCTGGCCTTGACCTTGACTCAGCCTCAGCTGCCCGCTAACGAGGCCGGCAGGAGGGCCCCCCCCTCCCCCCGCCCCTGCACAGAGCAGAGTGCTGGGCTCTGGGGCTCAGGGCTGGGAATGGGGGCGTGCCAGGGGGCCGACTGGACAGAGCCGCCGTGGTCACTTATAAACTCTTGTAACCTTGACCAGGATACACCTCCCCTCTGAGCCTCAGTTTCCTCTTCCGTGAACCCTGCTGGGAGAGCCACGTTCCCCCCTCCCCACCCCCCCGAAGGCGATTGAGGGGATGGAAAAGATTCATGAAAATGTGACAAGCCGTTGGAATTCAATAAATGGTGGCTGTTATCACCGAGGAAGTGGGCGTTTGAGCTGGAATTGATTTTTTAAAAATATTTAACCCACCTATTTCCACTGAAAAATAGGTACGATAAAACTAGGGAGCCATTAAAACAGGGACAGGAAGAAACAAGGGACATGGGAGGACACTGAGCTGGGCGTCCAATAAGAATGTGCCCCGTGCGCTTGGCCACACCTGGGAGCTTTTGGCCTGGATGCCCAGGGCACGTGCTTTCCACCCTGCCAACCTCTGGCCTCGTTCCTGGTCGTGGCCCCCTGCTCAGCCCTACCACCTGCCACATGATGCTGGTGTCCGATGTACTGAGAGACTACGGTTCATGCCCCCCCTTCTATTTTATGCCCTTAGGGGGCTTTGGGGGGCAGCTTGGCTCCTGGCACCTACCCTGGCCCGGCCCAGACGACACCTCATAACTAGGCCGAACAAGTCTGTGGCAACTGGATGTAAAGGTGGCTTTGAGCTTCCTGGCAGCCAGAGCAAGATGGGGAATAAGATTTTACTTTCTATAACTTCACATTTGGAAATCAATTTATTCTTGAGCTTGATGCCTCTTTCTAGTCTGTCTTTTTTCTCAATCTTCTCCCTCTATTACCCTCACCAGTGGTTCTTTATTTCCCCTACGGAGACTTCGTACCTTGCTCCAGAGCCCACCGCCCCCGCCTCCCCATCCCCCATCCCCACCCCCCACCCCTCCCCTGCCCCAGCCTCGCTCTCCGAGTCTCTCCAACACGGCTTTGCTTCTGACTTGCGAGTCCCCCTCTGCCCTCTTGTTTGTCACTGTCCATTCCCGTGTCAGCCGGCCTGGCCTCTGGCCTTGCCCAGGCCCACTGGGTCTGCCTCTGCGATTTCTCTCAGACGAGCCAGTGACTAATAAGGGTTGCCCCCAGGGGGCCAGAAAAATCTTTCCCTCCTTAATATCAGAGTTTAAAAATGTGTCACCATCGATTTGAAGGAAAGACTTGTTCCCGCTGAGAAAAGCGGCCGGAGATTCGTCTCGCCTCCGGAATCACACAGGCAGCTGCATAAATTCCACAGCCACCAAGCGCTCTCCATGCAAATGCTGCCTCTCGGCCCCACAGCCAGCGCGAGAGCCCCTCGGAGGCTGCCCCCGTGCTTCCGTGGGCTGGCACCCCACTTCCCCACCCCTCCAGGATCCCGAAGAAACTCTGGGGCTCCTTTGCAGGGGGGTGTCCCCGGTTAGCGGATCCTCGCTTCTCTCTACCTCTTTGTGGTTAAGCTGGAGGCTGAACGACTTCCATGCCACGATGTGTTTTCATCCTGGAGAAGAAAGAGGATGACTTCTGGGAGGGGGGGCCCCACAGGCCCAGGGGGGTCCCGCCCTTACCTTGTCTGTCGGTCTGTTGGTTGCACCGTGGATCTTACCCGAAGGTGGCACCTTCAGTGCCTGAATGCCCTGTCTCGCGACCTGGCTTCCCTTTTGCCTGGAAAGACTGTTGGGGTCATTTGGTCCTTCCCGCTACCTCCAGGGAAGCCCTCTCCTCTGCGCCTGCCCCTCTGGGCTCCGTGGTCACACCTGGCCCAGCCTCCTGCCCCCCAGCAGCATCAGACGTGGTCCCGCCCTCATCCGGCAACTGTCTGAGCCCAGGATGGTCATCATAACGATGAGACAAGCTGAGCCGGGAGAGGTGGCTTTGCTATTCCTCCTTTCAGGTTGAGAAGCAGTGATGCAGGGCTGTTAAGTGACGTGTCCCCGGTCAGGAAGCTTGAACCAGATCTCGCTCTGTATCCTGGTCCTTTCTACTATGTCACATCACCCTGGAATGAATGAATGAATGAATGAATGAATGAATGAATGAGTACGTAAGTGTGTAAGTGAGTGGAGGGAAGGGAGTGGGCACGTGCTAACCACTTATGGTTCTAGGTGTCCTCCTGGTTAGTGGGCACGTCGTTGGCCCCGGATGGAAGGTGTTTGGAGAGCTCGGCGGGGAGGGCTGAGCCTTACCAGGCCCCCCTTGACACCCCATTCCCCTTGTTATCCAGAAGTCACGGTGGCTGCCTTTATGGCAGCCTTGTTTGCCCTCCCAAAGGGCTCGCCCGAGCGTGGCGCAGAGCAGGGTGATGGGCTTGCCCACCAGGTCACCCTCGGCATGGACATTCTCTCCTGCTCTAACTACAGCGGGGTGACCTTAGCCGGCGCCAGACGGTGGCCTGCAATCTGCAATCTGACCCTTCTGCCAGGTGCTTAGCGGAGGCTGGGCGAGGGAGGGTGCCACGGAGTCCGGCCAGGCTCTTGGGGGAGCTGGTGTGGCCACGGGCAGGGGAGTCAGAGAGGAGGTAAGCTGGCAGTTCGCGGCCTCCTGGGCTGCTGTGGGCCCCTTGGAACACGTGCTGAGTGGCCATTTACCACCTGGTTCGAGGAAGCCTGAGGGCTGGCCCCGTGCTGTGCCAGCCCCAGCTGCAGAAACGGCCCCGCGCGGGCTCCTGGCAGCCATGACTCCGGGAAAGGAGCGGCCTTACTTTTCCTGGCTCCCTAAACGTTCGTGCCTTTGTAGGCTTTCAAAATCAGTTTTGTGGGCTGTGCTGTTTGTCTGCTGAAACACGGAAAGCGTCGGAGAGAAAATAAGCCACGGGGCCGCAGGTCAGGTGGCAGAGGGTGAGGGGGCGGGGCTCCGAGGCGTCCTCTCGGGCCTGGGTCACCCTGCAGGAGCCGTCACGGCTGGAAGCGGGTGCCGGGATGGTGTGTGTCAGAGGGGGCCCAGGAATTCTGCTGGGAGGGTCAGCCTGAGGCTTCGGGACCTGCCCCTTTTGCTGGGTGGCCCCCACTGAATTGTCCTTGGAACAGTGAGTGTCTGCCCTTCCTCCCGGGTGCCCAGCTACACCTGCCGGCTCCCCTCGGGTGCCAGCCACTGGCAGTGTAGACTTCTCAGCGTAAGTACAAAATAAGCCCTCGGGGCTGTGCCAGCTGAGATGCAGACCTGGCAGGGACTGTCACCTGCAGAAGGTGCTTTGTCTTCTGACAAAGTTGGCCATTTGGGAGCTGGATGAGTGTAGAGAGATTCAGTGGGGGCAGCCAGAAACCCATGCAAATCTTCCTCCCTTTCCTGGGACCAAGGGACCCTCGCGGGAGGCCCTGAGGGTCTGCCCCAGGAAACGGCTGCTTCTCCGCTTCTCTCTTAATATGTGAAGAGCTCCTACAAATCAATAAGAAAAATGGGCAAAGGATGTAGACAAGCAATTCCCGGTAGGAGAAAAACAAATGGCCGGTAAACAAGGGAAAAGATGCAGAACTTCGCGAGTAATCAGGAAAAGGCTAATTGAAATGAGAGACATCATTCTTCACTGCCCGAGAGGCAGAGGCGGGAAGCGTCGATACTGGCGGGTGCAGCGGCAGCAGGAGAGCGGCCCTTTCCTGGGCTCACCCGCAGGCGGCCTGCACCAAACCGGCACGTAGTAGGAGCTTGGAAACACTTGCTTTACGCCAGAGAACACATAAGAACTCTCCGCTCCCAGTAGATCTCAGCAGGGTCACCGCCACTGCCTTTCGTGTCCCTGGGCTTCCCTGGCTTAGCCCGCTTGCCGCTGGGGATGCTCCTGGGGGGTTTGGCTCCCCCGCCCCCTGCCCCCACCCGGCCGCTCCCTCATCCTGGGTCTTCCTGGGCCCCTCCCCTCGTGGGAAGGTGCCGCTTCCTGCGGCTCGGCTGGGCCTCTGGTTTCAGGGCTCTCTGTAGCCCCGTGGCTGGTGCCGGAGGCATACCCTACAACGCGTAGCGGGTACTCACAGAGACCAGATGGAAACGGGGACCCCCCCCCCCCTCCAGACTTGGGCAGCCTTGGCTGTTATCACGGCTTCTTGCAACACCCTTGGGAGCCTCGATGTGGGAAAGGTCTTGCCCCAGTAGCGCCCTTGGCTCTCTGGATCCTGGCTGGTGCACCTACATCGTCTGGCCCCAGAACCTCTGCTGCGTTTTCTGGTTTCCTCTCCTACCCTCTCCATCCCGGCCCAGATCAATGATTTCGGGCTTCATAACTGCATGTGCTCTCACCCCTTCTGGCCTTTGCACAGGCTCTCCCCCCTGCCAGAAGCATTCTTTATTCCCACTTTCACCGGGCTGGCGCTGGTCACGCTCCAGGTCCCGGCTCAGATGTCATCTCCTCCAGAACCCCCCCCCCCCACCCCCGACCTGGGTTAGACCTCCCTCCCGTGTGCTCCACAGACGGCCGTTCATTCAGCTTCGTGTTCCTTCATTCAGCAGGTGCTGGGTGCCGGGCTGCGAGGGGGATGTGGCTTAGGTGGCTGCGATGCCCCCGGGAGCCGGGACACCTGTAGTGACCTGACCCTGGGGCAGAGCCGTCCAGAGGGTCAGGAAGGCGGGAGGCAGGAGCACCCCAGACGGGTTTGGGGGTGGCTCGGCTTGCTGCACGGGGAACAGGGAGGCCAGAGGGAAGCTGGGGGCAGCCCAGACGCCCTTTGTCAGCCTGCTCCGCGAGGGCAGCTCTTATCTGCAGAGCACAGTGTGGCCGGACCACAGCGGAGCTGCCTTTGATGCAGAGCTCAAGGGGGAGAGCACGAGTCATACTTCAAACGGCTTTGGTCGGGGAATCTGGGTCTCCGAGTCCTTGAATCATCCTCCCACCCACCCCTTGTGCACCTCCCTGGGCAAAGCAGGCCAGCAGGGGAACCCGGGCCCGGGAGAGACACCAGCCTGGAGCTTGGCTCCCGGAATCCCTCCCTTCCTCCTGCTCCTGAGGCCCAGCCTCCTACCAGGAGTTTCTCTCTGGTCCCCAGACTGAGGTGGGCCCAGCCCTCCTTCCTTCATTCAGAATATGATGAAGATCAAGTGTCCACCTCTGAAAGGTGCTCAGTGTATGGTGGGGACAACAGGGTTACAGCACAGGGTGTAAGCGCCTTGATGGGGAATCCAAAGTGCTGTGGGCTGGTCAGGGAAGGCTTCCTGGAAGAGGCCTGCCTGGGGAGGCCTCCTGCCCAGCAGCGATTTCTGGTGGGGGCTCACTCGTGCCTTTTCCTCCAGGCTCACAGACCCTCACTCAGGCCTCCCCCGGGGGCCTTGGGGGCCAGGATTTGGGGCAGTGGGAGGATCCTGGGCAGACCTGGTCCCAAATGAAATCTCTGCCACTGCGGCCTTGGGCGAGCTTCTTAGATCTGGGCCTCAGTTTGCTCATTCGAAAACGGGGATACGTGAGGTTGGAGCATGGTGACAGATGTCTGGTGCCCGGCACCATCGGGGGCTGTGCTGGCTTACCTCTCACAGATGGGTGCCCCTTTAGGAGATCCCCCCCTAATTATGAAGTTCCAGGTCTGGGCGGCCACACGGAAAGGAAGCACATTCATTAGGAGACCCAGGCACACAGCCCAGCCTTGCCAAGCATCTTTCCGCGCCGACTCGCGAGGACCACGGCCTCGCTGAGAGCACATCTCCCGCGCCTTCCTGGTGACAGGTTCCATCTGCCAGCCCCCGGGGAGTCGCTGATTCGGTGGTGGTGGTGGCGGGGGCTGCTCAGGGACCCGCCATCCCTGGTGACAGCCCCCCCAGCCCTTCACCCCGGGCTTGTAATCTCAGCTTTAAGGAGGATTCCAGTCCCTTTCTCCCGCCCCACCACAACTAATCCATTTGCCAGGGACCCGATCCAAGAGAAAGCTAATTAAAGAATTTCTGCTCTTGGCTCAGCCTGGACTTTGAAGATTCCCCTTAGTCTTCCTGGAGTATCTGAAAACAGGTGGAGAAGGGGGGGTGTCAGAAAGGGCGTCGGATAAGACCCCGCTAGCCTCCGTAATAGGCTTAATCCCCCCAAAGTCAGCAGGCATCAAACAGCCCTCCAGCCATCACTGCGGAGAAGGGGCTTGGAGGACTTGGGGCCCTTTGTGACCCTGTGAGCCCCAGACCACAGAGGGCTCCCTGTCCTCGCATCCTGTGAATGGGAGGCTGTGCAT
The DNA here is from genome assembly GCF_028018385.1 of Neofelis nebulosa. Taxonomy (NCBI): domain Eukaryota; kingdom Metazoa; phylum Chordata; class Mammalia; order Carnivora; family Felidae; genus Neofelis; species Neofelis nebulosa. Next base: position 107,455,772 of record NC_080791.1, on the reverse strand, counting down.
TCCCCCAAGAGTTCTGGGGACCGGGGAAGGGGGAAGGCAGAGCACGAACCCCGCACCGCCCGTGCTCCAGGGCAGTGAAAGGCACAGGTCAGTGGCATGGAGGAGGTCCTGCCTTGAGGCTTGCTGCGGCCACTGGCACGTAGCTCAGTGAGGTGGGCTCCCGCCCTCCCCGCCCCTTCCCTCTGGTGCCCCACATGCCACCGTCTCCTCTCTCAAGCGCCCGTTTGCCTCTCAGAGATTTTAATCAATCAAGCCCAAATATTTGCTCAGTACCAGCAGCACGAGAGCCCCGTCGGGCAGGGGACTTTGGGGCCCCACTCGGTGCAGGGTCCTCCATTTAAGCAGGGCCTGGCACACAGCAGGTGCCCAATAAAGACTCGATGGTGGGGTTGGTTGTAGTGGCTGCTCTCACAGGGCTCATGCTATTGCTGCCTTCAGAAGACACCTGCCGCGTCTTTGGGGGATCAGTGGTCTCCAAAATGTGGGGTGTGGGATCTTAGAGCCTGTCTCCCTGCCACCCTGAGCTTTGGCCCAGCCTGGTGGAACCCTGAGGAGAGGCAGGGCTGTCCGCTGCCATTCCGTGCCCCCCGATCACCCCCTCCTAGGCTCCTGCTCCCCCGTTTCCCTCCGCAGTGCTGGGGGAGGGGGGCAGGGAGCATTTAGACCCGCAATCCCCCAGGTAGGGACCTCGGGGGCCACTGGCATCAACGGAAAGAAAAATGATAAAAACCTGCCACTGAATTCTGGGTGGCAGTAAATTACTTAACACCTGAAACAGGTTGAAATGTGGCCGCTGTGGCTTTTAATAAGCCCATCTCCGATGCGGCCGCTTCCGCGAGGAGCCGGCCGGGTCTCTTCTCGAGGCATAATTTCATCGTGGCCCAGGCTTGGCAACGGTGCAAATAAGATTTCACTTCCCCCGTAAATCTCCGAGGGGGAGCGCCGGGATTTCATTTGTGCTGTCAGTTAGTGGCTGGAGAGATCCTATTTACTTTGCCGCGGGAGGAGAGGGTCCTTCAGAGGTGCTGGACGGTGTGGCCGGCCGGTGGAGAAGCAGGTGCTGACGAGCGGGCCTGAGGCGCGGCCGAGGGCAGGGGAGGCGGCCAGCAGCGAGGCCGGGGGAAGCACACCGGGGTTGGGGGCTCCCGAGAGTAGCTGAGCAAGCTCCACCCAGGCCTCCTGATGCAGCATCTGGGGGTTGGCTGGCTGCCCGCTGATCCACCCCGGGGGGGGCCTCCTAAGCAGGGTGCTAAGAATTGGCCACAGAACTTGGGTGTGGGGGTGTGGTGTGGGGTTTGATTCCTTCCTGGGCTCCACTGCCTCTTCTCCAGGATGCTCGGTGAGGTCAGCAACGCCTCCTGGGAAGTAGGGGCGCGGGAGGAGGGAAGCTTCCGGAAACTGGTGGTGGCCGGGTAAGGGCAGGGTCCAGGTTACGGGGTGTCGTGGCCACCCTTTGTCCTATCCGACCTGGAACTTTTAGTCCTCCATCTGGCCAAACAGGTGAAGTTGGATCTAAGAAGCCAAGGCCCTGGGTCTTGGGATGCCCCTTGGCCACAGGGCAGCCATCTGGGGTCTTACCCCCTACCTGCCCGTAACCTCAGTGACCTGTGAGTCCTGAGACTTCTTTGGGGAGGAGAGGGCCAGAAGCTGCTTGGCTGGAGCAGGGCAAGGCAAGTCCCGAAGCTGGGGGCCGGGGCGGGGGGGGGGGCGGGGAAGGAGGTTTCCCATCTCCCAGGGTCCATTGGAAGACACGATAGGGAGACAGGGGCTCTTCAGGGTCAGTGGGTCCCCTCCCCCACCCAGAAGTCATGTCCCCTTGAGGGACCGGCAGCCAGCTCCTGTGAGGACGGAGCTCGCTGCCTCTCAGACCATCTGCGCCTTGTCAGAAAGGGCTGGTTAACGTTTGGAAGGTCTTCGTTCTATAGACCTGAAATACAGATCCCGGAACCTCCCCCACAGGTCCTGGTGAGTCCCTCTTGTGACCCTGTCTGGGTCTCCAACCCCTGAGGGCACTTGTTGAAGCCTAAGATGCCCCCATCCCCGCACCCTGTCCTCCTGCAGCCGAAAGCTTGGGTCAGCCTGAGATTGCCCCTGGCAGGTTTCAGAGGGCAGGCTGCAGACGTCGGCTGTCTACGGCTGGGGTGGTCTGGGGAACAGACCATTTGGGGATACCTGAGCCTCCTGGTGAGAAATGCCAGCCAACTTAGTGCCTGGCTCTGTGCCTGAGGGCCAGGGATGCTGAATAAATGCTGGTGTGTGTGTGTGTGTGTGTGTGTGTGTGTGTGTGTGTTTCTGCGCATGCGCGCGCGCACGTCAGGGATGGGGGCCTACGCTCCCTGACAAAGTGGAGGGGATCCCAGCAATCTGTACCCTCCGAGGAGCCTCCAGCACGCATCAGCAGGGTCAATGCTGTCATGATGGTAAAAATAAGAACGGTGAGCTCTTACCGTGCACTCATTTTACCGAGGCAACAACTGAGGCACGGGAATAAGTGGTGTAGCCCCGGAATCCAACCCACTTCTGAGGGATTCCGAGGGCCTGTCTGAGGAGCCTCCAAAACAGGAGTGGCATTAATCCGGTTGTTCCCAAATGCATGTGACTGTGGCTTTCTCCCCAGGGCAGAAAGTTTATTAGCTCTAGGCGCTAAGGAACATAGTTTGGTGACCCTAACGTCCTGCCCCGGCTTGAAGGGAGCCCTGCGGGTGCATTGGTATTCGGTGCTGTCTCCACTGCGTACAGAGTACGATGAGCTGGGGGCAGGCCCATTCCTGCCTCGTCCCCCACCCTCTACTCTCCCTGCCCTCATCAGGGGGAGGGGGAGGGGAGAAGTAAGACCACTTGGGCAAGTCAGATTATTGGGGCTCTGGGGCTGCCAAGGGCTGCCCCTCCTGGGACTCAGCATTGATCAATTGATCCGTTGGCTGATTTGCTGGTGTTTATTGACTTATTCCTTCACTTCACGGCCACCAGTGCCTCCTGTGTGCCAGGCAAGTGCCCTCTAGGGACCTTAAGGGGTGACTGGTGAGACCAGCCAGCCAGGGGCCCCCAGCGAGGGAGGCGCGGGAGCTGGTCGCCTGCATAGTGTGGGGCCCAGGGTGGAGCTGGAGGGGGGGGGGCCTTACTAGACACAGTGCCTGCGTTGAACCTTCCAGGGCCTTCAAGGGCATCTGAGCCCAGAACATCAGCAAGGCACAGACCAGGAGCCGACTCAGGGCAGGGCCTGCCTGGGGAGTTACTGGTGTGGCTGGGCCAGGGGACAGATACCGTGCTTACAGAGGAAGCAGAGCCTTGCAGAGGGAGGTGCACAATTGGACTTGTCTTCTATTCCGTCTCAGGCCTCCTCTCTTGCTCCCTGAGTCCTCCTCATCCGAAGAAACACCTTCAGTGGAAACACGATTCCCCAGAGACCCTCCGCCCTGGTGGCCCCGGGCAAGGCCCCCATCTCCCCCGTGGGGGTTCCTCCCTCTTCCTCCGTGAGGCAGGAAGGATGCCCCAGTCCAACCGTAGCACACAGTAGGCCCTCCACATATATCTACTGACCATCTGGCTGACTGTGCTCTCAGGTGCTCTAAGATCGCTCCGCAGCCCTGGAGAATGGGTGTCGGGTGAGAAAGAGCTGGGTGGCCCCTCTGTGCACCCACTATGCGCCGGCTCTGAGCCAGAGCTAGAGGACCGGACCCTGTCCTCTCCCAAAGGCCACACTATGTGCTGCTCTTTGGAGTGTTCTCTCTTGGCTGGCTCCTGCCAAGATGGGAGGTGAGGGCTAAGAGAAGGTGAGGAGGGAGAGGGATGCCTGTGTCACCCTAGCCGCGCCACCCATCGCCAAGGCACGTGGAGAAATACCTTCGCTTCCTTGGAATATGAAGGGAAAAACTCATTAACCCATATCCAGACACGCACTCAGATCTAAGGCAGAAGTAATGAGTTCTTATTTTATGTTAAATTTAGCAGAAACTGCCATTGTTCTCATGGAAAGGCGTCTTTTTTTTTTTTTTTCCTTTCTCCCCCTCTTTGGGGTATGAGATATCACATAAGGCTTAGAGACTGGTGAACGTGGGGGTGCGTCTAGGAGACGAGGGGGGTCCGGGTGGGTGGGCGGGGGGAAGAACCCAGCCCAGCGTCCACCAGGTAGAGGAACAGCCTGTGTCTGCAGTGCCCGTGCGCGTCCAGTCTTACCTAGGGGCCCACGTGGGGTAATCCACGGCTCCCACAAATACATGTCCACGTGGAGACCCCCTCGGCGTCTGCCTTCAGCTGGCGGTCCACCTTCCCAGGACCAACGGGATGGGGGCGGAGGTCCCTCCTCCCCGCAGCAGAATCATTATCTTGATCCCGACGGTGCCCCAGGGAACTTAGCCCGGAGTCTCCGCTCTGTGCCAGGCCACCACTCCGTGCCGGTGGGACCCCCATAAGCAGAGCTGAACCCCGGAGAGGAGAGGCCCGGGGAGGGGTGGGGGCCGTCGAGCCCACATGTGCCGCAGGCCCCTGGCCCCTGGCGCGCCGGGCCCCAAGCCGAGTCAGCAGCCGAGATGACTGTAAAAGTTAAATCTTTCTATTTATTTCAAGAAAGGACAAGGAAAGTGGACTTGGACATTTTATATGAAAACAGACAAACAGAAAAAAGGACCAAATAGTTAATCACATTCATCTCAACATTGAAGTTGCAAGGCACCTACGAGAAGGAGGCCAGAGGGCGGTCCGCAGTGCACTTTGGTTTGTGTTGTTTCGTGGTGGGTGTCTGGGTGTCTCGGTTTTCCCAAAACCCCCCCCCCCCGTCTGGGGGGGCGAGCTCGGGAGCGAGGCGGGCAGGCCCGGGTCTCGGGCGGCAGCAGGCAGCCGTGGACGTGGTCCCATCGCTCAGCCCCCCGAGACTGCTTTAGCCTTGAGAGAGAGAGAGGGAAAAGACAAGGAGCGGGCGGCCAGGTGGCCTCACAGGGCCCATCCTGCGGGTGAGGAAGGCCGGGGCTTCACGGGGAAGCGAGGGCGGCCGGGAAGGCAGAAGGGGCCTTGGGCACCGGCTTTCCAGAGACCGGGCCTGCCCTCCCTGTGCCATCGTGCGGCCGGGAAAGCCTGCCTCCTGGAGCGCAGGGACCCACCCCCTCCTCCCTCCCTGGCCCTCTCCTCCTCTGACTGCTGGAACCGGGAGCCCCCTGGGCGAAGCGCCGGGTGGCTCCAGAAATCTTTACAATACCAAATGAGATACAGAGAACCTTTTAACATCGGGCAAGGGAACTGCTGTTGATGGCTCTTGAAAAACATTCACTCTGCAGTGCCCATGCGTGGGGCTTTCTTTTCGTTTACTCTTCCCCTTTACCTCCTGGCTCACACCTGCCTGGTGACATTCATAATTAGCAGGCGGCCGCTCCAGCCAGCCGAACCGTGCGACCCTGCTACGCCTGTGGCGCGCCTGTGTTCATAACCCCGCAGCCTCCCCCGCCCTTCCGCACCATCTCTCCCCCTCTCAGATGACAGACCCTCCAGTGCTGGGCTATTTTGCCTCCTCCCCACGGCTCTCAGCACCTCTTTACGAGCCGGAAGGCACCAGGGCCCTCCATCCAGAGAATCCCCCCCGTGCTGCAGCCTGGCGCTGGGCCCTAGAGGCCAGGGTGGAGTTCTCAGCTGGGCCGGGTTAAAAAAATAAAATAAAATAAAATAAACACCTAAGGCCAGCTTCGGGGTCCTCTGTCTGCCTCCTGGGTGCCCAGAACCTTTCGAAAGCCGGGCCGTCCGGAGCTGGGTGGGACTCTACAAACAGGACCCCTGCAGAGGGCAGGTGAAAGTGCCCCGGGCGGCCCGGCTCCAGGGAGACGAGCGTATGGCGGCCCTGTGTCTGCGGCGGCTTTGACTGTTGGCTCCTGTCGCATTGGTTTTTCTGTCTGCAGGAGAAAGCCAGGTTGGTTCCTCCAGATGGGTGGCTGGGCGCGCAGGGCTTCTGGATGGGAGCGGCAGGCAAAGTAGGGACGGCACCCAGTTCTCTGCCCTCCTCGTCACCCACCTGAGGCTCAGCTGGGAGACAGGAAACTGAGTCACTCCCGGCTGGCTGCTAGATCTCGCCAAATGGCGGGCTCTCCCCCTCAGGCTCACAGCTGGTGATCGGTGGGGCCAAGGGACCGCTTCTGAGAGGAAAAGCCGCTTAGAGGAGCCCCTCCCTGTGCTGGCTGCGGTGAGGCAGGGGCAGGATGGGAGGGAGGCCGTTGCCCACACATCCATCCGCCTGGGCCCTCTGACCTGAGCCCGAGGGGGTGGACGAGAAGGGAAAGGAGGATCAGAGAAGAGAAGACAGAGCACCCCTGTGTGCCAGGCGCTGTGCTGGGCCTCAGGGACCCGGCACAGAGGAGCACGGGGACGTGCACCCTGATGGCCGTAAAACAGATTTAGGGGCGGTGGCAGTAAGGACCTTCCTGCAAAGACTCTCCAGACTCGGCCTTTTGGGTTTTCAGGTGGAGGGTGAGGAAGGTGTGGGTAGGTGTGGGGAAGACGGGCCAGGGCACGGTGGCGGCCACAAGTGCCTTAGGGGCTAGCTTTGCTAGGACGTGGGGACCTGGTCAGCCCCCGCACAGGGAACCAGGTGCCCTCAAGCATGCCCAGACTGCCCTCCCAGCATAAGCCGGGCACTTTAGTAACAGTGCGAGGGGGCAGTGAGTGACAGTGGTCTCAAAAAGCCCAGGGCCTGCCGGGCTCTCCAGCGGGGAGCAGGGCGGGAGCTGCCCCCAGACTGAAGGTCTGCCGTCTTCAGGGGCGACATGGAGAAAAGCCTGGCTTTGCCCCTGCGGCATCGGGGGCCTTAGGCACACCTACTATCCCGCTTACAGTGAGAATGCGGGTCTGACCCCAGCAACAACAGAATTTCCAAAACCAGAGAGAAAGAATATATTAAAAATGCAGAGGTGGGGGTAGTAAGGGGTGGGGAGGGGGGGTACTCAAGAGCCAAGGGAATCTTTCTGTGAGTGTTTCTAAAGAAGCAGGCGTGGATATTTCAGGCAACTACTTGGACCATTTCAAAAGAAATGGTAAATGCTTAAAAACACAGAGTGAAAAATGCCCCAGGCAGTCGTCAACCTGGCCGGGATGGATGCATTGAGCCGGCAGTGCTGAGTGCTTTGAGTGGGAAAGAGAGCCCGTGGTGGGACAGCGGAGGGAGCTCAGCGGGGCAGGGGCCCTGGCACGGAGAGCAGGTTGGGGGGGGGGGGTGGCGGGAGCAGCCTGGGACCCGCCGCAGGGGGCGAGTCACCCTCCAACCTCCAGATCCAGACTCTGAGAAGGAGTGCTGGGGTATGCACTTCCTCTCCCGGTGCCTCTTGGATACTGAGGATGGGACCCTGGCAGCATCTCTGGTGGCCCCAGCAGTTCTTTGACGGGGCTGGGCCGCCTGACGGTGGGATGGCCCTGACCTGGGGTTTTTCAGGGGACACTGGTCGTTTTGAGCAACCCAGTCAACAACATCTCTTGATACCTTCCTTACGGGGTCCTGGGGTATGATAAAGTAAGGGGGGAAACCAGGACCTTCTAGTCAAAGAACCAGGCTTTTGGCCGAGGCAGGATAATAATCTGCCACATCCCCATCAAGTGCTTGAATGCTCCCAGGGACAGAGGGCTCACTATCGAACTCCTCTGCTGGCCCAGAGTTTCTCTTCCCTGACCTTCAGCGTTCCCTTTATGACTGGCCCCACTCTGCTTTCACCGCAGCACCAAATGAGTCACAGGCCTGCCCTGGGACAGAAAGGAGGCAGAAAAGCTCATGGCCCTAGAGTCTTAGCCTCTAAGTAACTAGCCTAACCACTTCACCTCGCTTTTCACCCCGAAGGCGGACAGAACCTGGAGGGCAGGGGCAGAGCCTCTGCTGGGAGCTGGGACTGCTTCTGAGTGACCTGTGTGGGTCAGACGTAACCCCCCCGGGCCCAGAGGCCCCCTGCACGAGGCACTGGAGGAAGGCAGTTCCCTGAGGGCCGTGCTTGAGCCCAGGCTCTGTCCAACGCAGCGCCATTTCTGAGCACTCCGGCCTGCGTGGTGTCGGCCGCCGTGGACCCCCAGCTCCTCCTGGGGCTGTGCAGGGGCAGCCCCCGAGCCGGGCCGGAAAATCCCCACTTTGCACAGTGCCACGGGGGGCAGGTTCATAAAATGCGAAAAAATCCCCCGCTCCCTTCACCTCCAAGGAGTTTAATCTCTTCTAATCAATTTAGCAGACTCGCTTGGTTGTAAACGGTAATGATTTGCATTTTTGAGCCTTTTTATCCCTCCTTAAGAAAAAAGATGCCTCCTCTGTCTGCATTCTGGAAGGCCTGTGCAGGGCTGTGAATTGCTTGTTAGCACTCACTCTGGCTCCAATCCAGCTCGGGGCCTCCGCCCATCACCTGCACTGATCTGAGTGCAGGGAGGGGACACGGACGCCTGGGATGGCCACAGCTGAGCCTGGCTGTGTTCCTGGCCCCGAGAGCAAGGTCTGGTCCTTGGGGACACAGGCCGCTGTGCACCCTGAGGCCCCTCCTTCCAGCAAACGCCCCAGCTCTCTCCTGGTTGCCTTCCCAGCTCCGTTGCTCCCTGTCTGCCGCATCCAATTTTCCTTGTTGTATTTTTCATAAGCGTGAGGCTCAGAAGCCCCGTCCTTCTCCCTGGCGTGTTCCACAGGAAGCAGATTTCTAGAGTGGAGTGGGTTGGCTTTGGGACTTGAGCTGCCATTGGTAGTGGTGGTGGTGGGGGGCGGGGGGGTCCTCTCTTCCTTCTTGGGCTCCAAGCAGGTGAAGGAGGGAGGCTCAGGTGCATCCTGGGCAGGCTGCCCAGCCCTTCTCAGATGCCGCAGGGATCCTCACCTGACTCATCCCTCCTGCTCTGGGCCTCCGTCACCTGCACTGGACCAACTAGAACCTTCCAGAATCAGTGGAAGGGAGGAGCCCTTACTTGGCCTGTGGAACACCCAGCTTTTTTGGGTGTAGCCAGACTCCTGCCTCAGCCCACCCTCTACTTTGCGGAAGGGGAAACCGAGGCCGTGGATTTACAAAGCACGCTTTCCCTCCACCTCTCTGGAAACCCTTCCTGACTCACTTTCTGCTCCTGGTGGATCTCCCTAGATCCCTAAGAGGAAGGATGAAGAGGGAGGGAGGAGAGGCACAAGGCAGGCATGGGCTCTGGGCTCTGGGTGGGGAAGCCTGCCCCGCCCCCGCCCCCCCCCCCCCCCGCCGCCTCCCCCAGCCACTGCATCCTGCCAGCTGTTGTCACCTCCCCTGCCAGTTTGTCACTCATAGCCAGAAGGGACCAATGCCCCAGCTCCTGCCCCCAAACCTGGCATCCCAGCCCTGGATGGGGGAGGCCCTCTAGTCAGCCACACGGCCGCCATGTTACCGTGGAGGCAGCCCAGGAAGCCAGCCCAGGAAGCCGGAGCCAATTTAGAGAAGATGGAGGTTTCCTCGGGGAGGCCGCAGGAAAAGGGAAGGAGAAAAGGGAAGAAAAGAAGCTTTTGATGCACATCATGTCTGCGGAATTGAGTATGACTAATTAATAGATTTTATTCTTAGTAATCTCGTAAGCATTCCATACGTTGGGCCCCACGCCTGAGCTGAGCTTACAAGAGGCCTCATTCGCAAAATGCAAATTACTCGCCTGGCCCTGCCTTCCCTCCTTCCTTGCCTTTTCTTTCCCTTTTTCTTTTTTGTCTTTTCTTCTTCTTCTTCTTCTTCTTCTTCTTCTTCTTCTTCTTCTTCTTCTTCTTCTTCTTCTTCTTCTTTTTCTTCTTCTTCTTCTTTTTAGGGGAAATTTAAAAGAAAATTGCCATGTAATAGAAAAGAGATTCTAATCACTACGTCTAATTACCACGAAGGGTAAACCACTTAACCAGAGAAGTGTCGTGGGCTCTTTTTTTTTTTTTTTTTAAACTTAAAACCTGCTATAAATGCCACAAAACACACTCATCAACGCTGAGGCCAAGGATGTTCTGGCTAGTTCGAGGCTGCAGGGGTCAGGGCGGCCGCCCACAGAGGGGAGATTCTAGACAGATTCTGCCCTGATTCCTGCATCCCCACGCGCTGCTGGGGCGGGGGGGGGGGGGGCAGGCACCCCTGCAGCATCTCTCGTTGTGTTATGAGGACACTCAGACGAGCTGGACCAGGAGGGGACACGGGTTCAGAGTGGATGTGGCTTCAGGCCCCCTCCTTGGCTCGAGGGGCCGGGAGAAGGCAGAATTTTGGGAGCTTCGCTCAGAAAGGACTCTGGAAGGATGTCTGATGCTGAGGTGGCATACGTGAGAGTGGGCCCCAGGGCCTGGCCGGCGAGTGTCCACTATCCTCAGGGGGACGCCTGCAGCGAGCCCATGGGAAGCCCCCACCTGAGCCTCCTGGAGCAGGAGACCCGAGCGTCCTCAGGCTCAGGTGACTCTGGCCTGCTTTGTGCTGTGGGGGAGGGAAGTTTACCGCCCAGGCCTGGCCTTGGAGTTCCGCAGGCCTTTCCGGCCCTTGCTCTACAGGGCCACCTGCCGTTCCCCACATGCCTCCCTGCCCTCTAAGAGGATGGATGATTTGACCTCTCCCTGGTGTGGTACAAGGAGAAAGGAGGACCCGGAGTAAGATTGGGGGACCAAGCATGGCCGCAATAGGGACCTGGAGGGGGGCCGTGGGGAGGCCGAGGACTGGGACACCGGGAGAAGGCATGGGTGGTGCCTTGAGGGAGGGGACCTCATTTCTGAAACAGCAGGGACCTCGGGCTTCGGTCCCTCCCCCCGTCCCTGCTTCCTGAGCCAATGCCCCACATCCTCACCTACCCTCTGCTCCTCCCCAGGCTGCCGGAAAGGGCCTGAGTCGGGGGGCGCTGCAGGTCAAAGGGAGGGCGACCTTCACAGAGACATGAAATTAAGGCTTGGAAAAATCTCTCTCCTGATCTCATTGTATGAGAAAATGATTCAAGTGGGGAAGGGCGGGCTGGGGGGGTGGGGGGGGGGGTGGGAGGCTTAGTTTAGAGCGAGCTGTCCATGCCCTCCGCCTCTCCCTGGGGCTGGGGAGCTGGCATTCCCCGTCAGGCGAGACCCGCTCTCCTCCACCCCGCTCAGGCGGCTGTTGTGGCCACTTCTTTCAACCCCTGCCTCTTCACTGAAGGGGCCAGTCACATGTTGTCACGAGCGGCGAGTGGCCGGCCCCCGGGCCCGTCCTGGCGGCCCTGTGTTCAGCTTCCTGTCCCCGCCTTTGGCTTTTTGTCAAAGCAGTCGAGGCCTTTTGAAAACGCCACCGCCAGGAGCTGGACACCTTCTCATCCTCCCTGCCCTCGGACCAGTGCCTCTCCTTTGACATCGCTCCTCCGCGGCAGAGCACAAGCGGCCCGTCGTTGACAGGTGGTGACCCAAGCTCCCTGGGTGCCGGGGCACGGGAGGCGGCAGAAGGCCGGGCACCGCCCCGCCCTTCTTTCCAGATCTGCTGCCATTATTTCATTATTGTTTTAATCTCACGGCTCACCAAATCGCAATGCCAGTTGATAAATGGTGGCGACACAGGTTCCAGAGGGAGGAAATAAAACCTGAATTCTTCCGAGGGCCCCAGATCCGTACCCTTCCGTTGCTGGCCTTTCTGGAGCTCTGGTCTTCCCCTCTCCGGAGCAGGGTGCCAGGGGTGGGTGCGGCTGAGTGTTCTGCGTTCGGCGGGGGTGGGGTAGGGGGGGTTGCTGTCTCCCAGGGCTCTTCTGAGAATTTTCATGTCTTTTTCTGGGCTTTGTGTGAGCAGCCATGGAAACCATTAGGTCTAATCAGCTGATAAAAAAAAGAAAAAGAAAAAGAAAAAGTCCCTGCACCAATTACCTGTCCCGGGAGGAAGCACACAGCACAGAGGAAACACAGAAAGTCGCTGTTGAGGTGACTGTATCTGTGTGTTGGGGGGGCGGCGGGGAGAGAGAGAGAGACAGAGAGAGAGAGAGAGAGAGAGACAAGGACACTGGCAGTCAGAGAAAGCGTTTCTCTGTATCAGGAGTGCGGCCCAGCTCTGGCCAACCTGAGATAGGGTCGCACCGAGACCACCCCTTCCCTAGGGTCTCCTGAGCCACCCGACCAGGACAGATACACCTCCGCCTTTAGGAACAGCATTGTCTGCCCCCCCCCCCGCCCACCCAAGACACTTTGTCTACTTACTCAATGATTTCTAGGAGAAAACAACATTTTCGTGACTCTATTGTCTCAGGAAAATCGTATGAACTGACCCAAGAAGTAGTTAAGGACCGTATAGGTGGCTCTATCTACCCATCTGTAGAGACACGACATAGAGATAGCCAGGTAGATAGGTGCACCTCCAAGTGGCTGGGAAACCCACCGCTCCCATGGGGCTTCCACGGAGTATGGTACACGGAACTGAAGGGGGTTGCGGCATAGGAAAAAGAGAGTTTGCTTTTTAATTGACCACACCATCGTTCAAAGAATGCAGCGAAAGACGTGCTCTTTCTTGCAAACCTGCAAGGCAGACGGTTCGGAAAGAACCCGGGAAGGGGTTTCCGGACAATATCTCCATAGCGAAGGATCTCTTCTAACCCCTCTCCTTTGTGAGGAGCCTGAAAACCTTCCACCACGTTGTCACCAACGAGCAGCCGGCAGCGGGAGCCGCGTGGGGGCCTCGCGTGTTGGCTGTTCTCTCTGACGGCTCTTTCGTGACGGCCCTGAACAGAGCGTGAGGCATACACAGACGCTGTACAGGTAGTATCTTTCCAGTTCAGGAAAAAAGAAAAAAGAAAAAAAGAAAAATAAAAAAACCCTGGCCCAACCCTGCCTGCCATATTATTTTTAGTCTTTCCCTCCCCAGCTGGCATAATTTGGTATAAATTATGTCTTCACCAACGTCAAATCCCCCTCCTACCTTCTATTCTTCAGAAAAAAAAAAAAAAATTTTTTTTTTCCTTTCACTGTCGCGTTCTATAAAATCGTCAACCCTTCCCAAACTTTGCTTTCTGCGGGGCAAGTCGTCGTGGAATTTCTCTTCCTTGCTCTATGGGATGGCAGCAGGCTGGGGCACAGCCACGTCGTCGCCAGGCCGGGAGGAGGCGGGAGCTGGGGCGGAGGCGGCCCGGGTGGCTGGCATCATGTGTAGGTGTAGTCTATGTCGGGGATGCCACCGTCCCGGTAGCCCCGCGTGGTGCCGTAGCCGATGGTGTGCGTGCCTTTGCAGAGGCTGCTGCCGTTGGAGGGGAAGATGGTGTGGACCACGTACTCCTCTTTGGCGCGGTAAGGGTTGATGGGCAACATCTGCAGTCCGGGGCCTCGGATTTCCAGGATCGAGTTGTCCTTCTTGGTCCCTGACTCCATATAGTCATCCTTTTTCCGGCTGCCCCGATTGTAGGCCCGATCTCGGGTCAGCAGCTCTCCGGCCCGGTGCACGTACCAGCAGATGGCCCCCAGGACCAGGAAGAGGAAGACGAGGGCCACGGCCCCCCCGATGATGCCCGCCAGGGGCAGGCCCGCCATGGGGTCTGCGTTCTGCTCCTGGTTAAGCGTGGTGGTGGGGCCGTAGCTGTCGGCCGTCTCCGCCTTGGCGCACACGGGCGTCTCGTCAGCCACGTAGGTGTTGCCGGTCTCCATGGTGACCATGCAGATGATATAGGTGGACTTGGGCTCCAAAGCCGTGAGCAGGTACTCTGTCTTGTCCCCCTGCACCAGCGTCTCCGTGATGGAGCCCACGGCCGGGCTGTGGCCCAGGCGCAGCCAGCTGAGCCGGAAAGAGGAGGCGGGGAGCGTGGCCTTCCACGTGATTCGGATGGAGTCCGCCGTCAGGGGCTTCACGTGGATGACCAGGGTCTTGGCGCCATCGCCCGTGGCCACGGGGTAGTCGAGGCTGGAGTCGGGGAGGCGCAGCCCTGGCCGCTTGGCCTTGAGGGTGAAGAGCGAGCCCTGGGGGGTGGTGGCAGAGGCGTGGTTGCCGGCCGTGGTCTTGGCCGCGGCGTTGGCCGCGCCGCCCTGCGCCCCCGTCTCGAAGCACTCGTCCATCTCGCTGGTGATGTCCTTGATGGCCATGCCCCGGACCTTCTCGGGGCCCTGGCACATGAGGCCGCGCACGTTGACCACGGCCGCCCGCGCCTTCACCCAGTCCCGCAGCCACATGAGGTTGCAGCCGCAGAACCAGGGGTTGTTCCGGAGCAGCAGCTGGGCCAGGCTCTCCAGGTCGTCGAACAGGCCCCGGGGCAGCGTGGTGAGGTTGTTGTTGGACAGGTCCAGGCGCTCCAGTTCGCGCATCTTGGCCAGCGTGTTGTAGGGGATGTGGCTGATGGCGTTGTCCTGCAGGTAGAGCTTCTGCAGGTGGGCGCTGGGCAGGTTGAGCGGGGGCGCGGCCAGGGAGTTGCGCACCAGCGAGAGCTCGGTGAGGTTCTGCAGGCGGCTGAAGGTGTCGTCGGCGATGCGCTGGTTGGCCAGCAGGTTGCCATCGAGCACCAGGCGCCGCAGGCTGTTGAGGCCCTTGAAGGCGTGCAGCGGGATGGTGGAGATGCGGTTGTCGTCCAGCCGCAGCTCCTCCAGCGTGCGGGGCAGCCCCGAGGGGATGCTGCTCAGGTGGTTCCGGCTCAGGAACAGCAGCTTGAGCCGCTTGCTGTCGGCAAAGGCGTCCTCTTCGATGCTGACGGTGGACACGGAGTTGTCGTCCAGGTGCAGCTTCTCCAGCAGCGGGATGCGGGCCAGCGAGTCCCTGGCGATGGCGCGCACGTTGTTGTCCTGCAGGTGGAGCTCCCGCAGGGAGCGGGGCAGGTTGACGGGGAACTCGTCCAGGTCGTTCTCGTACAGGTAGATGACCTGCACGTTGACCTTGGTCCTGAGGTCCTGGGGGATGCCGGCGTTGTTGATCTGGTTGTTCTGCAGGTAGAGGGTGGTGGCGTCGTCGGGGATGTCGGCGGGGATGGAGGTGAGCCCCCGGTCGTTGCAGTAGATGAAGCCGTGGTCGCAGCGGCACACCGAGGGGCAGGTGGTGCTGTCGATGACCTCCGTCAGGAAGGCGATGAGCCCGTAGCAGAGGAAGAGCCAGTCCCGCAGGTCCATGGTGGCCGTGGCCATCACGACGGTGGCTGTGACGGTGGCGGCAGGGGTGGCGGCGGCGGTGGCGGCGGGGTGTGCCACCACCATGGTGGACGGCCGGGGGGAGCCGGGCCCCGCCCGATCTGGAGCCTCAACACCTGCAATGAGCACAAGACACGTGCGGTGAGAGCCAGTCACGGCGCCCGCCCGCCGGCCGCCAGGGGGTCACCGCGGGGCACAGGTCAAGCCTGGAGGTGCACGCCCCGCGGCCCTTTGTGTGCCGAGGTTACGTCACGGGTGATCCCTCGGGCTGAGGTCAGACTCTTAACGACGTCTGGCCCACGTCAAATCTCATCAGGAGCAAAGATGTCTGTGAATCGGGCGGCCACGGTCTCGGGCCTCCCGGACGGCGATCTCGAGCCGCGGGTGAGGTTGATTTAGTGAGAGCCACGCCGCGGTTCCTGATTCTTCTTTCAAAACTTCACACTAAGCCAGTCTTTATGGCTAATGGTAAAAGTGGCTGGTCAATGTCGATGGGATGGATTTAAGGCGTGTTTTATGGATTCAGAGCCGCTCTCTCTCACTGGAACGGAACCTCGCATCCCTATCTGGCTCGTACCCAGGGTCTGAAGGAGAAGCTTGTTTCCATGAGGCCTGTGAGCCTCAAAGAGGGGGCGGGGGGGGGGATGTCAGTAGAACCTGCAAAAAAAAAGAAGCTGCCAGCATTAGCCACTGGTGAGCAGTGGAGAGCAAGGAGCTTCATTGTCTGGTGTTAAAACAACACGTCCTGTTTGTCACTCATGCATTTTATAGACAGAACAATGAGGTGTCAACGGAATCACTTTCTTGTGTATTTACAGAAAACTCCTTTGCCAGAGGTGCCCTCCCTAGCTCTGCATTCTGTGTTGTGCGGGAAATTATTCCGCACCCTTCCCAAATCACGCAACTTTCACTTGTATGTATATATACATATATATATGTCTGTATATATATATATATATATATATATATATATATATATATATACCTGTTCCATAAATATATATATACCTGTTCTATAAATATATATATATATCTATTCCATAAATATATATACCTGTTCTATAAATATATATATATATATCTGTTCCATAAATATATATATACCTGTTCCATAAATATGTATATAATATATATACCTGTTCCATATGTGTATATATATATGTGCGTATATATATATATATATATATATTTAAATGCAAGAAAAGAGATACATACATACATATATATATATACGTACATATATACAGATATATATATATGTATGTATCTCTCTCTTTTCTTGCATTTAAAGAAGTGACACAAATAAAAAGAGGGAGGGGTCCATGCTGAAGCAACCGGCTGCAAGGTGTAATTTCGGTTTTCACAAATGGAAAAATTGCCGCATAGATTTTTCTCATATTATTTTACAGTTCATAGTAAAAAATCAATTAAGGAGAAATCATCCTTCACCCTCAGCCGGGAAGGTGTCTTCGTGCAGCCGGCAAAGGTCTGCCGCGTGCCTCTAGGTGCACGAAGGCTTTTCAACGGCGGGACCCGATCAACTGCCTCTCGGACTGTGAGCTGCGGCCCCAGCCCGAAGCCGGCCCAGCACGGTGTCCGGAGCAGAGTGAGGACCCGGCTCGCCGAATGAGTCAGTGGGGAACCTCTCTCGTGCGCGGGGGGACTGAGCATCTCCATTTCTCAGCCACATCAAACCTCTCCCTTGTCCGTCCCCGTCAATGCCCGGATGACGGCTCCAATCCTTCTAGCAAAGCCATCTTCACCCTTCAGGACCATGCTCAAATGTCCCCTCCCCTGCTAGGCCTTCCTAGCAGACAGAGCCTCCCTCTGCTCCATCCATGTGTCCACCCATCCACCCACTCGTCCATCCAGCCATCCAGCAGATCTTTAGGGAGCCCCCACCATGGGCCAGCCCGCGTTCCAGCCGCTTGGGATTCCATTCTGGCGGGACGGCGGCTCCCAGTATAGTGTAGACCTCTCCTAGAGCTTTATGGATGTTTAAGTCACTTAACCTTCCCAGCAAACCTGGGGTCAATGCTCTTCTGAGTCCCGCTGGACAGAAGAGAAGACTCGAGCTCACAGATGTTAGCACACCCAAGACCACTTGAGAAGTGGCAAGGGGGCGCCCAGGCCAGAACCCGGGCCGCTGGGTTCGTGGTGCTTCATCTCGCGCCCATCTCTGTGGGCCGCAGGTTGTACCGTTGGGGGATTAGTTCTTTAACGTCCCCTACCAAATTTCAGGTGCTCAAGGGCAGGGACCGTGGGCTGTGTAGGCCTGGTGTGGCTTGGCATCTGTGATCACCGAGGTGCCGAGCGAGGCAGGAATGCCTCCACTCACCCCTACACACTCGTGCCCCTCATCTGCATTTATAGGGGCCTTTGGACAGATCGTCTCGGCAGCTCCGAGGCCCTCTGGAGCAAGCTCAGGCTTTGTCCATGGTTAGCGCACTAAGCCTCCTCAGGCCCTGTTAGCCGCAGGAAGTTTCGTCCATGAGGTGGACCCGAGGCAGGTCAAGGGCCAGCAGAGGGCAGCTGGCTAGAAGCAAGTGAGGGCAAGGGGGAAGGGTGCATGGGGTCTGTGCGTGGGGCCAGAGGGACCCCCGTGGAAAGCCCGGACAAAGCGGGGGAATGATGAGACCCTGTCCAACACTCTGGGCTCCTGAAGTCAGCGTAAGCCCCCTTCTACAAGCACCCGCTGGCCCCAGGGGCTGAGGACACTTGCCTGCTTATTCCTGCCTGTTTCCTTGAAGCACGTTTCCCAGCCCGGGCTATGGGTCCTGAGCCCACACCCAGCCCCGCCCCTTGGGACTTAGAGTCGGTCTCTGCCTCCTGCACTGGAGCTGGCACTTGGGGGATTTCTCGATCGTCTTTGTTTCCCTGGCTCGGCTGCCCTGGCCCACTCCCCTCTCTTATCCCCCTCCAGAGCCCTGCACCGTGCTGCCCAGCCCTCCTGCCCTCAGTGTCAGCGAGAGTCATCCTGTAAAATCCAGCTGGAGCGTGGGCATCCCACACTGCCTGGCCCTTGTCCGACCAGATTCCCTCACCTCTCATTACATCCAGGATTGAGAAGGGCACCGGCCCAAACTATACAAGAGGACAGGCTCGAAACAGAGCTGCTGCATAGACCTGGACGTGCTGGCCTTCAGAGGACAGAGATAAACCCAGGCACGGCGGGGGGCGGGGGGCGGGGGTGTACCGACCAGCCAGGTCTCACCCATCCCCCGTCACAGACGCGTGTTTGTACCTATGCCAGCCTGTCACATACACATGAAGGTTGTGGAGCCTGGGTATCCTGTCTCAAGATGCTTAGGAGCAAAGAGGCAGGGCTAGAGCAGGTGCTGGGGACAGGAAGGCTCAGGCCTACTCAAAGGCCACCTTGCCTTGGTCTCAGAGGTCACGTCTGAATCCTTCTGTCCCCGGCCCCAGCATCTGGCCGGAGGATACACACCTTCTCTGATCTGTCAGCTGCCGAGTCCTGGCATATGGGATGTGGGTGGCTCCTGGGCTTGGCCATTCTGGGGCAGTGCCCTGAGCAAGGGGCGGACTTGCTAAGGCCAAAGCCAAGGCCAGCCACCACATTCTCTGGCACAGACATCAGTTTCCGGTGCCTGCTCAGCTCATGGCCACAGCCCTCAGCTTCCAGAGGACCTGGCATCATAATAGAGTCTAAATTGCACCTTTCAGAGATGCCTGATGGATAACCAAGAAGCATTTAGGAGGCAGGAACCCAAGGCCTTTCCCTTCCCCTGTCTGCGGGCCTCATCCATCTTGGCTCAAGCTTCCCCTCGCTGCCCCTTCCCCAAGGCTGCAAAGCAGGGCAGGGCCTGGGGGGGTGGGGAGGAAGAGGCATGCCTTGCTGGAGGAGCCTTTAATTGCCTGGGTGCCAGGTGGCCTTTTTATTCCTTTGTTGTGTGTTTGATGGTTTATGTGGCCATCAAATTAAACCCGGTAAATTGCCCGTCTTTTACAGGGTCACTTGTGCGGATTCCGCAGACTTCAGCATGATGTGAGTTACGACTTACCAGCTCCGTGACTGACAGCAGGATCCTTCCCTGGGAAGGGAGCAGGGAGGTGGCTCAGACTGGAGGTATATAGACTCCCAGTAGCCAAGGGGGGACCTGGAACATCATTCTTGGCATTCTCCATCAGTCACTAGCTCCTGCCGTCTTGCACGGCAGAGGAACCTGGGTTCGAGTCCTGCCTCTGCCACTATGGGATCTTACGCAAGTTGCTTGGCCTCTCTGAGCTTCAATTTCCTCATCTATAAACGCGATCATAGTAGTTCTCCTGTAAGGGGAACTTACTATTGAGGGCTCAATGAGAAAATACGCGCACAGTTACCCTCGTAAATCTGTACATACCCGACGCGTGAGGTATAAAAGCTGCCTCGATTCTCTGACTGCCCCCAGGCACGCCTGCCTAGGCCCTGCTTATCTCTTTCCTCTGCTCTCCAGGGACCCCTTCCTCACCCCACGGCCTCTGTCGTGCCTCCGGGGTAGACTGGGAGCCTGTAGCCCAAGCTGCCTCCTGATAGGGACCCCTTGTCAATCGCTGTGACGCCGGGTCCCCTCTACCTCAAACTGTGCATCCACAGCCCCATGCCTCAAGCTACAGCCTGGGCCACACAGAGCTGGCCCAGCAACACCACGACCCTCCTGGGTTACCCCAGGCTGCTCCAGCCTCTCTCTCATGGGGAGCTGTCCAGGCCCCGGGAAGGGATGTGAGTAATCGGTGGGGCTCATCGCTCAGCTCTCGCCTTGGTCCCCCTGGAACTCTGAGACGCAGCCCAGCCCCCGATTCCTAAAGGCCTTGACCTCCCTCATGCTCCCTCTGGGCCGTTGCTCCGTGCTGTTCCTGATCTTTGGACACCAACGCCCCCTCCCCCGCTCAAGCCTGGCTGAGCCAGCTTCTACTCCTCCCCAAGACTTCACCCTAGAGCCCCCTCCAGGAAGCTTTCCCCAGAAGCCTCTGCAAGGCTGACTCCACGTTGGCTTTGCTCACAACCACTTCACTGGTGGTTATTTTTCTGCCAGCCGAATGGAGGCACCTCCCTGTCGGGGACCCCTGGCTTGGTGTCTTCCCCAAGTCCCATCAAGCTGGGTTGCCAGAGGCCCAGGGACTCCTGGGGGGTCCAGTTGGGAGGGAGGGTTGGCGTGAGGGCGCCTGCGGGGGGCAGCTGCAGGACACATGGCCTAGCCAGGCCCCGGGCATGCTGGATAGGAGCTGGTATCTACCGCTGCAGGTCCTGGGGGGCACAGTTAGGTATGAGCATGTTTCTAGAAGGAGCTGGAGGTCCCGGGCAGGAGAGGGAAAGCAGGGCGGGCCTCCTCCTGCCCCCGGGCCCTGGCCTGCCTTCCTGTTCACCAGGGAAGGCAAGTCGTCTGGGGACGTCCCGAGGCTGGGTGCCCCGAAGGGCCAGGCACAGTCTCAGCCCCCACTTTAGGAATCAGAAAATTCCAGGTGGTGCCGACCCCAAGAAGGAGGCGTGGGAACCAGCATCAAGGAGGGGAACAACAGAGCTGGGTTCGAACCTGGCCTCACCAGCTCCCAATTGTGTGAACTGCAGCGATGCCTCTCTGGGCCTCAGCTTCCTCCTCTGTAACATGCTGCCGAGAGCCCCACTCTCCCCGGAAGATGACAAGACAGGGTGGCGCGGAGGGCCCAGCACAGGACGCGTGGTTTTAGAAGGAAGGGCTGCTCCATCCTGTCCCGGGAGGGGCCCCAAGGAGCTCCTGTGACCCACTCAGGGCAGCTGTCCGGCTGTCTTGGCCGAGCTTGGCCAGGGAGCCCCTCCCCCTCCGCTTTCCGGTCCTTCTCTTCAGCAATGAGCATTCATTGTGTTTTCCCTAAACCTTGCCAGGCCCTCGGGTCCTTACTGGAACAGCAGGGCCGGAGGCCGGAGCAAGATGTGCTGAGCAGACTAGGGACGGAAGCAGCTTCTCAGCCCAGAAGGGGAGAGACGGGGGACCCTGGCCCCAAAAGGAGCCAAGGCTCCCCCCCCTTCCCCCCACCCAGGCAGAGAGCTTCGCCAAGGCAGGATCACCTCCATACCTGTGGTGAGTCCTCAGCAAACCTTTGTTTAAGTTAACGAGGGGCCCCACACTTCCTTCCCCACCTCTCCAGCTCACCTACAGGCAACAAGGAAAGAGGAGGGCCATGGGGCAGGGGGCTGGCCTCTGCCTCCTGGAGCTCAGCGAGGCCTGGCAAGAGCTCCCCCCACCTCCAGGCTCCCCCCACCCCCACCCCTGTAAGGCAGATAGCCCAGGGGGCTCGCCTGGGCTCTGTCCAGCTGCCCCACCTGCTGAGGGTGGCCTCAGGTCTCAGGCCTTCCTCCGTAAGACGGCACCATAAGTGATCCGCTTCCCTGGGCGTAAGCTACGGTTGTTTGCAAGCCTGAGCAGCCCTGAGCAGAGGGCCTGATGCAGCATTCCATTCGGAACAGGGGACCCTTCGCTGTTCTTAGCAGCAGGTAGCGCCCCCTGCAGGTATAGATGTGAAGTGTGGACCAGAGGTGGAGGGGGGACCCTGAGACTTCTGGGTGAGCGGGCCTGTTCCAAGCCCTAGTTGAGGCCCAGGCCAGTCTGAGCCCACTGGAGGTACCTCCTTCCGGCAGGGGGCTGGCTGCCACGACCCTCAAGGCCCTCCCAGCCCAGCCCTGCACAACTCTGCTCCTGCTCTTATCCACGGGTGCCATTGAGAACTTGTAGTGGGAGGGGAGGGCGGGGGTAGGGGATTCTTTTAAACCCTAAAGTTAATTATTTTTCTAATTTCATGCCGCATGCATTATGCATCAGCTGTTACCACTGGCGGTAATTGCAGACAGGTATGCAAATCCACTAAAAATGTACCTCGAGTTCACCTCCCCGCGTGGGCCGTCTGGGCGGTGCCGGGCAGCGGGATGTCCTGAACTTGAGAGAATGCAAATCCCTTTAAAAAACAAGACTTTAAAATTGTGTCTTAGGAGGTTAATTATATTGATAACAGTGTTCGATATTAAACTATTCAGGGCCGGGAGGGAGTGGGGGGATGAAAGGAGACACGTGTAATTTTGTTTCTCTCTCTCTCCCCGCGTTATTTAATAAGATATTCCTGCACCTGATATTTCTGTCTGTCTGTGTGCGTTTTTAGTAAAGCTGCCGGGACTGAGGCTTAATTCCTTTGGGGAAGGAAAAAAGGAAAGGCAGGGGAGTTTCGGGAGGCCGAAGGGGGACGTGACGGCCTTTTTTGCCGGGGGCCAGAAGAAAGGAAGAGAGAAGGCAGCAGTGGAGGGCTGGTGCCAGCCCCCGAGAATAGGCGGGGACCCCTGGGTTTGCAGGGTCAGCGCGGCTGGGCTTCTAAGCGGCCAGCAGGATCCTAGCAGCCAGGGGTGGAGGGAGAGACTGGGTATGGTGATGTTTATTGATACTAAAGCAGAGGCTGGGAGCCGGCTGGGGGTGGGGCCCCGTAGGAGCTGTGTGGCATCCCTTACACGCGGGCCCTGCTCCTGGGCAGACCGTCCTGTGTATCGATCGTGAATTGATTATCCAGCCCTTCCCATTAGAATGGGAATTCCTATAACCCAGGGCATGTTCTGTCCTGTTCACCAGCCTAGTACAGAGCCTGGCACGGGAATGCTCGTAGACCTCTGTTGAACGCACGAGTGCAGGACGATGCCAAAAGGGAGGCCCCACAATCTGAAGCCTAGAAGCAGGCAGCGGGAGAGACGCGGGAGAGGCCGGCCCCCCTTCAGCCCCACCCTAGGAGGTGATAACGACTCAGGTGCCCTCACCATGACAGCCCAGAGAGGAAAAAGGACTGACTTGTCTGAATCGAGCCACTGCTGGGGGAGGAGCTGGACACAAACCCGGGCCCTGGACTCGCCATCCAGTGCCCTTCCCTTCCCAGGTGTCTTTCCTGCCCTCTCGCCTGCCCAGGGGGGACCTCCCCAGCCCCAGAGAGAGAAACCTGAGGAAGACCCCTGTCTGCCCCCCTGCTCATCTCTTATGACCTGGTGCTGCCCAACCACAGACCTACCTCCAGGCCCCGGAGGCCAGCCTCGCCTTCTTAAGTTGGCCTCTCTCCTCCCCACCAACAGGTATGCGCAAGGGTGGACCCTACCCTCAGGACCGCGGAATCGGGGAGGTGCAGGACTTTGGAAATTATCTGCCTTTCACAGAGGAGGAAAAACCGAGGCCCAGAGAGCGGAAGGGATTGGTCCAGGGCAGAGAGATAACCCCCAGCAGCCGCAGCCACTCCTCCCCCTGCCCTCCTCCTCCAGCCTTGGCTCTGAACTCTCAAACCCTTTCCCAGAAGATCGGCACAAGGAGGGTGATGGTGCACAGTGGCCAACGCAGGGGCTCATGGGGGCGGCTTCCCCTACCGACAGGTCTGTGGACCCTTCTAGCCCTAGGGGCTGGGACCCATTAGTGGCAGTAGCTGGCAAGGGGGAGCACCTCCTGCATGCTGGATCCTTCATGACCTCCCCTCCCCTCCAGCTGGCCACAGCCCTGCAGAGACTGCGCCCCCAGCGCACAAAGGGGAGCACATTCAGGGAGCGGAAGGGATGTGCCCGAGGTCACACTGCTCACGACAGGAGGGATGGGGCGCCAACCCATATCGGCCCGGCCCCACAGCCTGGTTTGTTTCTCTTTGCCTTTCTGCCTTGGGATGGAAGGAAGTCGCACAGCTCACCAGAAACAGAGCCCGGCGCTGAGCAGAGTCTCCATAAATATTTGGGGCACAGGCCTGGGGGAGCAGCGGTGGGTTCCAGGAATTGCCCCCAGCCCCTCCTAGGGGCTGGGAGTTGAATAGGGACAAATGACCGGGGAGTGGGGGACACGTGGTAGGGATGGGGGGAGGGAGGCCAGGTGGGCAGGGGCCGAGCTCGGGCTCCCAGCGATCGTGACGCCTTTCGGCCCGCTGCCGGGCTGGCGCGCCTTTATAATAAATAACAGCAAATAGCCGATCCGCAGGGCATCTTTCACGCCGGTGGCTAATAACACGGCTATTAATGCCCCCGCAGACGGCGAGCGCGTCGCGCCGCGCTGACGAATGTCCCGGGCCCTGGCGCAGTCATAAATCAGCCCCTCTCCTGGGGAAGCGTGCAGAGAAGTGTCATTTTCCATCTTGGTAATGAATTGGGGCTTCCCTGCCCTGCCCTGGGCGCCGCTCCTAGAAGTTGCCTGGGATTTGTGTTTGGGGAGGCACGAGCCCTCCCTCCTGGCCTCGGGGGAGCAGAGAGCAGTGATGCCCAAGAGCCAGTGGGTGCAGGGTCTTGGGTGGTGGCTTTGGGCCAACCCCACCCTCGGTCCCTCCGTCCAGGGCAGGGGCAGACCTGGATGGAAGGACTCCCTCCAGCTGGAGGGCAGCAGGTGCCATGGCCAGTAGCCTCGGTCACCAAAGGCCCTGCCTCCCCCCAAGGCCTCACTGCCGCCCCCTTTGGGCACAATTCAGAGGGGCTCAAAGTAAGACCTCCCCACCCCCGCCGCTGCCCAGGCTGGAGCATCCCCCCACCGCAGTTTACGCCCGGAAGGGCCATGACCTTATACCCTGGGTCGGCTCACCCCGGGGTAGAACACAGGCCACTCACTGGGTGGCAAAAGACCCCTCCCCTGGCAAACTACCTGAATTGAATGTGTGGGGCGGGTGGGCTGGAGCTGCAGACTTGGGGGGCTCTGTGACGCCCCAGTGCAACCCAGCCGGGAAGCAGCAGGCCCCAGCCGTCTCGCGTGCTATGCCTTCTCTGGGCATGAGGAGTCACAGGGCCTTCCTGGGCCACCCAGAGCCCATCTGCGTGTGTCTTACCTCCTCAGCTGCAGCCCCGGAACCTGCTGGGTCTGGCTGGGGTCTCCGCTCTGGATGCTTCCGGTTGAGCTGGGCCCAAACACAGTCACATTCTGGCCCCGCGGCCCTGGCACCCAGGCACGGGCCACAGACTCGGGGTGTTGCGTGGAGCTGGGGGCGCCCCGGGGAGCAGGGAGGACACCCTGCTCGTGCTCAGACGTGGCTTCGGGTCTGGAGCGGCATCCTCTGTCCCCTGGGCTTCAGGCACCGCTGGCCTCTCCCCCCGGAGTGAGGGGCGTGCATGAGGGGTCTGCAGAGGCCCCCCCCCTGCAGCCCCAGGACCCCCGTGTGCAGCCTGAGGGTGTTCTGGGCCCCTGCTCCCCAGGCATGCCCTACAGCCTGGCGTCCATCCCGTGGAGGTGGCCTCTCGCTGTCCTCTTTCAACTTTTGCCCTTTTGTGTGCTGGTCGCCACCTCCTCTGCAAAGCTTCGGCGTGGCTTTTACCCCCTTTTCTTCACCAAGTTTTTCTTTTCTTTTTTTTTTTTTAATCCCTTTAAGTCACTCGGCAGAATGGGCTCCGGTGCAGAGAGCGTTCTTGCGTGACAGAGCTGAGAGGGAGTCACTCTCCAAAGGATCGGTATTCCTGCCACTCAGGCTGTGTCTCCGGGGGGGAAGGAGGGGGTCCATTACCCCGCTGAGGAGTTCAGATGTTCACCGCGGGGCTGAAGCTGCTGACATGCGCCGCTGAGCTGTCAGGCCCCACATGCCTCTCTTTGGAAAGATGTTCGGGTGGGTGGGGTGGGGTGGGGGGGCGGTGGACGCTCAGTCCTGCTTGGCTTCTCCTGTTCGTAGAGAAGGTTTTCTTGCTGGGGAGGCGGAGCGGGGGAGGGGCGCGTTATTCCTGCTTCGTCCCCTGGTCTCCTCTGTCCAAAAGGGAGGCCTTCGCACCCACTCCCTGCCTCCTCACCTGCCAAGAAACAATACAAGCGATTAAGCCCAGGGAAATTAGGAGCCGCCCAGGGACAGGCAGCCTGGGCCGCAGCCGCCTGTCCTCCCATCCCTCTGGAACCTGCTTTCTGGAGCACCACATTCCAGGGAGCCGGGAGGGGGCTGGGATGCTTCTTCCCCCATCTCCCTTCTCGTCCACAATCCAGATAACAAACAGGGGGCCACGCAGAGCACCCTCCTCAAAGCTGCCCGGTTTCCTTTTCCTGGAGGGCGGAAGGACCGGAGAGAGAAACATGAAGTTCGGAGGGCTCCTGGCCATGGCGGGGGCTGCCTGCACGGTCCAGAGCTGGCTCCGCTTCCCCCAGCACCTGCTCCTCTTGCTAAATGTCATTCAAAGGATCCAACTGGGCCACCGCGGTCTCGGCTTCCAGAAGCAGCACTGCCTTTCCTCCCCACCGCCGCCTCGGGAAGCGGGAGCATCGGGGAAGCTGGGAAGTTGGGTCTCAGAGTCCCTGGCCTTCCACTTCCTAGGCCGGGGTCAGGCCTCCACACCCTAGTGCCCTCTGAGGCCATCCTCCCCTTTCCGCAGAGACCTGGGGGCAGGGCTGGCTGTTCCTCAGAACCCAAAACAAAACCCGAGCCCTCCGGATCGCCTCTCATTAGCGTGGCGCCCTGCAGCCCTGCGGTGCCCCGGTGTCCGTATTCCCCCTGCAGGAGCCCCTCTTTGGAAAAGGGCTTTTATTACACATCTGAGAGTGTTCGCTCTGGTTTGAAATCGGATCCAGATGGGCTCAGCTGCATCTGGGCGGTCTTCTTTGTCGGGCCCAAGGTGGCCGATTTGAGGAAGGCGTGTTGTCTGGGGCCGTTACAAATAAAAACAGGGATATTTAGGGTGTTTTAATAAGCCCAGAGCCCAGACTGGGGGCGGAAGGCACTGCCCACCGGACGCCCAGCCCGCCGGCGGCGCGTGTGGGACGAGGGGTGGGTGCTGTCCAGGTGGAGCGCAGGCCGAGGCTGACGGGGGAGACTTGGGACAAGCCTCCCCGAGAGGAAGGAGGTTCAAGAACCAGCAGGCCCCGCAGATCCTGCTTGGCCAGGCCCTGCTAAATACCTGGAGTACGAGCAGGCAGCAGGCAGGCGGAGTGCGGCCCCTCCAAGGCTCAGGGCAGGGGTGGGGCGGGAGGGGAGACGAGGACAGCCCTCGCATGAGGGGTGACTGCCGGGCTACGGCACGGATCCTTCTTGCTGTTATACCCGCGCGATTGCATCCAGTTATAAATTGTAATTTCTCTACGAAAGGGAGAGATGGAAACAGTCCAATGAGGTCATCTGCCTCCCTGGCCGGGGCGAGGAAATTGTTTTGTACCGCTGGGGGTGGAGGCGGAGGCAGCTGGGCCTCCGTATTTAGAGAGGACGGGGGCAGTGTCCTCAGAGCCCAGAGGCTCCGGCCGGCCATGGCCGCCGATGCCCCCATGACAGAGAGAAACCCCCCAAGTTCTGCTTTGGAAGTTATGGATCCAGGAGGGCAGCCTCATCCCACTGGCATCGGGCCCTTCTCACGGTCCTCGGGATAAAGGCAAGGGTCCTAGGCAGCTTCTAGAGCCCCACAAGGCCCGGCCCTGCCTGGCCCATCAGCATCCCCCGGAATGCCCGAGGCGGTTCTCTCCAGACCCTTCCCCACACTGTCCCTACTCCTGCCAGAGTCCACCCAATGTCACCCCTCCCCTCCTGCATCGGGCCACCCTCCCCCATTGCGTGCAGGGCCACACACACCCATGGTGTCCTGAAAGGGAGGGACTACATCTGCCTCTCTGCGGCAGAGCCCCGTAGCTGCTGCCTAAACGCACCCCGGGAACTCCACTCCCTTTTCTCATTTAGAAAATCGGGGATGGAGCCAGGCTCCTGGCGGGTCCGACCAGCTTTGCCTATGCTGGGTCAGCCTGGCCGGCGGTGCCTGGAGGTGCGAGGTCTTCCCACGTGTGGGTGCGAAATGAGGATCGTTACTAGCCACCTGAGCTCGCTGAACCAAACAAGGCCCGGGAATAAATATGTAAATGTGCCCTCTTGGCAAACATCTACCGTCCCCAGGGGGCGCACTACTGGATTGGGGGGGGGGGGGAGGCTGGGACCACGCAGTGCAAACAAAGTGAGCGCTTGTATGGGGACTTTCTATGGGGTCAAACCGCCAGAGGGCAAAACAAATCTGCGCAGTCCCAAAGGTTCAGCGACGGGAGCCCCTCTTCTGCCCCTGGCCACTTTGGCCCAGCTCGTAGGCACTCCCCCTACAGGACGTTCTCTGCTCACCACCCCTCGCCTCCCCTGTTCCCATAGGCTCCAGGTCTCTGCTCTGGTGCCAAAGAACCAGTTTTTTTGGGTCAACATCACAAAGGCTTCCACTTGTAAGTACTTGAGATGCTTACAATTTTACTTTTTGTTATAAATAATAACATCATGACCGTATTAAAAGGAACCTGAGGGGCGCCTGGGTGGCGCAGTCGGTTAAGCGGCCGACTTCAGCCAGGTCACGATCTCGCGGTCCGTGAGTTCGAGCCCCGCGTCGGGCTCTGTGCTGACAGCTCGGAGCCTGGAGCCTGTTTCCAATTCTGTGTCTTCCTCTCTCTCTCTGCCCCTCCCCCGTTCATGCTCTGTCTCTCTCTGTCCCAAAAATAAAAAAAATAAATAAATAAATAAATAAAAATAAAAGGAACCTGAAAGGGGGAAAGAAAGCCAAGTGCACAATCCCACATGTCTACACCACTCCACTTTGGCTGGATCGGCCTGTACGTACACACTGTCTACAAGGGGACAGCGTGCCTTATCCTTTTCCAGGTCATTTCTGTTTGCCATCTCCCTTGAGCCTTGAGACAAACCAGCACAGCTCGCAGGGCAGGGAGGACCATTGTGCAGGGGCAATGACACTGAGAAGGGGGGGGCCGTCCAAGGTCATACAACCTGCATGACAACCAGGACCTTGAATTCTGGGTCAGTTCCCCTCTCTCTGCAAGACACCAAGTCTCAGTGCAACAGAAACACCATCAACCGAACACAAGGTGGCCCCTGGGGCCACTGCACTTGGGTTCTTCCTGAGGCCCTCTCGTGCAGTCATCCGCCCATTCATCTATCTCTCCATCCACCCATCCATCCATCCACCCATCCATCCATCCATCCATCCACCCACCCACCCACCCACCCACCCACCCATCCATCCACCCATCCACCCACCCACCCATCCACCCATCCATCCATCCATCCATCCATCCATCCATCCACCCACCCATCCATCCATCCACCCACCCATCCATCCATCCACCCATCCATCCATCCATCCATCCATCCATCCATCCACCCATCCATCCATCCATCCATCCATCCATCCACCCACCCACCCACCCACCTATCCATCCATCCATCCATCCATCCATCCATCCATCCATCCATTCACCCATCCACCCATCCATCCACCCATCCACCCATCCATCCATCCATCCATCCATCCATCCATCCATCCATCCATCCACATAGCTCTCCATTCATCCATCCTTCTGTCCATTCACCCATCATCCATCTATCCCCCCCCTCCACCCATCTCTCCATCTATCTGTCCATCTCCTTGTCTCTTTCCATCTGTCTGTCTCTCTTTCCATCCATCCATGCATCTGTCACTACCCCCTCCCTCCATCTCTCTATCCATCCACCTACCTGTCCATCTTTCTGTCTACCCATCTTTCTGTCTCTCCATCCGTCCGTCCATCCATCCATCCCTCCCTCCCTCCATCCATCCAGCAAACATGTACTGGTTCCAGTTCTGCTCCTGGCACCATGCAAGACATCGGGATTCAAGGAAGAGCCCCTGTCCTCTAGGAGCTCCAAATCCAGTGGGGAGGCTATTGGTTTGCAGAGAGCCATAGTGTGAGACCCACACTGGGAGCAAAAAGCCCACCTTGTCCGGCCTGGGAGGGTGGATCACGGGGAAGGTAACACTGTGCTGTGGTTCCGGGATCCTCCAGACTCCTATGTCATGATAGTCACATTTGAACTCAGTGGCGAGGCAGAGCGGGGCGCATGTGGCTGGGTCTTCTCCGACCCCCTACCTGTCCATCTTCTAGGGTACCCACCCCCCCTTTGGACCTCAGAACTCTCCCCCCGAGGTGGAATCACTCTCCAGCTTTGCGGCTCCCAGCTGCCCTGAGGATTGTACTCACTGATATTAATTCCTATATTAGCAATTAGCCCTCCTGCTTCATTTCAACCTATGGCTCTTAGGGATGGATTATTGTGTGTGTATCATTAATCAGACGCCCGGTATATGCTGCTGGAAACCCAGGTGGGCTTTATGGCTGGTGACTTAGTCGAGTGGCATTTTAAATGAACAACACGCCTGTCCCCCCCAGCCCCTTCCTGGGCGAAACTGCCCTGTGGCAAAGAGGGCAGAGTTTAGATCATGGCGAGCAGGTCAAAGCTGGCTCGAGCTAGGAGACCCGGGGTTTTCTTTCATTCAGGACTTCCAGGCTGAGGTCAGCATCTGTATCCGACCTGTATAGATGAAAAGGCTCTTTGTGACTCAAAACCGAGTTTGTTCTCTGGCTGCTGACTTCCTCCCACCAGGACGGCCATCCACAGGGCCCGTTTCTCTTCCCCCACCGTGACCACAGCGTGTGGGTCACTCCTCTCTCGTGCCAGTGTGGACCTGGGAGCTGTCACGGCCGCGGTCCCTCTCTGTAGGAGGCAGAGGGCTGGGGGCCGGGGCCACAGGGCAGGGAGAGCTCTCCCACTCGAGAGGATGGACCGCTCCTGCCACAGAGCCAGCAGAGTAGGGGTGGGGTGGGAAGGTCATTTCGGGCCAAGGGACCGGCATACACAAAGGCTCAGAGTAGGAGGGCTTGGTGGTGAGAAGGCTGGTGTCCCAAAGCTCTGACTGAGTTAGTGGAGGGGCAGTGACCTGAGCTGAAGTGGGAGATGGCCTTCTGGCCTCCGGGGGGGGGGGGGGGGGGGGACTTCTGCATACTTTGCCGAGGGGCCTGGTCTTCATCCCAAGGGCAGTGGGGAGCCAGGGAACGGGCCCAGGCAGGGGGAGGCACGCCCGGACCTTCATGGAGAACTTGAGGGTGCTCGGGTGCCTGAGAGGGACCCAGTGAGAAGCTGGGATGGTGTCCCCAGGAGCAGAGGTGGGGAACAGTGGGGTTGAGGGGAAGGGGCTGGCCAGGCAAGTCTCCCTGAAGCCTGGGGGCTGAGTGGGTTCCTGCCCCCTCTCCCCCTCACCAGAGGGTGACGGACTGAGCACCTCCAGGCACAGGCAGCCCGTTGGGGGGCTCAGGACCTGAGTGTACATGCCTCTAGGTTCCCCGGGCGGGGGCCAGGCGGGAGCCCTCCGCAGGGGGCGTGCCTGGAGGCCCCAGCTCGTCCCTTCTGCACTGGGAGCCGGCCCCACCCTGCCCGCCTCTCCAAAGCCTGGCCCCCAGCCTCGGCACTGCAGCATGGCACCCCATAGCAGGTGAGAAGAGGCGGAGGCGACAGAGCCTGCACACACAGTGTGAACCCCAAGCCTCCAGTCTGCTAATTAAACCGCTTCCTGACAAAACCCAGACTTTAGCGGGTGGGTGTGGGAGCGAGGGCGGGAGCCGGTCTGTGGGCAGCCGCAGGAGGCCTGGCTGCCTGGCCAGCGGGCCTGGACCACCGCCGCCGGCACCCACCCTCGGAGGCAGACCGCTGGAACATGGGGGGAGGGGTGGGGGAGAGGGCCGCCGACCGTGCCCAGAGCAGAGAAGCCAACAGCTCCAGGGTCCCAGGGGGCTGCTCTTCCCGGGCAGCTTTTCAGAGAGGAGATGTGGTATTCCCGCCCCCCCCCCCCCGCCCCCCGTGGGATGTCTCTCTCCCTCTCCACGTGTGGGCTGGAGCCGGGACCTGGGAAGCAAAGGCAGCTGCGGCCGGAGGTGGCTTGGAATTCGCTCCCATCTCCTGGCGCTGGGCTGGCAGAACAGCCCAGGGAGCGAACTGGCCCACACTGCTGGCACCCGCTGCCTGCCTGCCTGCCTGGGCCCAGCAGCCCCTCCTTTGCACCGTCTGGGGGGGGCCTGGAGGCCTGACTCTGCGAGTTGAGGGTGCTGCCCCACAGTGCAGCCGAGCACCAGGGGGACCTAGAAAGACCACCGTGTGGGCACAGTCATCCCTGGGCGGCAATGGAACAGAAGAACAGACAGGCACCCGAAGGGGCCTCCTGCACCTGGAGTGCTGTGTGCCTCGGAAATTGCCCGCGAGTGTGGGCGGGCAGCAGGAGGAACCCCCGTGCCCCGGGGAGCCGCGAGAGTGGGCGAGGGGCCAGGGCACGGCCCAGGGCAGCTGGGCTCAGCCAGGCCCAGGATCGCTGCCCTCAGCCTCTGGAGGGGGAGGCTGAAGCGGGGCGGAGGAGGAGGGGAAGAGCACCCAGCCCTCCACGGGCCTGCCCCTCTGCCCCCAGGGAGGGCACAGTGGCTGGAGTCTGCGCACACACGACAGGGGACAGGAAGAGAGGCCCGGGCCTGCATGAGGCTCTGTGCCTACTGCCTGCTGCCCCCTGGGAAGGAGGCTGCCTGCCGGCCTAACGCTACCCAGCAGGCCCTGGTGTAACTCAGCTCCCACACACAAGGGTCTGTACCCAGCCCCAAGGGGATCCCGGGGATCCTGGGGGATGACGGGTCTGGTGTGCCAGCAAAGGCCAGACCTTTCGCGGGAAATTGGCCCACTTTTGCTGGTGGAACAGTGGCTGTGCCCTCAGCTGAGGTCGGCGGTGGAGTCTGGAGGCAGAGGCCCTGGACCCCTGGCCACGCTGGCTATGAAACGGGTCCTACACGGCTCTTATGCAGCTGTTTGAAGCAGCACTTTGCTGGTGAGTCTGGTGTGGGGCCTCTGGGGGGGAGGGGGTCACAGCTGGAGGCCCGCCCCCCCCCCCCCCCCCAGAGAGAAGGCTAAGGAGCTTTTAGAACCCAGGCTCTGCTCAAGGGGTTGTCACCTTCCCTCCTCTGCCACACACTTCCCTCCACCGGCTCCCCAGCCTCAGATTCCTTCAGGAGCCCTGCTCTGTACAGAGAAGGTGCCATGATCCGGTATGTGCCCTGGGGACCATCAGCACCCACTCTCTAGCTGTTGGGTTCAAATGCCAGTCGTCCGCAGACCACCACCACCCCCCCCCACCCCCCGACCACACTGAAAGCCACAAGCTAGGGATCCAAGGCCGTGCACTTGCGCCGTCCGAGTTACCTGGGTGCGGCTGGCGGAAGTTGCCTTTTCTTCCGGAAGGGTCCACTTCCCTCCCGCCAAATGTGCCCGCTTCTGGCCCCCAGGGACAGGAGCCCTTTCGCCTGGCTCCCCCGGCTTTCCAGTTTCCCTGAACCATGGAAGCCGGTGCCAAGGGATTTTCGTCTCCGTGTTGGAAATCTCCCACCCCTCCCCTCCTTCCCGTAAACACACTCTCCGGCCGAGAGAGCGACACCGCGCACCCTGGCCGCGCGCGCGGCCAGACTTTGTTAATATTTACAGCGAGTGGCTCAGAAAGCTATTAGCTTCCTTTTCTTGTTAATTGAAAGAGGAGAAAATGGTTGTAACACTTCAAAAGGACTTAAAGCGCAGTCTGAGAGACCAGCTGAATAAGGAGAAAGGGAAAAAAGAGCGACCGACCACGTAAAATAAAAGGAAGAAAGGAAGCCCACACCTCACGCGTCACGCGAGGGTGGACTGGTGCTCCTTCTCCGTCTCGGCAGACGCCTGGCTTTCCTCTGAGGTTTCCTCATTGCTGCTCATTGTATATTTTCCTTTTCATTTGGGAGCCTGCCTTAAGGAGAGAAGGAGGAAGAAAAAGGATTCGAGGTGCACTTTTGTTAATAACGAGGCTCTTTGAAGCCGCGGCTGACGAGGCCCCTGGTATCTTTGCTCCTGGGGCACACGAGGCCTGGCCTTGCCCGGCACCTACAAGCCCAGGGGCTTCCCTGATCGGTGGCCACCAACACACAGGCATTCACTTCCCGGGATGCAGGCCCAGATGGGGCACTGGGCTAAAGCCATTCCCGGGCCCCTGACCTGGCTGGGTGTACCTTGGGGAAGCACTTGGGCCTCAGTCCCCTGTGGACCCTAGGGACAGCCAGGGATGCCACGGTCATGAGAGGGGTGGGGACTTTCTGAATCCCTGTAGACGAGGAGCTGGAGGTCCAGCCTTGCCAAGCCTCTGGCCTCTGTGGTCCGCCTCCCCAGGCCACTTTTCCTAGAGATCAAGGATTCCTCCTTCTGTACCTACACATTCAGCTTCTGGACTGTGCCCTGAGATGTTAGCGACCAAACATCTCTGCCAGGCTCCCTGCCATCAGATAGGGGCAGATTGGGTGACTCAAGAGGCTTTCACTCCGAGAGCCTGCCTTTCAGTTCAGGCTGACAAGTGTCCCCTCCTTCAGGAAGTCCCTGGCCTCTGGCACCCTGCCCTCTATCAGCCTGGCTTTCTCTGTTTCTACAGAACAAGGTAGATGCCTGTAGCAAGCACGGAGGGGCCCAGCTCCTGCGTCTGGATGGGCTGCAGTAAAGGGAGGCCAGACCGTGCATTGAAGGAGGTCCCCTCCACCCTGCTCCGTCCCTGCTTGTGCGCTGATCCGACCAGGCAGCAACCCTGTTCTGCTCTTGGGCCCTACAACAGGCACAGCCACACTGCAGGGCAGGAGGCCCTGGGGAGGCCACAGGTGGCTGGGGCAGGGACCGAGGGGCAGACAGGACTCTTCAGGGACGACAGCACTCTCCTGCCCTTGGGTTTCTGGACAGCTGACCCGGAGAAGGAAGACCAACCTGTTCTGGGGGGACCAGAGATCTAGAAAGACCAGGAGGGATGTACGGGGAGGGATTCCATTAAGGAAGAAATGGGTAACAGACAGAGATGCCCAAAGATGGCCCAGACTGCCGTGGAGGGGAGGTGTCAGGCCGGGACTTGAAGACCCCCTAGCAGAGAGGTGGGATGGCAGTGAACCTGGCCCACCCAGGCTTCCTCCCCTTGAGGCCTGCTCCCGCGGCCACACTGTCACCGCCCCCCCCCCTCCGCCGATTCATCCCCATTCAGCCTCGGTCCTCCTCAGGGCTCCCCCCACCCTGGCCCTCGCACTGTCCACCCGGGATTCTAACCGTCTTGCCCCCCCCCCCCTTCAGCTGTGAGCTCTTAAGGGCACAGATGGTGCCAGCAGCAGTGACAACAGCCTAGCTAACTTGACAGAGTTCTGCCAGTGGCCCCGGGCACAGAGCTAAGCGTTTTACGGGGATGATCCAACAGCAACACGAGCAACCCTGAATTAAGTCTGAGGCAGGCAGTATTCATCCATCACCTCTCTGAGCCCACAGGCACTATTATTCCCATTTCGATTTTCCACCTGAGGAAACAAGCATCCTGGAGCCCGCCCTAGTCACACAGTGGGTCCGCTGTGGCGCCTGAACACAAACCCACTCTCGTCTTGGTTCCGTGCCCCATACTCTGGGCCCCCAACAGGATTTCCTGTGTGGCCAGGGACTAAGGGCTGTGCTCAAACCGGTGGAGGCTGCAGGCTGGCACTCCCTCCCCAGGTTCACAGGGCCATGAGCATGTTAAAGGCTCTGAGAAGTCCTGCTGCAAAGATACCAATTTAGCTCTGTCCGCTCGGGCAGTTACCTGGTAACCTCCCAGGATTCTCTGTGTTCTTCAAAGCGTGCCCCGGGAGATGCCTCAGGCATCCATTTAACCAGTCTTTGGTGGATGCCTGCTGTGTACCGGGTAGTGGGCTTTCCAGTGACGTGCAGTGGTGAGGGCAGGCGTGTCCTTGCCCTCTGCCCGCCCCCCCACCCCAGCACGCAGCTCAGTGCCTGGCACATAGGAGGCACACACACATTGAGCAAATGAGAACTGAATGAGAGGGACAGTGGATGGGGCTGAGGAGCTGACTCAGTCTCTGCCCTGAGCTGCCCCATATGTCCTCCTCCTCCTCCAGTCCTGGACCCACTGCCAGCCCACTGGCCAGGCTCAGCCTCAGTCTTCCCCACGATACGGGCATCCAGGCGGGCTAAGAGCAGCCTGCCCCTGGAAGGCCCACCAGGCCTCCTCGCATGCCGGCAGGTCAGAGCCCGCGGCCCCTTCTCGGGGGGGCGGGGGGCGGCCCACCAGGCCCAGTACCTCCTCCCTTCCCTTCCAGCTCTGTGGCTCCGGCCTTGACATTCCAATCACATCCCCCAGGCCTGCCTGGAATACTAATTCTCCCAAGATGAAACCGTCCATGTTTAATTTTTTTTAAAAGCCAGGCGGAAAGAAAAGACAAGAAACGGGGAGGCATCCGTGGGTGGAAGTCGGAGCCCTCCTTCGAGCTCTGTTCAGAGCTTCTCTGGGCGGCTGGCCTCGAAGCCACCAGCCACCCTGGGTGGTCACTGGCTTGGGAGGGTTATTTTTTGAGGCCCTCAGGTGGGAGCCCCTTTAAAAGTGGACAGCCAGGCAAGTTAGGCTTCTGCCCCTCTCCTATCAGAAGACAGAGCCTGAGGCCTCCCTGGTGGGGGGGGGCTGGGGTCAGCTGGGGACAGAGGGCTGGAGTGGCAGGACCAACATGGGAGAGCCCAGAGTGGGCTCCATCTGAGAGCGAGGCCAGAGGCCACGGGGTACGGGGAAGAGGGGCTGGACGGCAGGGACAGGGAGAGTGCTTCAGCGCTGGATGACCTTGGACGAGCCCTTCCCCGCTCTGGGCCTCGGTGGCCACCCTGGAGCACTAAAACATGGCTGTTCTTTGGGTTGGGAGGGCTGTTACAGGAAGACTAGGGTCGAGCCCCTCTTGCAGCTTCAACCCCGGTGTTACTTGGGGTCATGTGTCATGTCTCTGGGCATCGGCTTCCGTACCCACGAGGTGGGGGACCGAGGGAAGCTTCTTACAGACCTGTGGTGAGGGTTCCAGGCAGCACGGGGTGAGCGCCCTAAGGACCAGCCTGGCACCCCACGCACATATACCATCACCCGCCAGACAGGTGCACTCAGGAAAACTTCTTCTTCCCCCGCCTGCCCCCGGCCCTCAGCCCCGACCGCCTGGGGAAGCGCCCTCTCACGCCAGCCCGACCCCGGCGGGGTGCCACCTCCCCCACAAGATCCCAGTGTCACAGTCTAATGTCCCCAGAGGGACGGATGAAATTGTAACGGCAGGAAACATGACAGAACATGAAACATGATGAAATCAGCTACATAAATTATGAAATCCAAATCCTAGCCCGGCTCCTTCCGCAGCGGGGGAAGGTGCTGGCAGATGCCCCGCAGGCCGGAGGCTCTGGGTGGAGACCATGGGGCACCCTGAGCCCCTTGACTGAGCACTGGGAGCACTGGGAGCACTGGCTGCCCACGGCTTCAGCTGCCCCGCCTCCATGCCCTCCCCCGCCCCTCCTCCTCCTCCTCCTCCTCCTCCTCCTCCTCCTCCTCCAGGGAGCTTCAGGGAGACAGAGCCCTGAATGGCCCAGGGTCAGAGGCTGGGCCCTGCCTCCATGAGATACGACGCTTTCCATTTCTACTCTGCGTCTCCCATGGATCAGACTCCGGTCAAGGCCATGGCCGGACTGGTCCCTTCCGCTGCCCTCTCCCCGTTCGCTTCCTCCCTTAGATTTTCCCTGGGAGCTTGGACGTAGGACAAACCCCCAGCTGCTCGGTGGAGAGATCCACCACTGCTTCTCCCTGCCCCGTTTTATTATTTTTTTTAAATAGTTCTCCTTTTCAGTTTTTTAGTTATTTTATTCTGCTGTTTATTCTTTTAATTTTATTTATGTATTTTAAGAGAGAGAGGGTGCAGTGGGGAAGGGGCAGAGAGAGAGGCTCCTGTTCGTGCGGAGCCTGATGTGGGGCTCGAACCCATGAATCCGTGAGATCACGACCTGAGCTGAAGTCAGATGCTTAACCGACTGAACCACCCAGGCGCCCCCTCCCTGCCCCGTTTTAGTCTTAGGACACCTCTGCCACGGAACGTGGGCCTGAATGGCGGTCAGGGACGAGGCCTGGGCCTGCGCAGTCCTCTAGCTGCCGGCCCCTCCCATCTAGGCAGCCGGCCCTGCCCCCAGCCTCCACTTCCTCCCTCCTCCCTGGGCACAGCCTCCCCAGTCCCCACCCCGGCCCTTGCAGCCACCTGTGAGCGCTAGGCTGGTACAGGCAGGGTGACTCCAAGCAGACGTAAGCACGTTTTGGCCACCTCTCCTCCGCTGCGGGGGCTGTGACATAAATTATTATCGACCCAATGCCGGCTGGGGCTGGAGACGAGATGGGGAAATAAAGCACTGGGCTCAATAATTGTGCCCTGCTGGCTGAATTTACTTATTTGTGGCTTTCCTACCCACTGGGAAACGCGACGCTGAGTAACTGCTGACTATTAGGCTCCCGGACGGAGAAACACCCTCGGATCCATCTCCCGAGGACAGGCGAGGGCCGGAGACCCGCACGCTCCTCCCGCGGGCCCCATTGGGTCTGCTTTGGTTTTCCCAGGACCCCTCTTGTGTCGAATCCCGGTCCTGCTCCACCAGGTAGAGGGCTTCTTCTCCATGTTACAGATGGGGAGACTGAGGCACAGAGATGGACCTTGCTGCGGGTCCCGGTTTGCCTGCGACTTTCCCAGTTGCAGCCGGGCACCCGGGGCAGGTGGCCGCCTCACCCTGGTCTCCCGGCTAGTAACCGGCAGAGCGCAGGCTGCACCCTGCTCCTTCTGACCTAGAGCCCATGGGTGCTCTTAACCGACGTGCAAGGCCACCCCCTTCACCGTCACCCACCCGCCCATCGGCTTGTTCGGAGGCCCGTGAGATCGCTCCCCAGCCTGCTCTGGGACCAGGAGGCTGCTGACTCCTGGACCTGTGGCCTCTGGCTGGGCATGGCCACAGGGAGCCCCAGTGGCTCGCTCAGAGGGAGGGAGGAGAGCCTGGTGAAGCTTGGGTGCCCTGGCTGCGTCCCCTCCCTTTCCGGGTGACCCTTTCCACAGCTTCAGCCATTCTCTTCCTGGTTTCCCTGATGCCGCCCATGACTCTGTGAACACCCCCTTCGATACACTCTGATCCCTGCCACGTGATAAGGGAATAGCTGCTTCCACCCACTGGGAACCCACTGAGTGCCGTGCACCACGTTCAAAGTCTTTTACTATCCGCGTGGACTTGTTTCATACTGTTCTTTTTTTTTTTTTTTTAAGTTTATTTATTTATTCTGAGAGAGAGAGAAAGCATGCAGGGAGGGAGACAGAGAATCCTAAGCAGGCTGCACACTGTCAGCGCAGAGCCCGATGCGGGGCTCGAACCCACAAACCGTGAGATCATGACCTGAGCCGAAATCAAGAGTCACATGCTTAACCGACCGAGCAAGCCAGGCGCCCCGTTGTTTCATGCTCGTAATGACCCACTGAGGAAGCATATCGTCCCCATTTCACAGACAAGGCGACTGAGACCCAGAAAGGGGTCACAGAGCTGATAAGGGCAGCCTGGCTCTGAGTCCGTGTGGATGGAAAAACTAAAACCCACCCACCCAGAGGAGGAGGGACCCGATCGAGGCCAGGAGAGACAAACCGCAAAGGGCTGGCAGTCTTAGAGCATAGAGACCAGAGGCGATGCCGCCTGGCGGAAGGTGTCCCGGGGCGCGTGACACAGTGTTGGGCCCTGCCAGACGGACGGGTGGGTACAGAGGCCGAGGGTCCGGCGTGGAGGGGCTGGGAGCAGGCTGGAAACTAGAGGCTATGCTGAGCCGTCCAGGGTGGGGAGGAGGGGAGACAGCTGCCTCCTGAGGACCCCCGAGCCAGGCAGCTGTACCCAAGGCAGCACGGGGACTATGGCATCCCACAGCTCCACGGCTGGTGGCCACCGTCCCCGCTGCCACCTGCAGGTCAGAGTAGGGTCAGCCTTCTGCTGTCCTGGGTGAGCAGGGAAAGGAGAGGCTGGCTTACTGCTCAGTCTCGCCTTCACACGCCGCAGCCCTGCAAGGAGCACGTGCATGCCTCCCTTTCACCGGCGAGGGATCTGAAGCTCCCAGAGCGGCCACGTCCGAGGTCACTCTGCCTTGGAGGGGCAGAGTTGTGGCTGAACCCGGCCCCTCTGCCCCCAGGTCCCTGCTGCCCCTCCCCAACCCCGGGCCTCATGACGCACAGGTCTTTCCATCTCCTGGCTACAGCCCCCCAGGGCACGGGCCTGTCCCCTCCCCAGAGGAGGCAGCAACTTTTACAGACTCACCCTGGAGGAGTTCCCCAGGTGGCTCAACTTTATTTTTGCCAAGCACTTTCTGAGTAACAGAGTCCCTGGGGCCCTGGGGTGAGGGCAGGAGATTCACGGGGGCCCAGGAGCCCATGGGAGGAGCAGAGGAGGAGGCCGGGAGACACGGGCGGTGATGGGGGCACGAACTCCCCTTCCGACATGATCCGGCCCTCTCCTCCCTCTTCCTCGCCCCAGAAATAAGGAGTTAAGCCTTTGTCTCCCCCCTGCCCGCCCTTTCGGAGCTTCCAGAACAGCCCAAGGAAAGTAGTCAGTGGATCACCATAGTGCAGCGAAGCCCTCGCTGGGCCAGGCGTCCAGCCTCCCCTCCGGCCTCCAGCCATTCACATCCAGGCTGCAGAGAGTGAGGCTGGCTTGAGGCTGTGCCCACTCCACTGGCTACTGTCGCCTCGGGGCAAGCCTGGGACCTGGGTCCCTGCTTCCCAGCCTAAGCTCCAGCAAGGAGCGGTGATGGAGGGGGGTGTGCCCAGCTTGACACTGCTGGTCCTAGCTCCCCGGGGACACGGCTTGCTGGGTGGGAACCAGATACACCCCAGGGGCCCTCCCTCGGCCTAGGCGCTCCCTGGTGCCCTAAGCAGGAGCCCTAGGGAGAACAAGGGCGCCAAGGTGTGGGGGCCTGGCCTGACCTACAGCCTGGGAAGGTCGGGCAGGGTGTGGAAGGGGAGGAGGGGGGTCAGGGGGATGAGCTCCTTGAAGGGGCAACTCCTCGGCCCTGATCCGCCCCCATGTCTCCCCCCTACCGCCAGGCGGCAGAAGCAGCCTCCCCTGTCTGGCCCCTCTGGGAGGGGACAGCGGCAGGCTTATTTCCCTTCTGTGCCCCTGGGGGCCTTGCAGAGGGTCTAGCTCTGGGCACTGAGATGGGGCTGGGGTCCCAAGGAAACAGGAAGGCAGGCTGTGTGGGTTTCCCGGCCTGCGAGCCCCTGTGCAGGTGCGCAAATCTTGGCCTCACGTAACTGCACCATCATTTACGTTAATGCGTCTGTGGTCCACGTTTGGGTGCGGGTGAAATATGGCCCCGCATCGTTTACTGGTGGGAATGTTAATTGTGCGCGGCTGGCGGAGGACAAATATGCATTTGGGGGGTGTAGATCACCGTGGCAGCCGCCCCAGGAGGCGGCGGGGTGGCCACTGTGTGGGTAAAGGCAGGGCCCAGGGGTCATGAAGGGAGGGGAACGGGTCTGGGGTGAGCCAGGCACCTTGCATTAGGACGCCACGGGTTGGGTGACACTCCTGGTGACAGCCAGGAGATGGGGGGCAGGGAAGGGGGCCTGCACGTGGAAAAGGCTTCCCTGGTTTGCCTCTCTGCGCCCCTGCCGTGAAGGAGAGTGGACGGCGTCGGCCCCTGAAGGGTCAGGCAAAGGCTGGCAGGCCCGCTTGCTTCCCACCGCCATCCCTCCCATGGGCTGCGGAAGTCACGGGGCGGGCCGAGGGCGACAGTGCAAGTCCTACCCGCTGCTCCTGTGCTGCCTGGACACCTGGGCATGTCACAGACCCCTCATTGCTGTCACCTGTACCGCAGGCATGATCTCCCCCCCCCCCCCCCCGTTTCTTTCTTCCCTAAACGTGGATTGAACTTGTACCGTCTAATTCCTGAAGCAGGAGCAGGACTCAGCAGGCAGGCAGAAGGCTGGCTTTGAGCAGGCACGAAGAGAAGCCCAGTGGGGGAGGGTGGGGGGGGGGCAGCTAGCTGGGGTCGCATGGGGAAGGGGTCTGGACTTCATCCTGAGGGCGGTGGGGTGCCACAGGGGAGAACGGAGCAGGACGGGGTGGGGGAGGGACAGGTTTGACTTGAGAGTAGAAAGCTGGGGGAGGGGAGGGCTGGGGGCCCGCACAGGAATGTTCTAGCCTCTGAGCAGGGAGGTGGTCACCGGAACGAGATATGAAGGTACGAGCCTGTACACCTGGGGTGGCTCATTTACACCTCCAGAGAACAGCAAATAAACAAATAACAGAAGCTTCCCGTTGACCATGCCTGGGGGCCTGGGGCAGGGTGACCAGCCCTTCATTTCCCTGCACAGCCCTGGGGGCTCACCATACCAGTCCAGCCTCCCAGCCGGGGACCCATGTCTGGGCACACCCAAAATGCATGCCCCGCCCCCCCGCCCCGGCCCCAGCGCTCTGGGGGAGGGGAGCAAAGGGAGGAGGCCCGCGGGTTTCCCAACCAGCTCCTGCAAATGGGTACAAGGCCACCTCGCCATCTGGTGCGGGCAGGGGCTGTGGGGGACGGGCAGGGGCACCCAGGCCACCTCTCTGACAGGGCCCGGTTGGTGGTGGCCACCAAGAAGAGCCTACTTTCTTTGGCCCCAGAGCTTTCTCTACATCACCTCCCTTATTCCTCCCCACATC
This sequence comes from Neofelis nebulosa, assembly GCF_028018385.1. NCBI lineage: Eukaryota > Metazoa > Chordata > Mammalia > Carnivora > Felidae > Neofelis > Neofelis nebulosa. The sequence continues at coordinate 107,413,501 of NC_080791.1, read as the reverse complement.
CCTACCTACAGGGGATGCTATTATTCCCCCACTTAATGGCCGAGCACACTGAGGCCCCGAGAAGTTAGGAAACTGACCTAAGTTGGTCCTGCCTGGCAAGAGGTGGAACTGCGATTTGAACCCGGGCCTTTCTGACGGCAGAGCCCTAGCCCAGGCCTTCAGGGCCCCTGGCTGATGACACCAAGCTTCCACCTGGGACAGGACCATCTCCAGTGGCCGGTGGCCAGTGGGACCCCCAGGCCTATCTATGCACTACTGTCCCTTCTCCCCAAAGCAGGCAGGCCCTGTTGTCCCACAGTCACACACAGCATGGGACGAGGCTGTCCCAGTGCCCGCCCAGGCTGCGGCTTGCGATAGACCTGGTGGACGGGTGGCCGGGGCCGGACTTGGAAGATTTATGAGCCGGTTAAAATTTAATTCGGGTGGAAGATCCCGGCCATCCAAGCCAGCTGCCCCAGACAAATGGCCTCGTCCCTGCCGGCTCCCGCCCACTAGCCCCGGGGCTGGGCCTGGCCCCGGTGCCCGTCCTTCCCTAACTCTCCTTCCCCGGAAGGCAGGCCGCCGCCCACAGAGAAATCATAGCACCGAATTTGATTTGGGGTGGGAGCAGCGGGCGATGAGCCTTGTTTGCACTTCAGCTCCAAATGGAACCGGACACAATTGGCTTTGGGCGAGAACTGCCTCTGCCCGGGCCTCCCCGTGTGCCCAGGGACAGCACTGCCTCCGAAAGAGCCTCCCCAAGCCCTCCAGTCCTCATCGCCAGGGGCGCCAGCCCTGGGCACCCCACCTGTTCACACAGACATGCCCTGCCCTTCCCTGCCCTGCTGCCCTCTGTCTCTGGCACCCTGATCCTCCCTACGGCCCAACTGCTGGACTTGAGTCCCAGACATGCTGGGGGTCTGGACTTCACCCTGAACCTCTTATACTGAACCTCTCAGAGCCTCAGTTTTCTCGTCTGTAAAATGGGACAATCTATAAAATAGGCCCGACTCTTATGAGCTGGCACGGTAATGTAAAGGGTTAGAATGACACCTACATGTGGTCCCCCCACTTCACCTCTTTGGACCTGGGGTGCAGCCTTGGATTTGCCCAGTCTGGTTGGATAAGGAACGCCACTGGGGCTCCCGGGGGCATGCGGTGTGGTAGCCCAAGCACATGGACAGAGTGGCCCCTGTGCACAACCCTGCTTCCTCCTGGCCGATTCCCTCCTGAGTGGCCCCGTCACCGTTCTCACCCCACTACCTACCACATGCTGGGTCCCTCCTAGGTGCTCTCCTGAGTAAGCACTGTGCACCCATTTTACAGATATGAAAAGTGAGGCTCAGAGAGCTGAAGAAATTGCCCGAGGGCTCTTTAGAGGTCAGCGGGATGATCCAAGCACAGCCCCTTTGACCCAGAGCTCACTCTCTGCCCGCTGTCCCCTGCAACTTCTGCTACTTTCCGGCTCCTGTCTAAGTGGGGGGGGGGGGGGTGTCACAGAGAGGGGAGGGGGAGCTGGGCAGGGAAGAGACAAGGCAGGACCTGGGGGCCCCCTCCATTCTGCTGGGGGACAGAACCATCCCTCCTTGGCACGCGCACGCACACACACACACACACACACACACACACACACACACCATGTTGCCACTGGCAGGAATCCAGGCTCGGAAACAGACATGTCACCTTCTGAGGCTGAGTCCCTTTGGCCTGGAGAGGAGGCAGGAGGAGCAGGAGGCTGCGGTAACCTAGGGCTGTAGAAGGCGCGTGTGCTCGTGCATATGTGTACCTGTGCACGCACGCGCCCTCCCGTGTGCACATGCTCACATTGGCACAGACTCAAACAGGTACACGCGGGATGGGGAGAGGCAAGCTAGCAGAAGGGCCTGGGAACAGTCCTACGCACGCTCCCTCCCGCTCCCGGCTGTGACTGTTGTGGGCATCTGGTGGCAACCTCTCATTATTTACTTATGTATTTATTTATTTATTCCCATCTCATCCTAAAGGATTTGCGGCAGCTTACAGAAATACAACCTCATAAGAGAGGATCAAGAGAAGGGAGTTTGGTGGAGGGGAAAATCCCCAGGCTCTGAAGCAGGCGGGCTTGGGTTCAAATCTTGCTCTTTACTTATCTTTTGAGAAGAAGTCACTTCCCCTCTCTCGGCCTCGCCTTCCTCACCTGCGAACTAGGGACAGTGACGCCCACCCAGTGGGTTGTTAATGGGAGGAAATGAGGAAATGCCAGGGAGGCAGAACCGGTGCAGTTGGGAAGGGCAGGCGGCACGTGGTGGGGGGTTGGTGAGGACGGGTAGGGGTGGAGGAGGAAGGCGGTGCTGGGTACAGTGGCACAAGGTGGCCTGTCCCTGAGTGCCGGTGCCTCCCAGGTCCTGGTGAAATCTGAGCTAAGGGAAGAAGGCCTGGACGGGGGCGGGGGGGGGGGGTGTTGTGAGGGTCTCAACCTTCTCAAATGCCCAAGTCCAGGAATCCCCTGACTCCTCTCAAAGGAGAAGCCCCTGAGTGACACCCCTAAGCCCCCACCTGTCCCACATGGGGTACCCAGAGCCTACAGGGTGGAGAAGAGCAGAGGTCTGGTGTTCCAGGCCGGGGACCCTGGCTCCTGGCCCCTGAGCCTCACCCCAATCTGAACCCCACATTGGCCTCGAGGTCTGATTCTCATGGCCTGTTTCCCTCCCCGGGACCAGCTCTCAGCCCCAGCCTGGCCTTTTTTTTTTTTAATTTTTTTTTTAAACGTTTTTATTTATTTTTGAGACAGAGAGAGACAGGGCACGGGCAGGGGAGGGGCAGAGAGAGAGCGAGACACAGAATCGGAAGCAGGCTCCAGGCTCCGAGCTGTCAGTACAGAGCCCAACGCGGGGCTCGAACTCACGGACCGCGAGATCATGACCCGAGCCGAAGTCGGACGCCCAACCCACTGAGCCACCCAGGCGCCCCTAGCCTGGCCCTTTAGTCACTTGGCCCGGCTCCCCACTGTCCCCAAGCCCCAACTATCACCTCAGGCCGCCCTGAGCGTGGCCTGGCTTCCTCCAGCCGTCACCTGCTCCCAGCCCCTCTTACTCTGCCCTCTGCCCTGACAGCCCCCCCACGCCTGGCCTCTCCTTCGGGCATCACCTCCTCACAAGGGTCCTCCCTCCCTGCCATCACCCATCCGAAACCGTGTTGCGGCCTTGCTCTTGGCCCGTCTCCCCAGCTCGGGGTACCCTCCCTGAGGGCAGGGCCCTGGCTCTCCCTTCACTGCCGGCTCCCCCTGTCCAGTTGAGGCCCCGGGGCAGCCGGAAGATCTGGGCCCGGGAAGCATTCGTAGGATGATGGATGAAGGCCTCTCCCACCGGGCCGGGAGCCGAGAAGCATCCTCACAGTCCCATGGCTCCCCTGCCAGCAGGGCAGGCAGTCGGTCCCGCGGCCGCCCTGTGGGACCTGGTGGGGCACGGGGCCACGCTCACGCCGCCGCCCACCCAGACAGCTGCCCCTCCTGGGCATCCCTACGTGGCTGCCAAGGGAGGCCGGGGCAGAATAACCAGATTAGCCTAAGCGGCTCCTCTGGTTTCCTGGCATAATTGGATCGAGGCCGTGTTTCGGTGCAGCTGCATTTAATCTCGTAATTCCGAGGCCGCCTCACCCCCAGAGAGTATCGGCCAACAGAGGCAGATGGGACGGGGTGGGGGCTCCTCCGGGCTGGGGAAGGGGCCGGGGGCAGGGCTCTCACATCTCTGACCCATGCAGAGCCAGTACACCCACCTCCTGGCGGGCAGTGCCCTTCCGGCGACGGGCACGACCTTTCTTCCAGCGTCTGTGGGCCCGTCGCCGCCTGGGCCGAGCGTGTACGAACGTGTGCCGACGGCAAGGAGCCCCCGTGCCCCCCACCTTCCCATCGGCAGCCCGAAGCCCAGCCGCGTCTCCACTGATGCCCATCAACACCTGGATCCTGACGCCAGGCCGATGGGTCATTAACAACCAAGGGGCTAAAGAAAGTGGGGAAAGGGGCCCAGCTGGGGAGGGGAGCAGGCAGGGCATCCCTGCCACGAGGTCTTGGATTCCCAGGCACGGCCGCGGCCCTGCCCGAGCTCCCGACGCTCCCGGCTGCTGGGCGGGGGCACCTGTTGGGCACATGAGTCGCCGGGCCTGGTGCCGCCAGTGTGGTCCGGGAGGTTCCTCGCGGAGGCTCAGACCCAGCTCCGAAGCCCTCAGGCACAGAGGGGCCTCGCTCCTGTCAGTGAGGTGGGGGGGGGGGGTGGTTCAGGCCCACGTGGGGCCCGGGAGTCACCCTGGGGTTGAGGGCCCTGGCTGGGGTGTATGGACCCCTCACCCGGGCCCATCCCCCTCCCTCACTCCTCTGCCCTGCGGCTGGAGGGCCTGGCGACAGCTCCCATCCATCATTCAGCCCTATTTTTAGGAGGTGATAACCCAACTGTGAAAATTCACTCCGTGCAGATCCCTCTCAAGTGAGGAAGTCTTAGCCCCAAGCCGAGGAGATGAGCAAGGGCGGAGCACGAGAAGGAGAGGGAGGGCGGCGGGGAAGCGGGAGGAGTGCCCCGTGCCCAGTGATGTGTGGCCTCAGTGGGCAGCGGGCAGAGGGGCTGGGGCGGCTCCGCTGAGCTGTGGCGGTGGCGGGGACACCAGGCCTGGCGTCCCAGGGCAGCCCGCTGAAGACGAGGGGTGGGAGTCGAGAGCCTGGCTCCGGCCTCAGCTCTGTCAGTAACAAGCCTCGGCCTGCTCGGTTTCGGACCCTCAGTTTCTCCCGCTTCAAACTGGGCTGAGCCTCACATGACAGCCTGGCTCTCACCTCCCAAGGTCCTTTCTACCTTTTAGGAGGGCTAGCAGTTGGGGCGCCCGGGTGGCTCCGTTGGTTGAGCGTCCGACTTCGGCTCAGGTCATGATCTCGCAGCTCGTGAGTTCAAGCCCCGCGTCCGGCTCAGTGCTGGCGGCTCAGAGCCCGGAGCCTGTTTCGGATTCTGTGCCTCCCTCTCTCTCTGCCCCTCCCCTGCTCATGCTCTGCCTCTCTCTGTCTCAAAAATAAATAAACGTTAAAATAAAAAAATTTAAAAGGAGGGCCAGAAGATAACGTGCAGGAACTAGGAACCCCCTTACGTGTCTATTTCAGAACAAGTGATTTTTGATATAAGTAAGTCCTACAGATCACACGGGATATACTTATGCTATAAGGATGCTTGGCTATTTCTCTAAAATCCAAATTTAATTGGGCAGCTGCTCTGTTTATTTGCTAAATCTGGCGACTCTGTTTCCTCTCTCCACCTCCCTGCCTCCGCCGGTGCAGCTGCCAAAGTGGGCGTGGCCAGCAGGTGTTTGTGCCCTCCTGGCGGCACTCTCACCCAAGCCACCTAGGTCATCCCAGTGTTTGCCTGGAGCAGACAGGAAGGGCCCACTTTTTCCCCGGCTGTGCGCCCTTGGGCAATTTCACTTCACCCTCAGCTGCCTGCTCTGGAAAATGGAGATGATCGGGGCGCCTGGGTGGCTCAGTCGGTTAAGCGTCTGACTTCGGCTCAGGTCATGGTCTCACGGTTCGTGGGTTCGAGCCCCGCTTCGGGCTCTGTGCTGACAGCTCGGAGCCTGGAGCCTGCTTCGGATTCCGTGTCTCCCTTTCTCTTTGCCCCTCCCCTGCTTGTGCGCTCCCTCCCTCTCTCAAAAATAAATAAACATTTAAAAAGATGATTTTTTAAAAAAGGAGCATGTGTGGCTTATTCAAGGGGCACGGGGAGAGTGGGGGACAGGTGACAGGGTCGGGAGCTGTAAAAGGTCACTGGGGTCAGGGGGAGAGGCGCTCCATGGTCTCGCCAGGGCTCCAGGGCTGGGGAGGAGACTGGCAGGGTTAGTAGGTTTTAGGGAGATGCCTCTGTTTGTGGGAGGGAGGGTGGGGGGGAGTGGGCACCGATGAGGAGGCAGTGAAAGGAGTGAGAATGGCAAGGAGCATCGGGCGGGCCCTCCGGCTTCCCTCCACCCCACGGCCGGGTTTGGGGTCTCCCTGTCCCCTCCTCAGGAGCGCTAGATCGCTGCTTCAAATCAGGATGGACCGGGACAAGAATCCAGCCACCAAGGGAGGGAGCAGCAGGGCCGGAAAATCTGTCCCACCTCTGCCTGAGCCTCGCTTTGAGCCTGCCTGGGGGCAGTGCCACCGACCAGCTAGGTGGCTTTGGGCAACTTCCTTAGCCTCTCTGAGCCTCAGCGTCACCATCTATAAAACGAGAACAACGGTGGATTGTGATTGGGGTCCAAAGACATGAGGCGTTTACAATGCCGGGCTTCGGAAGGCACCCTGGGAATGGTTCAGAGCCAGGGGGTCTCCCGGGGGGAAGCTTCTGTCAAGACAGGGCGGGACCCAGGCCTGGCCAGGCAGGTCCCAGCCTGTCTACAGTGGCCTTGATTCCTGGGGAGGGCCCTCTAAGCCACCTTCTGGGTCAGCCTCACCCCCCATTTTCTCTGAGTAGATGAGGCACAGAGAAGATAAAGCGCTTCCCGCACCATCATGGAGACGACGCTGCCCTCAGGTCCTTGGATCCTTTCTCTGTCCTGCAGGTGCCTGGGGCACAACCTTGGATCCCTCACCTCCCTTTTCAGCCCTGAGGAGTTCGGGAACCCAACTGATTTGATGGGGGAAATAACCCCTTAGCCCCAGCACGGTATCTCCTTTGACCACGCAAGAGACCCCCAGATAGAAATGGGGGTGTTTGGGACGACCACAGCCTTCCCCACCCCAAGCTCCAGGAACTTGGGAGTGATTGGATTCGATACCCACGGGGCAGTTTAACGATGTCGGGCTCCTGGGAGAAAGGGGGTCTGACCATCCGAGTGCACAGCAAGGGTACGGGCCCTACCTCGAGAACCGCCCAGTTCAGTGATGTGAGCAGGGCTGCGGTGGGGCGCATGCAGAGAGGGAGGCTGGGGGGCACAGACGTGACGTCAGAGTTGCTTGTCTACCCCTATTGGCTGTGTGACTTTGGCCAGAAACTCAACCTCTCTGAGCTCATTCCCTCCTCTATAATATGAGGACGAGTCCTTTCTCCCAGGGCTGCTCTAAGAGTCACATGGGACCCTGTGGGGGAGCACACAGCTAGGGCCCAACATCAAAAGCTACCATCACTGGGGCGCTTGGGTGGCTCAGTCGGTTGAGCGTTCCACTTTGAGCTCAGGTCATGATCTCCCGGTTGGTGAGTTTGAGCCCCGCATCGGGCTCTGTGCTGACAGCTCAGAGCCTGGTGCCTGCTTCGGATTCTGTGTCTCTGGCTCTCTCTGCCCCTCCTCCACTCACTTTGTGTCTGTCTCTCTCTCAAAAATAAACAAACATTAACAACAACAACAACAACAACAAAAAGCTGCCATCACAGACCTTAGAGATGAGAGTGAAGAGATCAGGAAAGTTCTTCTAAGGCTCGGGCCTTGAAGGATGTGTAGGAGTTCAGGAGGTAGATGGGGCCCCTGTGTGGCTCAGTTAAGCGGCTGACTTCGGCTCAGGTCGTGATCTCACGGTTCGTGAGTTCGAGCCCCGAGTTGGGCTCTGTGCTGACAGCTCGGAGCCTGGAGCCTGCTTCGGATTCTGTGTCTCCCTTGCTCTCTGCCCCTCCCCTGCTCGTACTCTGTCTCTCTCTGTCTCTCAAAAATAAATACATGTTTAAAAAGAAAGAAAGGAGTTCAGGAGGTGGAAAAAGTGAAGAAATCTCCCTCATTAACTTCACCCTCACAGACTCAATTCTGGAGTCTTGGGGAAGTGCTTCTTTTCTCTGTGCCTCAGTTTCTCCATCATAAAAGGAGACCATCGCCCTGTGCTGGCTTCACGTCTACTTGTAACATTCTAGATGACTCTGCCTTGGGGGGAGGCAGCCCTGGTGTCAGAGGGGGCATTCCCCCCAACATCCCTCTGACTGGCTGGTCAGACTGGTCGCCCCAGGTATAGTCGTGATGGGAATGGGGACGTGCCTCCCCCGCCTCCGCCCCCCCCCCCCCCCCGCCCGCTAACCCTAACCCCCCTGCCTAGGCCTCCAAGCACTCCCCGTGGTCAGGGCCCCAACCTCCCTCCCCTGACTCTCAGCCCAGCCAGCCCTCCAACCCCAGAGCCCAGAGGCGGCCTGGCCAGACACAGGTCCCAGCTGGGGCTCTGGCCCCTGCAAAGTTTCAGGGGCCTTCAGGGGCTCCCCTCCCTGAGTCTCCTGGGCTTCCCCACGGGAAGCAGTGTTTACCCTGCGGACGCCCAGCTTTTACTCCCTGAGGAGTGTGTTGAGGAGGCGAGAACCCACGCACACACACGCACTCACACACCATCTGACGCGCCAGACCACACGGGCTCACAGCCCCGCCGCGGATGCGCACCCCCGGTGCCGTCTCTGGGCTCCTCCTGCACCGGGGCCACGGCCGGGAGGGAACTGATGCTGATTCTGAATTAATAAGTTAATAAGCACCGCCGCGTATGACCTCTGCTAGTCCTCTCCAAGCCTCCCGGTTTCCTTCTGTCCTTCTGATGGATGCCCAAAATGAGCCCCCAGGGGGCTAAGTAACCTGGCCAGAGCAGAAGCCAGAAAGTGATGAGCAGGGTTCAAAGGCAGACCTCTGGGCCCCCTGCCCTGTGGTGCCTCCAAAAGGAGCGAGGGTGGGTGGAGGGGCAGGGGGCGTCTGCAGAGACCCCAGGACAGTGGCCGGGAGACAGCCCATTGGTCCCCACTAGACATCAGCCCATAATAGGGGGTCCACATCAGGCAGCCTGGGGCTCTGTGCGAGGGCCCATGGCCCTCAGAAACCTGCAGTGGGGGGGGGGGTGTCTCTGGCCCCCTCCCCAGGCTCCCTGCATGTGGCCGGGCCTCCTGGAGGAGATCTAAGTGGCTCTGAGCCATCGGCAGCTGGGCCTGGAGGCTCTGTCTCTGGCCGACCTTTGGCCGGATCTCTACCCGCTTCTGAGGCATAAGACCCTTCACAAAATGGGGTAGCTGGGACAGATCAGGGGTTTTCACTTTTGGGGGGGCTCACCTTGAGATCTGATCCACTTCCTGGAAAATATGAATCTTTCCAGACATTTGGGTTTACACAGGGGTCTTGGGGTCCACAGACCCTCAGAAGACCAGGTGAGAGAGCCCTGGGCCACACATGGGGGTGAAGGTGGGACAGGAAGCAGGGAAGAAATAAACCCCAAATTCCGAGAGCAGTGACCTCTTCCTGTGCTCCCAGGGCTTTAGCACTATATTTAATCTTCAGAACAAGCCTATAACTGGGGCAGGGTGGGGCGCTCTTTATTACCCCCATTTTATGGTTGTGGAGACCAAGGCACAGAGAGGTAAAGCAAAATGCCCAGGGCCACACAGCAGGAAGTGGCTCGGCCGGTATTTTAACTCAGCAGTCAGGACATTTAACTGCTGGGCTTAATTTGCATGGTGGTTTCAGAGTGTGTGATTGATCACCACGCTTCATAACTTACAGGGATGCCACATGTATTTTTTCGTATTTATCTGAACTTATTTTAATTACAAACAAAAGAGTTGGACCAGCTGACCTCATTTTAGCTTCCGGGATTAATGCACTTCGGCTTCCAAAACCTCCGGCCCCAAAGGGCCCTGCCCGGCTGCACCCAACGGGCTGCTGTCCCTACGTCTGACGCCCAGGGGCCCAATCTGTGAAATGGGCGTAGGTCCAGCCCCTCCGTCCCAGGGCAGCGGAAGGAGGAAGAGAGGCCTTGCACCCCACCCTGCCTCCTCTGGCTGCAGGCGGGGCAGGGCTGAGCGGGTTATGAGTTCAGCAGTCGATTCGGGCTCACATCATCTTGTCTGCCGGGAGGATTTAGTGCGCAGCAGTTGGTCAATAGTGCGTTTGTTTTGTTATTGACCTGCCGGTGCAGCTTGGGAGCGGCCCGTCCCCCTTGGCTGCTCAGGCTTCTTCAGGCGGTGGAGCCTGGACCTGGAGGGGCCTCTGGGCAGGCTGGGGTGCTCCTGGAGGTTTCCCCCCCAGACCCCCTGCCCTTCCCAGCCCCCTGCACACAACCCGGCCTGAGTCCCCACTCAGGTCCCCCTGAAGATCTGTGTCCGCCATCGTCTTAGGTCCCATACAGGAGGACAGAGCAAATGACCCAGTCTCCTGCCCTGCCTGACCGGCGGGCCTCCCGCTGGACAGAGGGCCCTGGTCTCGTGGCAACGCCTCAACCACTTCACAAATGGGGAAACTGAGGCCCAGAGAGGCGAAGTGACACAAATTGTTAGGCGGAGTTTCTGGAAGCAGACGCCATGGCCTGGGATAGGCCCCAGGCTGGCCTCAGTCGGGTCCAGGAGCAGCGGCCACCTAGGAAGCTGCCAAGGGGACTCTCTCCCATGGCCCCGGCCCCAGCCCTAGCCACAAGTTATGCCGAAAGGTAGACACTAAGTCTCTGTCCTTGACTCTCAGTCACTTGTTCATTCCACACATATTGCGAGAGAGCTGCTCTGTGCCAGGCCCCAGGAATCCGGGGGTCTGGGAGCACCTCCACAGCCCCGCTGGGTGGCAAATGAGGTAGGTTCCCTGAGAGGGGCGGCGCTATGGTGAGCTCAGGAGGCTCTGGAAGGTTGCTTCCAGCTGGGGGCACCAGGGGAGCCTGAGAGGAGGACTTTTTTAAGGGGGCTCCAAAGAATGAACAGGATTTTGAAGAAAGCAGAAAGGCAGCCCAGGAGGAGGGTCCAGCAGGGACAAAGGCGTGGTGTCTCTCTCACAGGGGCACAGGAGAGAATGAAGCGACGAGCGGGGCCAGCACAGGAGATGCAAAGGTTCAAGGCACCGTATGGACTGTTCCTTTGCAGCAATGGACAAACACAGCCCTCCTGGGTTTACTTAACCAAGCTCCGGGGGACGTGGACCCATGAGCACCCGCTTCCCCGACAGTGTCCCAGACGGTCCCCGCCTCACTCCTTCCTCCTCTCCCCCCTTCCAAAATGAGAAAGAGGAAAAAAAAAAAAACTATTATTGTTCACGCCTCATCTCCCACCAAAGTTATTAAATTTCATTCCACGAACAAATAAATCCATTTTTATTGCAGCGGGAGGAGCGGGCGGCCGTTTGCTGTTTTACCTTTTTTATTTTTCAAAGTCCTGTTAAATCTGCCCCCGATCAGCTGGGCGGCCCCCTGGGCCCAGCCTGCCTGCCCGCTTTAGTAACTGCGTCTGTTTCTCCTCCTTCTCCAGGCAGCAGCCTGTCCGCCCGCCCCCCCCCCCCACACCACAGAGTGGCAGCAGGTGGGGCTGGAACCTGCCCCACCTGCCGCAGGCCTCAGGTGGCCCTCCAATCGCCTGCGAGGAGGGTGCGGGAAGCTTCCTGCCAGCGTCCTGTTTGGCATTTATAGTTTTCCCAACACTTCCTGCGCATTTCTTCCCAAGGCCCAGCCCTGCCGTTGCTGGCTGCTGCACTTCACGGGAGAGGAAACTGAAGCTCAGGAAGGCTTGGGGACTCGCCCCGGAGGCCAGGAGAATCCTCCCCCCCCCCCCCCCCGGGGTGGTGGGGGCGGGGCGGGGGAGCTGAGCCTGGCCCCACCGCCTGGTGGGGGTGGGGTGGAGGGGCTCTGATCATCAATCTCAGGCACCCCACTTCCCTACGGCGGGGATTCAGTTCCCACCCGTCACCCGCCAGCTGTGTGACGCTGAGCACACGACCTGGCCTCTCGGGGCCTGAGTCACCACATCTGGAGAATCTGGAGAAGGGACGGAAGTAATAGCACTTTCCTCCTAAGGCTGCTGTGAGGACTGAGCTTCCCGCCATCACCCTCCCCGAGGCCCCCAGCTCCCACCAGCTCTCCTGGACCCCCCCCCCCCCCGCCGGCTCTGCTCCCCTGCAGCGGGACGTCGATCTGGCCCCAGGGGGGTCGGGTAGCACACAAGCCTTCACAGCTGAGGTCCGCAGTGGGCGCCCAACATAAATCCTCATCAGGGCTATTTTTTCCTCCCTGAACCATTTGCTAAAGACTTAATGACTGTCGATAAGAAGCCTGTTGCATCCGTAGCGCCGGGCCAGCTTGGGGGAGACTTCCCAGCGAAGCATTTACGTGAGGCAGCTGCCCGGGCCAGGCTCAGGGGCGTCACTGCACCCCCTCCCACATGAGCGTCCAGCTATGCCTGCATGGAGGGGACTCCCTCCCCGACGCACCAGCCGGCATCCCTGCCCCCCCCCCACTACAACTGGCCACCCCCATCTGGGAGAACTGCTTGGGCCTCCAGCGGCCGTGCTCACCCTGAGAACCATCCCTCCTCAGGCTGGCCCGGTGAATCCAGGGAGGACGCCCACCCTCCCCTCCAGGCCCCGACAGCTGACAGCCCACAGCCGGGCAGTGCCCTCCCCTCCCCGTTCAGAGCTGTCTCCGGTGTCAGATAGGCTCGTGGTTCCAGGTGAAGACGTCCACCGTGCCCCCTGCCACACACACACGCACACACATGCACACGCGCACATGCAGTGCCTTTCTGCTCTATCACCCTGCAATCCGAGGCTGGGGGAGGGGTGGTTGCCTGCACCTTCACACTCCCCTCCCCCCCCCCCCAAGTCTCCTCGGCTGCCTCTCCTGCCCCATCCTTCCTCACCCCTCCCTGCCATCGCTCTCTGGGGATTCCCTCTTCTTTTCTTTCCCAGACTGATTAGCACATGGCACGAGAAAGGCAGCTCTAGATAATGTTCCCCATGCCGGGTGTCGGCACCTGGGGCCACTCCAGCCCCGCCCCGGGGATGGGGATCACATGGGTACCCACCTCCTGCCAAGCCCCCTACCCTTCTGAGCACCTCCACCAAAGCCGAGAGGCTGGCCCCCAGCCCAGGGTGGGAGGGCTGTTTGGTAGCCCACGGTGTGCGGTGGGGCAGGGAAGGCGGGGGGCATCCCTATGCGGGTACAGCCGGATTCTGGGCCCATTATCTGGGCACCAGGCTGGCAGCCGGCCCAGCCCTGGCCCAGCCCTGGCTTCTCTGCCCTCAGCGAGGAGAGAAACAGAGACACAGACAGAAAAGTGAAATCAGGTCCCTCCATGCCGTCTGGCGGAATTAGCGCTGTTTGCACGTGGAGCGTCCTTCCCCCACCCCCGCTGCCGTATGCTGCCCGTGCCTGGCCTCCTGGCCTCGGTGTGTTTGTCAATCAAATGGGAAAGCTGGCCCAGCCAGCTTTGCGAGGCTGCTGTGAGATTCACTTAGCAGTAAATATGTGTGATAGCCATCACCCCAGGACTTCACACCTATGGTGGGCTCCAATCCGAACCAGGCCCGGACATGCCCAATCTCCTTTAGGGCAAGTGCAGGAGGCACCTGTATTTTATAACTGCTGGGGCATGCCAGGAGCCAGGCTGGAGGCAGAGGATGAGCCGGCCTGGGTCCCTGCCGGCGCCGGGAGGCACGATTGTCCCAGAAGGTGGAAGGGTGGCCCCGGGCGGGTCCTGGGTGGGGGCAGGGCAGCTTTGCCCCCCAGCTCCCTGATGCCTGGTACCGAAGGGGTTTCTGGCACTGCCTGGAGGCGCCACGTCACCTGAACAGAAGGCAGAGCCCTTGCCAAGGCTCCCCGAGCGTGACTCTTGCCAATTCAAACGCTATATCTCAACGCCATTAATTTACATTTTGATTCGACTTTCTTAATTTTACTTCAACTTCGCACGACTCCAGTTTGAGAATCATTTTAATGTATTTATCTGTGAGGCAATTTGTTAAATAACCCCCAAGACTCGGCGGTTTTCCGTTCTGAGCTTTTATTGCAAGGCTGTTTTAAATTAAATTAGTTGTCAGGGTCCCTGAGTGCATTGTAACGGGGATGAGTTCACCGCCAGCCCACTCATAAAAGTGCAAACCGCTGGCTAAATGGACGGGAGCAGGAAGTTGGGCCGCCCAGCTCCTCCCAGACCCCCTCGGTGCCGGTTTGGGGAGTGCAGCGATGGCAAAACAGAAAAGCAAACGGCCTGCCAGGATGGGGGGGGGGGGGGTCCCACCGCAGCGTGGGCCCTAGATTGCCGCAGGTAGGGGCGGTTCTTACCTGGGCCCCCCCAACGCTTCCGCCGCCTGCTCTGGGGGCCCCAGGCGGTGTGCGTGAGCCACAGCACGTCTGTGCCGTCACCCCTCTGCGGGACAGCGGGGAGGCACAGCCTGGTCTCTTGCTTGGCTCCCTGGGCCCCAGGGAGAATTGGTGGGGAGCCGGGGGTGAGAGCTGTCCCCCCTCCCCTGGCATCTGTTATCTGAGCCCGCGTATGTGCCAGGCTGTCACCCAGGCTGGGGGCATGATTTGTGAGCCGAAAGGCACAGGTATTGAATCTATATTTCATTTTCACGTCAGCGGCTGCTATTTGCCCGATAATGGACTGAAGCAGTGGGGAGGGGGCCCAGTGTCCCGTTCATGATGCCGCCGTGCCGCTCGGGCGGAGTGGGCACGGCGGGCAAGACCTCTCCCCACCCGCCTCCTAGAGCTGCGCCGTCCCACAGGTGGGCCTCCCCCCCCCCCCCATTCCGGCAGCACTCAGCCAAGCCAGCTCCCCTCTGGGAAAAGGGGACCCTCCCATTCTGCCCTTCAGACCTCGAGTCCCCTGGGAAGCCGCCCAGCCCCTGGCAAAGGGACCAGGAGGCGGTGGGCAGTCACTGGGAGTCACTTGACGCCGGTGTCTTCTCTGCAGCACCCGGCAGGGGCCTGACACACAGCAGGTGTGCGGTATAGACCTCTCCTGTTGTACCGGGGGCGGCGTGGCATGGTGGTCACCAGCGTGGGTGCTGGAGCTGGATGCCCGGGTTCGAGTCCCGGCCCTGCCACTTCCCGGCTGTGGGACCTTAGGCCGTTCCCGTAAATCGGGGGCCTCCGAGGGGCACTTCTGGGATGAAATGGATTCCAAGGGGCACTTCTGGGATGAAATGGATTCCAAGGGCTCAGAAGCACGTGGGAGCTAATAAGCCTCACCGTGTTCTCACCTGGGGGCAGACGTCTCCTAAGGAGAGGAACTCTTAAATGCACATTTGTAGCCATTTGACAAACTCCTATTCATCCAGTGATGCTTTCCCAAAGGCCACCTCCTCTGGGAAGCCCTCCTGGGGCAGGATGAGGTCTTCTGAACCTTCTCCAGCCCAGGACAAACACACACCCTGCCACGTTCACTGCAGCCTTAGTGAATGTTTGCTTTTGGAGGGGAGGGCGGACAGGGGGAGAGAACTCTTCGGAAGGCCCAGGCTTAAAGACCAGGCACCGAGGCCCCGGGCACCCAGGAACAAAGCGCCACCTCGCACGCGTGTCCCGCTGAACCGGCGGCCCTCTGCCTCACCTCCCGCATGCTCAGTACCATCTGCTACTCGTCCCCTCTTCCCCTCACTCCCCGGCCTCTCCTCCCCCAGCCCTTCTCCTGAAACACTGGCCCGCACCCCTTCCACGGCCTCCAAGCCCGTGTCTGGCCCATTTCTCCTCTGGGAATCTCCCGAGGCCCCCGAGCCTGGGTCAGGTGACTGTTCCAGGCTCCTGTATCACGGCTCAGGTCCCCAGCACTGTCACTGCCCCGTGTTTGGCCTGTCCCCCCCCATCCCCCACTAAACTGTGCTCGTGGCGGACAGACAGGACCTGAGCGTGTCTCTGTGACCATGGTGTCCTCCTGCCTGGCCTGTCCTAGGTGGCCCCTGGAGGCACTAGCAAAATGAATGAATAAACAAATGAATGATTAAGGTCCTTGTGAAGTTCCGGGCTCCTGGCCACTGGGTGCCCAAGGTGCGGCTGGCAGCCCCCTTTGTGCCAGCCTTTGCTGAATGGTAGATGCTGTTGGGAGGGGGGGCAGGGGACAGGGATAGGGAGAACTCAGAGGAAGCCCCCCTACTCTGTACTGTTTCATGTCTGGTCAGAGGCCTCACCCTCTGCCTCCTGCTCTGAGGTCAGGGCACGCCCTGGGGTTGAATAGGGCCAGACGGGAGAAGCCAGATCCCCAGCAGCCGGCAGGCAGGTCTCAGGTGAAGGTCGAGCGTCCAGCCAGGGCCAGGCCTGAGGCCACCGGCTCTCTGGCCAAGAGAAAATACAGGCCGCCTGCCCCAGTGCCAGGAGGAGAATGTTGAGGAGTCAGGACCCCAGGATCCCAGCCCAAGCATCAACCCTGCTCAGCCTCCCAGACCCCACACCCCCCTCTCTGTGGAACCAGAGGCATCGGGACCTACCCAAAACAGGCAGACCCTTCCCCAGGTGAGACAGCGGCCCCGGCACAAGCAGGGCCGTGCATGGAGCTGGCAATGTGGCTGGCTTGCTTTCTGTCCCCAAGCCCGGGCTATGCAGTTTGGGATTTTTTCCCCCCCTTCACTGATGTTTTATTCATGTAAACCCAGCCTGCATCTGTCCTCAGAAGACGAGAGAGAAGACGCAGGAGGGAGAGGAAGAGACTTGAGGGGCTCAGAGAGACCGAGGGGCTCGGAGAGAAGGAGACCTCGCGTATGCATGTGTGTTGCTGTTCAAAGCTAGATAACCTAGAAAGATCCACTGAAGATGCGCTCTCCCCGCTCTCCCCGCTCTCCCCACGCAGCAAGAGGAGCCGTCATTCAGATGCGATTCATTGCCACCTCTTAGTCTATCACTGGTTCCTTTTCAAACCTCTCCACAGCTCACCGGGGAGGGCCCCCGTTTCTGCTTGTCCTTCTCCACCCTCTCTGGGGCCAAGGAGGAAAGGGAGGCTTTGTCTATGTTAATTGCATTGTTAGACCAAAGGTGCTTACTTAGGCTTGCTGTCTAATTTGGGGCTTTTATTAAACATGATTGCTGGCTGACAGCTGGGCAGGAACCAGCCGAGGCAGGGGGAGCAGCATTTCGGCGCGCACTAGGGTGTCCCCTGCTCCCCCTCCGCTGGCCCCTGCCCCTCCCCTTCTTGCCCCTTCCAGCACACACACCCGCGTCGCCCAGAGCTCACGGCCCTAGCGGCCCGTTTTATTCCCACGTGAGCGTCAGCCGACGGGGAAGAAGCTGCCGGGAGGGTTGCTGGCCAGCAGTGGAGGCTTCTTGGGCACCAGAGGCTGCCCTCTCCCCACCCCTCGACGAACTCCCGTTCACCCTTCAAGAAAAGCACCTGGTCACCTCCTCCGAAGGCTCCCTCCTCTCCCTCCTCCCCTCCCTGGCTTTCCCTGGTGTCCAGGACACACACAGGCCGTCTTCAGTGGAGGCAGGCGGCCCTTCCCATGCACAGGCAGCCCGGGAGGTGTTTACAACGTCAATTCCCGTAGCCCATAGTAACCCCATGAGGAGCACAGCAGGATCACTCTCTGCGCTGTTCAGATGAGGAAACTGAGGCAGAGAGGTTAAGCGATCAGCCTGAGGGCACACGGGGTCAGAGTTCACTGGCTCCCGCGTCTGTGCCCTTGACTGCTCTCCGGTGGCCTCTCCACTGCCCACCCTGCTGAAAGGCTTCATTCCTACGAAGACTGCACCCCAGCGATTAAACCGTCCCACCATACCGTCTGTCACCAGGCCAGGCGACTTTCCCTCTGGTTATCTCATTTAATCCCTCACAGCTGTGTGCGGACAGGACCCCACTGTCCCGGGTGTCCCAGCCCCAGGCCCGAGCCAGAGCACAGGACTGGCTCGGGGCCCAGGTGCAGGGCTGGGAAGGGCTAGCCTGGGAGGTGGCGTCAGGGTGGAGGGCCCCTCCTGCCTTCCTCACAAGCCCCTGCTGCGTGGGACCTCCAGGCACACCAGCCCTCCTCAGCCTGGTTTTGGGGTAGCAATCTGGGCCTCAGCCTGGGTCGGGGCCCAGAAGGCAGGGCGAGTGCACTGAGAGCCTTTAGAGCACCCGCTTCCCTGAGAAGCTTCACCAGAGATGAACACAGAGCAGGGCTCCTTCCCGGCCCAGCAGGGAGTGGTCACGCTTGTCAAATGTCAGCACCTGTCAGTGTGGCCCCACCCCCGGCGCCTAGAACAGTGCCTGCACAGGGTGGGCATTAAGTGAATGCGCCCAGGCCAGGTCAGCCCGCCAACTTGGGGCTCTCTCCAGGGGGCAATCAGGGCTCGTCACTTGCGCACTGATTCACGCCCCTCGTGTTTATTGAGCACCTACAGTGTGCCAGGCACTGTGCAAGGCAGAGGGGCCCGCTCAGAGAAGGGAAGGGGAATGGGCCCTCGTGGCTCTAGGCAGGACCAGACCCGTGTGTAAAAAGACAACTGTGTGTTCCCCCAGAGAAGTGAAGAGGAGGAACTCCTGTCTAGGGAAGTTCAGGAAGGCTTCACAGAGGTGGGGGCCCTTGAGCAAGGCTGAGTGGACATCCCCTACGCAGAGAAGGGGCCAACGCATGCCAGGCAGAGGCTTGGACACCGTCTCAGAGGCACGAACAAGGCAATATTTGTTTGGAAAGGTAGCCAACAGAAGCAAGTGGAAATGGGGGGGGGGGGGGGCAAGCACAAGAGCATCTCATTTTCTCCTTTGAAAAGTAAAGTCGGAACCTGATATTCCACAGAGGGATGTCCCAGAATGACTGCCTAACCTGGGGCCAGAAGGAGGAGTTTTAAAATGCAGATAATCGAATCCAGCAAATCGGTGTCGGCGCGGTACCCAGGACCATGCATTTCTGAGCAAGGCCCTGGCGTTCGGTGGGGACTATGGGGTCAGAGGCAGGTGACGCGGAAAGCCCACGCTGTCAGGCTTAGGAGGGACCCGAAGGCATCGGAGGCTGGCCTGGGGTCCGAGCAGGCCACGCTGGGCCGGGGCCGTTCTTCTCCGCTGGCAGAAGGGCCCTCACCTCCAGCTGGGGGCGGGGACGGAGGCACAGCGTGAAGGAAGGGCAGACGGCGGCAAAGTCAGCGCGGCGCATCCATCTGCCCTGACAGCCAGCAATTACACCGCGTGATCGCCAGATTACTCCAAATGCATTTATTACAGGGGTTAGAAGCGGGGGACTTATTTACTGGCAAATCCATACTCATTACAAGACTCAGCCTAGCCTAGACTGAAAACAGCTCAACTGAAACAAATAATTACCAAAGTCCTTCCAGCGCGAGGCTCTCAGGTGGTTGGGGTGCGGGGTTGGGGGTGGCGCCTGGCCCTTCCCATAAAGAAAAGGGAGGACGAGGCTGAGGGTGAGGATGCCGGGGTCGGGGAGGGAGACGCCGCCCGCCGCGGTGCGCATGCCCGTCTAGGTCATGAATATGCAAACGAGCCCCGCGGGGCGGGGCTGACACGCCCGGTCCCGGGGGCTCTGGCCACCGCCCACACCCAAGCTCTAACGGAGAAGCAAAGAGAAAGGAAGGCGACCCCCTGGGGCCTGCAGGGTTCCCGGGCTGGACCTCTGAGAGGCAGCGCTAGTCCCGCATTTTCCAGGGAAGGAAACACTGGCACAGAGCACAAGCTCCCCAGTTGCTGAATGAAGGAAAGGACGAGTGAACGGAAGTATAGATCAGACAGACCTTGCCCTGGGCGGGAGGAGGGCCCACTCTCGGTCCACAGGCTGGGGCGCGTGGAGGGGCTCCCTCCCAGGGTATCGCTGGCCTCACAGGCACACACAGCTGGCCTTGTAGCCACAGAGCTTACAGACGCTGGGCGTCCTGGGTGCGTAGCCTTGGGGGACGCGGAGAGCCCAGACGGATGCCTTCCGCACCCACTAGGGACTCGGGTTCCAGAAACAAAATCAATCGACGGCTTTTTTAGGACTGACAGAGCTGGCCGGGACTCCCGCTCCCATTTTACAGATGAAGCAACCGAGTCCCAGACAGGGGCAGGGCCAACCGCGGTCCGCTGGCTCACGTTGGAGAGCTCCCCGCAGCGCCCTGCGCTCTCGGGCCTCCTGGACCGCGGTGGCGGCGATCAATGCCCGCGCGGGGAGCTGTCAGGCCGATTGAAATGTGGGCTCGGCCTCTCTGCCCGCTGGGCAGATGCTGGCACCGCCACCCGCGCCTTAAATATTCATTCACTTGACAGAACACTAATTAAACAAAGTAAGGTGCATTATTACTTGATTAAATTTTTTATTGGCAGCTTAATTGGTCTGTTAGTTGCCCCTTAGGGAGTTGTTCGCCCGCTCCCCCCGCCGTGAGGGAGACGGCCCCTGGCCGTCCCTGTGCCGCCCTTCCCTGCCCGCGGGGTATGCGGCCGCTCCGCCCTCAGCCCCCCAACCCAACCTCAGGTCTGGGCGCCGGGTTCTGGAGCCCCGCCCCAGGGCCGTCGAGGTTCCTCCCCTATTGGGTCAGGGTGAGAGTTGCAACCAATCAGCACCCAGGAGCTGGTCCTGTCGGGGTCAAGAGGCTCCACCTCAAAGCGCGTCACTGCCGCACCTAGGGGAGGGAACGCACCCAGACTGGAAGAGCAAGGCCCGGGATTGGACTTGCCGTGGAGTGGCTGGATGATGTACCCCTTTTTGGCCCTGGCCTCCGTTTCCCTCTCTGCACCACCGCAGGGCTGGCCCCACAGACCCCCTTGTCCAGGCGGAGACACTTTCCTGCCCACAGCCTCTGTGCTACTCTGTCCCCCAATAGGAGTGGAGGGGCCTTGCGTACAGGGACGCCCTGGGGGACCCCGAGTCCTCAGGATCCAGCCATGAAAGGGCCTGAGAATGCCCCCTCAGAACAGGTGAACCCACCTTCCTTGTGCAGCTTCCCACCGTGGGGGGCACCTCCTCCCACCACCCCTACAGGCAGGAAGGCAAGCCACGGCTCTGACGCACCTCTCTGGGGACAGGTCCTCACTCCCCTCCAGGTCAGTGGCCGGACAGGGCCACCCTATGTGGACCTGGAACCTGCACCTTCCCTCCCCCCACCTCCCCCCTACCTCTTGTGTGCTTCTCCCACCTCCCCCATGGGGTGATAGGAGTCTGGAGCCAACATTTGCCCTTCAGACAGGTGGCCCCTGCCCCCAAGTCTGCCCTCTGGGTCGCAGTGAAGAAGGGCCAGGGGCTGTTTCATCCTTCCAGCACTAGCCAAACCCCTGTGTGAGCCTCAGTTTCCCTAGTGCCAAATGGGTGCCTGTCCTCATCCAAGGAGCAGAATTTGAGCGTTGGGCACAAAAGAAGGGACACGTCCTCTCCCTGGGCGAGCTGCTCGTTCTGAGGTCCCGTTCTGAGGTCCCGGTCGGTCCTCACACCCGTGCTGCGAGGGCACTGCCCCATCATCACCCCGTTTAACAGGTGAGGCAGGGGGTCCCCTGGGGCTCAGTGACTTGTCCAGGGTATCATATGGGGCAGGGGCTGGGGGAGGAGAAAAGGGAAGGGAGAAGGGAGGGCAGGGCCTGGAAAATGCTGGAAAGCCAGGGGTGGGCAAAGCTCTGCTTGTCTGTTCTTTTCACACACCCACTCGCCGGCTCCTCATCCCGTCAGCGGGAACCCGTTCTGGGGCTGGGGCTGGGAAAACACATGGGGCCTTCCCAGGGTGGCCTGAGTCCCTGTGTCATGCCCCTACCTTCAGCCATACCCAGTGCAGGGCAGGGGTCACTGCCGGTCCCACGCACCCCGCTGCTGCCCTCTCCATACGGTCCCACCCTCCAGAGAGGATCCAGGCCCCACCGATGACAGAGAAATCGTCTGGCAGCCCCAGAAGCCGCCGCTGGCGAGCAGGAGGCGAGGTAATTGGCATCGCCGGCCGAGGGAGCAGGAAATGAGCGGCCCCAGCCCGTGTGGAGCGGGAAGCTGTTCAGTGTCATCGGCCTTATCTGGGAACAGGCTGCCCAATTACAGGGCCATGCCCGTTGTACTCAGCAGCTGCTGGCTCTGCTGCTGCCCCCTCCCCGGTGTCCTCACAGCATCTCTGGGCCTGGGGCATCCGCTGCCCCTTCCAGAAGGCACGAGGCAGCAGCCCAGAGAGAGGCCTGGCCTCATACTCCCCTATCCACATGTGCAGGTGTCCCCCAGCCAGGCCTGGCCTACAGGGAAGCAGCCGCTAGGTCCTACCCCCTAGGCCCTCTCCTCCCAAAGGTGACCGTCTAGGCTGAGCCCTGCCCCTGGCTGCGTGTTCTAAGTCTCCCTTCAGGGAGCCGAGAGGCACAGTGAGGGGCACATGGTCAGGCTGGCGGGGGTCTCCGGCTCCCCCGTCCCAGGGCTCCCCCAGACCAGGAGCCTCAGGTCACCCTGCTCTGAGGCTCCACCCCCTCTACCGGCCCCTGCAGGAGAGGATTAATAATTCCGTGGGTGGACAACGTTCAGAAACACAGTGCCACTGGGGGCTGTGAGAAGGTGTCATAGATTAGGAAAATAGGACTATAATGGGTTTGTAATTGTACATAACGCAGCCAGATATTAGCAGATCATGCTGTGGCTCACAGATCGGAGAGGGGTTGGCTGTCCCAGAAGGGCTGAGCTGAGGGTGGTGAGGCTGGCCTGCCCTTCCGGACCAGAAATGGGGGTGCCTCGGGCAGAGCCACAGGCCAGGGGGGGCATAGTGGAAGGACAGCTGGCTTTGGGATTGGACCCGCCTGAGTTCAAATCCTTGCCTCCATTTCCCCGTCTGTAAAGTGGAGGTGTGGCTGCCTGCTCATGGGTCGTGAGGATTCAGTGGGCTCCGTAAACGATCGTCTCCTCCCCCTTCCTCTCTCCTCCTTCCACAAGGGCTCCAGCATTTTGGTCTTGTCAGGCCCCCTGTCCGGGAAGGTCCCCTCGGGTCTGTAGACACATCAAGGGGGGGCCCCCGCACGCTGTCCCCTCTCCTGAGCTGGCCCTCCACAGCGGCGGGTGCTTGGGAGGGGTTGTGACCCACCCCCCAGCACCCCCCTATGGGGGCACAGACACGTGTGAGAGTCCCCTTCCTGTTTGAAGACCCCCTTCCAGCAGGCCGAGAGGATGCACTGAGTCAAGGCCCCGATCTTAAGGTCCAGCCAAACAGCCTGAATGTGTCAGCCCCTCCGCCCCTCTCTTCATCTGCAAACGGGCTGTGATGGCCTGTTTGGCCCTGGAGAGCACTGACTCGCTTCCATGCCAGGTTTCCTCACTAACCGGGAGCTTCCCAAGGGCCAGGACTGGGGTTTCTCTGGCTCCTTTCTGTCCCCAAAGCTGGCACTGAGTGCTCACTGCCTGTGAGGTTCTGGCTCCGCCCCGGCAGGTGACACTGCTTACATGAACAGGGCAGACGAGGGGGTCCCGCCATTTCTCTGATTTGAACACAGGAACCCCACCTGCTCTCAGTTCACAGGTCCGGGACGCCGGGAAGTCCCCTCCCCTAAATCCGGCCCCCAGCCAGCTTGCCCCAGAGACCTCATTCCTGCCTTCTCCCAGCCCTATAAACCAGGGGAGGTGGGGGGCTGCCTGGGTGGCTCAGTCAGTTAAGTGTCCAACTGCAGCTCAGCTCATGATCTCATGGTTTGTGGGCTTGAGCCCTGCATCAGGCTCTCTGCTGACGGCTGGGAGCCTGGAGCCTGCGTCTAATTCTGTGTCTCCCTCTCTCTGCCCCTCCCCCGCTCTCCCGCTCACGCGTCCTCACCAGTGCCTCCGACCCCCACCCCCTGCCCTATCCCACCTCATGGAGACCCCAGGATGGGCCTGGCTCCCTTCGGGGGCTCTCAGCCATCCCCAGTGAGCGCTGTCGGTGGGCAGAGCCCCTGGGGAGCCTTTCTCTCCCAACCTGTCGCTTCTGCTCGTGACCCACAGACGGCCCGGACTCCGAGCTCGCTACCCCAGCTCCCCAGGCCTCGAGGGCTGGCGAGGCTGTGGTGGGGCTGCTGGCCCACCTGGCCCCCCGGCTGTCTGTCGACTGTCACTTACAGATGGGCTCCATCTCTGTCTGTCCACTCGCTGGTGGAGCCTCCTGTTCCCGCAGCTGCTCCCCCTCCCTCACCCCCTCCTCCCTGCAGACAGCTTGGCTGGGCTGTGGGTGTGAATTTCCACCGGGAGGGAGGGCCTGTTCCTTCTGGCACGGAAGCAGAGCCTGGGGAGGGGGGTGTGGGAGCGGGGAAGCTGGTGGGGGAGGACTGGGAGGGTGGGAGAGGCTGTGCCTCTGGGAAGGCATCCAGGCCTGGATGGCCCAGAAGACTGACAGTAAAGCAGGCTCTGGTCCCAACTGCCCTGGCCCCATTTCGGGGGATGTGGTCAGAGTCACCTCCTGCGGTCCCTTTCCTCTTCTTCCTGTCTTAATACACTCTCCTGCCAGCAAAGACAAACTGGTCCCATTTTGTGGATAGGAAGCCTGAGGCCCAGAGGACTAATGAGGTATCTTGGGAGAGACTGTCGCTCATGTGAGTTCCCTGAATGCCATGCCCATGTGGCTGCCAGCGGGAGCTGGTGTGGCCTCTGTCCCTGCCTGCCCCCAGCAGTCCGTAGAAACAAGAGCACATCCACAGTCACGAGCCAGGCCTGGTGCTAAGAACTATATCCAGAGGGAGGCTGAGCCTCGCCAGTGCCCTCTGTACAGAGGGGAAACTGAGGCAGTGCAGAGGAGCAGGGGACACACCTGGCGCTTCACCCCAACAGCCCTAGATATTTACTGCCTGTCCAACGTGCCAGGTCCTGGGGAACAGAAGAGGGACGAGGCTCCTGCCTCCACAGAGCTCACTGCCTGGTGGGGACAGAAAATGGGCAGAAGCCGTATTGCAGGGAATGTCACATGGTGCTCTGTGCTGGGAAAGGACACAGGTGAGATGCTCCCCAGCTCCTCCCCCATGTAGGATGGGGACAGGCAGACCCTGAGCTGCCCGCTCCCACCCCAGCTCCACTGTGCCTGCCCCCCCTGGCCTATGTGAAGCGCCCGTCTCCTGTGGTTCCTGCTAATGAAGGGCAGCTCCACCCACCCAGAAACTGGTCTCTCCTTCCAGCTGGTATTTAAAGAAGTGTCTCTGAGTTTGATGATGGCTTTGTTGTTCCCATTCCTGTCTTCCACCCACCCTACGGCGTCCCTGTCAAGGGAAAACAGTGGCAAAGCCGCCGGCGGCTCCTCGCCCGTTCTGGCCCAGAGGAGTGTCTCGTCCAGGCTGGGCTCCATGCCAGGCCCCGTGCTGGGCACGGTGGATTCAAGGACCACTGAGGCCCGAGACTACTCTCGGGACACACTGGGTTGGTGGTGATGAGGGTCGACTTCTGGAGCAGGCTGGGGAAGCAGGGAAGGCTTCCTGGAGGAGGCAATTAGCAGCCCAGAATAGGAAGGAAATGACAGATGGGAGAAATCCAACGGTGAAGGGGAGGAGTGGAAGAAGGAAGGTAGTGGCTGGAGGAGAAAGGGAGGTTGGAGGGGGGGTGATTTTTATAAGAGATCCTACAATGTCCTTAAAAGCTGACCGGAAAGTACCACTTGAGGCACATCAAAAAGACAGGATGAGTGACAAAGATAAGACTCATCAAGGTAGGAGGGGGCTGGGGGGGGCGGGGCAGAGGCCCAGAGCGAGAAAGTTCATAGGTTAGGCGGCCAGATGGAGGGAGATTTCTGTCTTCTCTGAGAAGTGAGACCTGAGGCCATCTCTCTCTCCAGGAAGCGCTCACCCATTTAAAAGATGGAACCGAGGCCCAGGAAGGTTCCCCGGCCTGCCCTGGTGTGTAGAGAAGCCGGACCCACTCTGGGCAAAGATGGGATGAAAGGGGTGAGGGCCCCGAGGCCACCCTCAGGACAGTCAGCACCCACCATGTGGATACCTGCTGGAGAAGGCCACCTTGATTTACAGGGTAGCATGTTTCGGAAGAACCCCCATCAGGCCGGCTGCCTAGCGCACTCAGTCTCCGGGGGGAGCCGGCCTCTGCCTTCCTTTGGAAACTTGTTAATATTCCCCGCTGTCAGGCAGTCCTTCCTCTCTCCTATCACGGCTGAGCCAACTCTCTCTGAAAGGCCCAGCCATCCTGGAGCAGGCTGTTATCTGTCCTCTGGTCCCGGGGAGGCCCTCCTCACCCCTGCGGCCTCTGCCAGGCACACCTAGGGCAGAAGTGTGTTTAAGGCCTCATCCTCTCAGGGATACCAGTGGGTCCCCGTCTCATAAAGACGTCTCCAGGGACCTGAGGGCCCCCTTGGCCTCCTCCTGCGGGTCCTCTCTGAGCTGAATCTTTCTCTCTGGCTCTGATTAGCACCCAGCTTCTCTCCCTGCCCGGTGGGAGAAGCCTGGGACCAGGCCACTCACAGGCTGGGCCTCCCTTCCCGGACTGGGCTGGAGACTAGAGTCAATGGCATCACCCCACATGGCATTCAGCACGATGCCCTAGCATGTAGGAAACACCTGGTAAAGAAACTGACGCCAGGCCACAGAGGTAGCGGGCAGGAAGGCCAGGACGTGGCCTTGCATTTGAGCCCAGCTGCTAGTTCCGGGTGGGCCCCAAACAGACTGATTCCCATCTCCAAGTCTCTTTCCCCATCTGCCCTGGAGCAGGTGGCTGGGCAGAGCCAAGGAGCCCTGGGGTCCTGTTTTTATGGGGGACACAGACACCCTGGCCCAGCCCAACCCAGCACCTCGGCCCCCTAGGACCGTAGGCTTGGCCTGGCAGCCGCCTCTAAATCCCAACCTGCAGGAAACCATGGGCTGCAACAGCCCCATTTGCAGAGCCCGGCCTGGTTAATCTGCTTCATTAAAGGCACTAATTAATTGGCTTAATTAAAAGGGTAACCTGGAAGCCAGCAGAACTACCTCCTAACGAGGCACGAGGCTATGCGGAGGCAGCCCTGGAGCCGAAGAGGGGAGCCCCCTGCCTGCCCCCAGCATGCCCATCCAAGGGCCGGGAGCCCAGCCCCTGGCTCGGGGCAGCCCCCAGCCTACACCGTCCCGGTGACTGCTGACCCTCCCCCGGGCCCACACCCGCCTCAGTCAGGCTCTGCGCGCTGGGGGGAATCGGAAGTCCTGCATTCACATGCACCGCTTGGCTGCAGTTAAAAGCCCAGAATGTAAGCAGCCATAATTAGACCAAGCACAGGCAGGTTGCAGCAGATAAAGGTTAACAGGCCAGGAGGGAGGGATGGCATAGTAAAGAGGCCGAGCCTGGCCACGCTGCGCCTGTCCCACAGGGAGCTGGGTGGGCTCCAGCGGGGGCACTGCCGGCCCCGTGGCAGAACACCACGTGGGCAAGGAGCCCCTGAACCACGAGCTTCCATGATCACGAAGCACTAGCATCAGGAGAAGAGGGCTTTAAATCCCCACTCCACCTCTAGAGGCTGAGTGGCTGTGGCAAGACCTCTTTGAGCTCTGTTCCTCATTTGCAAAACGCCTGCTAGGGGTGCCCAGCAGCTTCCCTTCCCAGGCAGGCCCGCCCCCGGCTTAGCAGGAGAGAGTGCTGGGATCGATTAGCCATGTCTGCCCAGGGCAGCACATAAGAAGAGGAGGCTTGTGTGCCGCTCTGGTCCCGCCCATACTGCCAGCCTCCGAAGAGGCTAAGTCCCCATGTCCAGGTTTCCAATCGTCCCCACGGCAAGAGGAAACTAATTCCCGAAACTCGTCCCCTCTCTGCAAGGCCTCACAGCTCACAAAGGTGTTCTTCCAGACAGTATTCATTTGAGCATCCCTGGTTTAGAAGTGACACTCCAGGCGGCTTGTTGTGTCAAGGAAGATTTTTGCTGTGCTGTGGGGACCCTGCCCTCCTCCACCCCACACACTCCCCGGGCCACCAGCCACGCTCATGAGCAGCCCCCTCCTTTGAGCTGGACGACCTCTCACTGAGCAGGAAAGTCATAACCAATGTAACACAGGGCCCAGGGACCAAGTAGCCTCAGAACGTTCATTCACGGCTCCTCTCAAAACCCCAAGAGAGGAAAGACAGGACCTCAGAATGGGTTGAGGGTGGTCTCTCCAGCATCCAAAGGAGCCCAGTTAGGCCCTGGTGTCCTTTAGGGACAGGCAGGGGTGGGTGGGGGTGGTGGTGAGACCAGGTGCCGTGGGCACCAAACGGTTCAGGATATAAAAGCGTTAGAGAGTGGGAGGGAGCCCCTGAGGGTCCCGAGCCCCAGCCCAGCCCGTGTGATGGGTAAGGCCTCGGGGCAGCGCAGCCGGCCCGGCCTGGTGGACACACAGCTGTCAGCCCTCTCCCACACTGAAACTGCGCCGGTGGCGGCTGTCAGACCGGACAGATTTAGTCTCCACGCAAACAGCTGTTAGCCTGCTCACCGACGGCCCTGCCGCCGCCTGGGAGCCAGGAGCAAGGTTCCGGCGAGGGTACCCCCGCCCTGCAATCATGAGACTCAATCAGCACCAGGCCCTGGGGAGGGAGGGGCTGCCACACGGCTGTCACCACCTACAGTGTCAGGCCAAGCCGCCAGAGTCCCCTATAAGCACACCCCATCCCCCCAGCGCCTCCCAGGCTCGCAGACCCAAGAACCCGCCCCCTCATCCACTCGGGTGCCCCGAGGGCTGTCAGTGCTGGTGTCTGCCCAGAGCGGCTTCCCCCAGAGGGACCGGCCCCTTCCCTCCTCTGACTGCGCATTCACGGGGGACCAACTTCTGCCCCCGTCATCCTGTTCTCGGGCACCCCGGGCCCCATGTCACAGATGAGGAGACTGAGGTCTACAGAAGCGGCCAGGTGAGTGGCCAGGGGGACTAGAACCTAGGGCTCCTGGAACATGGCATCCACGGAGTCAACTCCCCGCAGCTGGGTGGGCACAGACCAAACCCCCAGAGCTCATGATGGGGTGGGGGGCATCACGCCGTCCCACCCCCAGGCAAGGCTGGGTGAAGAGAACTTAGGACGAGGACAGAGGGGACAGACAAGGCCGCCTACAACAAGAAGGCCCTAGAGGTTGGACAAGAGCAAGGCAGGGAGTATGGGAGGCCTGGCTCAGGCAACGGGCCTAAGGGTAGTGGCCTCGGCACTCAGGGCCCTTCGCTTCCCCCTCGGACCCCAGAGCCAACAGGCCGTCTGCACACCGAGCCACCACCCTGCCCTCGGCCCCATCCAAGCTTCCCCTGGGCCACGGAAACCTGCCCATCTTTCCCCAGTAGAATCCTCAGGTGCGGGGTGGGGGTCCAACCACCTAGAAGCCAGCGCAGCGCGGCCCGGGAAGGAATGTGCTCAGAAAATGTCATTGGCCAGGAGATGCTGACCAGTGTGGCTCTCACTCCGCCAGGCAGCCCGGTGAGGGGGGCTGTGCTTGCCAGGTAACCCCTGGGAGCCGGAGCAGGGTGGGCGCGGTGCAGGCATGCTTGGGTCCGCATGATCCAGAAAAATAGAGCCGGGACCAGAGTCCTGGCGGTCAGGCCCTTCACAGGGTCCTACTGAGGGCCGCACAAGGCTCTGCCCGAGGGACAGCGTACACCACCCCCCACAAAGCCCCTTGGCAGCAGGCAGGCAGCGTGGCTCGCCTTGCCCGGCTGCCCTGGGGCAGAGGCCCATTTCCAGAAGGGCAAGTCGGGACGATGCTGGACTCTCGAGCCCTTGGGGCTCCTCGGAGAGCTGCTGGAAACCTCCAGGTCTCCGTCCATCCTGCCGAAATGAGGCAACCAGCAGCCCCCCTCCCCCCACCCTGCTCCATGCCCCGGGCTGGTGTGAGGGTCCAGGGAGGGAACTGTCAAGGTTGAGGAGTGGCTGGGAGCCTGGCACCTGGCTTCCCTGCAGGGGTCACCTGTGCCCTGGACAGGAGGCACTGCGGCACAAGGGCCCGAGGGAGGGCCTGATTTCCTGTCCGCGGGAGAGGGCCCAAGGGAGAAACAGATGATCACCCTCATCATTTCACCAGGCCGCTTGTTATGAATATTAATAGCATTAATTATTTCTAATCCGGCATCCAGGCCTGGGCTGGCCAGGAGCGATCCCCGGGGCCACCGGGCTCTGAGGGAGGCTTGACCTCCTCCCCGGGGGCTGTGGGGTCTGGGTCTGGGACAGATCCTTTCAAGGGCAGAGCTGGGGGTGTGGGGCCGGGCCCCAGCAGTAAGGGGATCTACAGACAGGACTTCATCCGTGCGTCTCCTAGGAAGGGGCTGCACAGGGATGGGCACCCATTTTGCAGATGGAGAAATGGATCCCGCTCAGGATCCAGGCCCAGCAGCAGGATGTCGCTGGTTTGCGCCTGCCCTGCAGAAGGTCACTGAGCTGTCTGGCCCCAGCCCAAACCCCCGTCCCTCCCTCAGCAAGCACCTCTGACCCTGAGCGGTAAGGATGTCTGTACCAGGGGTCAAGGGCCTGTGGGGGAGGGGAGGGCTGGTCAAAGCAACTGAGCTACAAGACCTAGACTGCTCAAGGAGTCTGACCTCAGGGATGCATGCCTCACTTTCCTCGTTTGTACCCACAGGGACAACAATGGGAACCCTTTGAGAGGTCCTTGCAGGCATTAGTTATTCATGCAGATAAATGCTTAGTACCAGGCCTATCATACAACAGGTGCTCAGTTTGGGTTATCCCCGTCCCCATCCCAGACCAGTAGGTGGTTTCCTAGTGACCAGCGCAGCTGGCAGGCCCACGCGCAGTCCCCTCGGCCGTGGGACTCGGGCCAGTTCCGTTTCCCCTCTGTGTGCCTCAGATTCCCCGACTGGACGGTGGGGGTGCAACACCGTGGTCTCTGAGGCTCCTTCCAGGAGTGACTGTCGGAAGGGGAGGCTCAGCCTCTCTTCCTGGGGCTCCATCACCTCCTCCCTTGTCTCCCACCGTGGGACCTCGTGCCTCACCCCCAAGTGCGGCCAAGCAGTCCACCTGCCCCGAAGGGTAGAGACCAGGTAAAGACCAGTCCTGGTTATTTAGGTACCCGGCAGGGAAGGAGGAGGTACCGGGAGCTTACGAACAAACAGGCTCTGGAGTGGGACCCCGTCCCCTTATGTCTTAACCTCACAGAGCCTCAGTTTCCTCATCTGTACAATGGGGTAAATAACTGTCCCCAACTTGCAGGGCTGCGTCGGGGCATCAGTGAGATAATATGTGCAGATGCCTATCGGCGCCCGCGTAAGTTCCACCAGCGACAGCAGCCCTTGTGGCTATTATCATGTTTAAGGTTTTTTTTTTTTTTTTAACGTTTACTTATTTTTGAGAGAGGGAGAGAGACAGAGCGTGAGTGGGGGAGGGGCAGAGAGAGAGAGAGAGAGAGAGAGAGAGAGACAGAATCCGAAGCAGGCTCCGGGCTCCGAGCTGTCAGCACAGAGCCCGACGTGGGGCTTGAACTCACAGACCGCGAGATCATGACCCGAGCCGGAGTCGGACGCTTAACCGACTGAGCCACCCGGGCGCCCCACTATTATTGTGTTTATTACGAACCCTCCAGCTTCCACGCCCCCCTCCCCAAGCCCGACTCAGGCCAGGGCCCTGCCCCCTCCACGGAAGGAGCTGGGACCTGGGAGGGGTTCGTGGATCTTGGCAACACAGACCGCACCCATCCTAGACCGCCGTAGGGTCCAGGGCAAGCCCCTCCCCAGGGAGGTCCCCAGCCTCCTGCAGACAAGAGCCTCTGTCCCGCCGACCCCGGGTCAGGGCAGGGGCAGTGCGCTGGCACAAAGGCTGGGCTCTGTCTGTGCCCGCAGCGGGGGCAGCTGCCCGTGAAGGGCCCTCCTGCCACAATGAGGCCTTTGAGCAGCTGCCGGCGGGAGCCCAGCTCTCCTTGAAGGCCTGGCTCTCATAAGCCCTGTCTGTCTGCGAGGCCACCGGGCCAGGCAGGCAGCTGCTGTGGGGGCAGGGCCTGCACCCCCCACTGCTGCTGGGCACACTGCCTCCCCAGCCTCTCACCGGACGATCCCTGGCAGGTGGGGCCTCAGGGGGCAGGGCTTTTGCCCACATCCCTGCTCTGAAGTGACAGTTCCAGGCCTAGTGCATGGAAGAGCCCCTGTGTCCACCCACAGCTCTCAGAAAGTCACTGCTCTGCCGGGCTGGGGCTCTGCCTCCCTGCTTCCCTCCCTCTCTTGGCCTCCGTTTCCTCATCTGTAAAACGGAACCTCCGAGCACATCCCACACCCCTACCCCCCAGTCCCTGGCATCTGTGAGAATCAGATAAGACCCGTGTTTAATGCTCTACTCAGTGCCAGGCAGGCGGCGAGGGCTCAGGGAGTGCCAGCCGGATCACTGCCCCATCACTGCTCCTACCTGGGACCTGCTTGATCCCCAGCTCGGCCTCGGACTCGTGGGGTAACCGTGGCCTGGTGACTGAACCTCCCTGAGTCTTGGGTTTCTCCTTTATAAAATGGGCTAATGCCCATTTACAGGGTGGCTGTAAAGAGAAAGCCATTTATCAACGCGCCTCCGGCTCAGGAAACCTTGGTTGAATGAATTAATGAATCCCAGAAGCGGCACCTCGCAGGGGTCTGGGCAGGGGAAGGAGGAGGAATGATGGGGGTGGAGGTGGGGCAGATGTGTAAAATGCAGTTCCTTACAGGGTCCTACAGGAGGCTGGGGGGGACGGGAGGCAGGAAGGGCTGGTTCCTCAGGTCAGTCAGGGAGGGCTTCATGAGGGAGGCAGCATTCACCCAATGTGGGAAGTGAGGGTGGCCTTCCCCACACAAGAACAGCAACGGTGTGAGGGTGTCTGCAGGGAGGGGGACCCCTGTTCTCTCTCTGGCCTTCCTCACCTTGGACGAGGGGAACTGGGAACGGAGGGGGAAGCCAGGTCTCCGTGGAGCCCCCAGTGGAAGCAGTAACGTTGCTGAGAGAGGCTAGGGTTCAAATCCTAGCCCTGCTACGTAGAAGCTCTGTGACCGGGGCCCTCTGTGCCTCAGTTTCCTCATGTGGAAAAAGGAAATGATAACGGCCCCGCCGCACAGAGATGCTGTAAGGATTGGGACTCTGTCCATGAAGCACTCAGCACAAAGCAAGCACTCGGTAGACGGAAGCCAGTGTTGTTGCTGGCCAAGGCCACTTCCTGTTATGGTGTCCAGGGGTACAGGGACTTGTGTAGCCTCAGAGCTGGCCCACTCTGGCCATGTGGGGCCTCCCAGTCACCCCTTTCTGGCAACTGGCTCCCCCTCCCAGCCTGTAGACTCCAGGAGCCATCTCTCTCTCTCTCTCTCTCTCTCTCTCTCTCTCTCTCTCTCTCTCTCTCTCGACTCTGCACCCTCAGGACCCAGCAAGGTTGCCACTGCCCCCTACTCCTGCCAAAGTCAGGGCAGCAAGAGGCCTCAGCCGCACCCTTCCCCCCAAGTCCACAGCAGAATCTGGGGGTACCCCCGCCGCTGCAGGTCTGGGTCTAGGGTCTCAGATGCTCCAAAGCTCCACCAGCCCCCAGAGGACACGGCCTCCCCCCGCCCCCCGCGGCGCTCTCACAGAGCCTTGCACGCCGCCCCCACCTCCTGAACTGGGGAGGGACAGCACACCCCCCGCTCTCGCTGCCCCGCGGAAGGGCCCATGCTGCCGAAAGCCGGCTGAGTAAATAATGACATTTCCTCCTCTCTCCTGTGCTCTTCGCCCCCTTTCCCTTCCACAAATAAATTATCAACATGCCCAGGTCCCGGCGGAGCGGAGCATATCGCGGGGAACAATGAAAAAGCTTTTAATAGGATTCCAGGAGCTGCAGCCACTCGCTCGCGGGCCCTAATGGAGATTGCTCGGTGACCGCGGGCCGCCCGCGCCCTCCTGGGCCCCCCGCACAGGCCCGGCTCCTCCCGGGGGCACCGGAGGCTTCGAGGCCCAGCTGGGCCACCCGCTGACGTCACGGGCCGGGCGTCTGGGCCCGGAGAGGAGCGCTGGGCGGCGGAGGGACGAAGCCCGTGCCCGCCGCCCAGACTGCTCCCCCAGGCCCGTGGCCCCGCCCCCCTGAGGCGGACCCCTCCAGGAAGCCCCCCCGGCCTGCCTCCCTCCGGGCTCAAATGGCACCTCTGCTGTGAGCCCTTCCCTGACTCCTCCTACCCCACGCGTGCTGAATGACGTCACGTGTCGGCAAGGCCGGCAGGTGTCTGCACACAGTGGGGCCCCTGGGAACGCAGGCTGAGCGCGGGGGGGCGGGGTGGGGGGGGGGCTCCAGGAGGCCTAGGCTCTGCGGCCAGAGGGGACTGGAGCTGTGCAGGTCCCCAGCTCCGGGAGGGGCTGGGTCCAGGGAGCAGCACGACAGAGACAAAACTCAGGCCCCGGAGACCGCGGGGTTCCCTGCCCCGTCTCTGCGCCTCAGTTTCCCGTCTGTGAGAGCATGTGTCAGGGCCCGGATGGAGCCGGGCCACATCTGCCTCAATGGCTGCCCTTCCTCCGTGTGACCTTGGCCAAGTCACTTCACCTGCGTCTCCGTTTCCTAGGGAAGAAAATCGGGATAATGCTGGAGCCTACCTCAGAGGTTTTGTGGCGGGGATTAATCCGGTTAACACCAACGGCACGTAGCAAGCGCAATCTGTCATCTACTGCTAGTACAATGGCCGCCATCTGCCCCAGGGTCATGTGTTGGGGGCCTAACAGGGTAAGACGCCGTGTCCTCGCTGTGCGACCTTGGTCCGGTCGCTTTATCTGTCTGCGCCTGGTTTTCCTTCCGGAAAACAGCAGTGGTGAAGACCGGAGACCCTGCACAGGGAGGAGAGTCCTTAGCATGGCTCCGTGACACGTAGTGTAGACCATAAGCGCTCAATAACGGCAGCCGTCATGGTCTCTCTGCTGCCCTCACGGGAGGCGTTGAGCCACACTGGTCCCAAGCCTGGCTTCCACCCTGAGGCCTGGCACGCAGGAGGTGCCCAGTAAATACCCAAGGGCATCCTGCCTGACCCCCTCCTAGAGGACCCATCCTGGGCAGAAGGTGACATTTGAGCCCCGACCTTTGTCGGGAAGGTGACATCTGAGACATCTGTCCCCAGTGAGGGGCCAGTCAGGAGCTGAGCAAATGCCCTGAGAGCCTTCCTGCCAGACAGGGCCGGGCGCCCCCGAGCGAGGGAGGCTGGCGTGTGCAATCCGTCCCAGGCCCTGAGCTCCTCGGAGCCCCCGGGGGCAGGGGCAGCATCCTCGCCCTGCACCTGGGGGAGCCTGTCCTATTTGCCAAAGTACAGGAAGTCCTGACTCCTGCAAAGTCCTTCCATCTGTCATGTTTAGTCTCCACACTGACCCCGAAGTGCCCTCCATCCTTCCATTTCACTGGCGTGGAGACTGAGGCACAGAAAAGCAAAGTGAGGTGTCCAGGGGCACCCAGCTGATAAGTAACCGAGGTGGGATTCAAACCCAGGACCACCAGACTCCAGAGCCCAGTACCTGGATTCCACACAGCACAGCTGCCTCGTGGTGGATCCTGACTTCCTCCTGGCCTTGGACAAGGCATGTCTCCACTCTGTGCCTCAGTGTCCCTACTCTCACAGTGGGAAGAAGACAAGCCAGGCAGAGCTTGTGGGGCAGAAGCCCCTGGAAGCTGGGGCCTGGCACTGCCCAGTCCCCTCGGTAGCCCAAGCCCGGTGGAGGGAGCAGGATCAGGGCGGGGGGTGGGGGTCTCAGGGCTCAGAGTCCCAGAGCCATGGTGTTGCTGGGCCCTTCGGAGCCTTGTGGCCCAGCCCCTTGGCCATCAGTAGTGGAGAAACTGAGGCCCAGACAGCCCTATCGTGACTGGGAGGGTAGGGGAGAATGTGTGGTCTGTCTCCCTGGACAGATGGGCACTCTATGGGGGGAGGGGGGGTGCAGCCTCTGTGAGGACAGAAGGGCTCCTGAGACCCCTTCGGTCCTCCAAGGAGCCCCCTCTGTATCCTCTGGCCAGTGCTGAGCACTGGCCCAGCCCCCGCACTGGGCCGCTGGCTCCAAGCAAGTGGCCCTGCTGAATGCCCACCGGACTGCTCCGCTCCCCCCCCTCCCCGGGATCAGGGGTTAGGCTGAAGAGCCGACACCCTCCACGTCTCCTCAGTCAGAGCAGAGCTGGGGAGGGGGCTATCGCTCCCCTTTGCACCCATGCCCTCCCCAGAGAGGGCCCTGGGGAAAACACACCGGCGACAGCCTTGTCTGGAGGCCAGGAGGGGCAGGGGCCTGCAGAGGAAGGGGCCCGGGTGGGGTATGGGAGCCACTCTCTTAGTTAGCGGCCGTGTCATGGAGGTGGGGTGGGATGCGGGGTTCTTGTGCCTCACGGCCCGGCTCCTGCCGGTTAAGGGAAGGCGGGTTAGGGTTAGTGTGGGCCTGTGCGTGCAAGGATGCGAGTGCGTGCGAAATCTCGCGTCATCGAGAGGTGTGAGCACAGCGCACATTTCTCTCTGTGTCCTCATGTGGCCCTGGCGGGACCGGGGCCGTGGAGGGCTCATCTGCGGCCAGCTCCAGGCCTGGCCCGCCTTGGGCAGCTTCTCTGAGTGAGTGAGACCCTCTGTGCCCCACTGAGTCTAAATCCCCCAGTCCCCCCCACTCAGGGCAGGGGCGGCCCAGTCCAGGAGCCCCGTGGCAGACCGAATCCCACCCTGTACGTTAACTGGGACGGGCCTCCTCGGGCCCAAGGCAGACTCCCAGGATCCTGGGACTGGACTGGCCCGCCAGCAGGCACCTGCCCTGAGCCAGAACCAGGCCCCTCAGGTCTGAAGGTCTGACCACAGAGGAGTGTGTTCAAATCAAGGTCATCCCAGGAAAGCCAGCAGACAGCTGCTGGGCAGGGTCTGTGGGGAGCCTCGGTGGGCATTTGGTCCAGGACCCAGGAGGGCACCTGTTCCTTGAGGGCAGCTCAGTCCGGTGGATTTCTTCCCCCGGAGGCCCAGCTGGCAGGCCGGGCCCTCTGCTGCCACCATGCCAGCTCCTGAGGGGGTCACTCAGTCCTGGTTCACCATTCACCTGTTCATTCACCCCACACTACACTTAGCGCCCCCTATGCGCCCCATACCGGGCGCTGGGACGCACCAGTGAACGAGACAGAAGGACACAACCCCAACCCTCGACCCTCCGTGCTGCACGCCGGGCCTCCGACCCCCGCCCCCCCAGCCCTGCCACCACTCGGGACCAGCCAGCCAGGTGTCTCCCCCATGGCCGCCCCCCAGGTGGCCCACGGTGTCCCCCAGAGCCGCCTGAAAACTCAGCTCTCCCCTCTGCTGGCCGCACCTCCACCAGGCAGCCCTTGGCAGCCCGCCCCCAGGAAAAGCCCATCCGGGAGCCAGCGCCCAGCGGCATTTTTGAGGACATTTTCCCGGGCAGCATTTCCCAGTCTTCGCCAGGGGTGGGGAGTGGAGGGGCGATGGGGGAACGGGTGAGACGAGCAATTTGCTTCTGTAGATAAATGCCGGCTCCTCTCCGAAGCCAGTCCCCCTTTCTCTTCTCTCTTCCTAGCTAGCACGCTCGCTCTTTTTTTTTTTTTTTTTTTTTTTTACAGTTTGCTAAATCTGTTGTAATCTGGTGCCAACGATTAATTCAGGCAGAAGGAGGGAAAGGGGAGTGAAAAAAAAAAAAATACTGCCACAGAGCTGCTTCTCCAGAGCAATGCAGGCAGGGACAGCCAGGGCGAGTGCCTCAGCGACCCCAGTTTTAATCCCAGTTTTTATTAAGTACAAAGCCATCCCCCAAACAGTCCGGCCGCTGCCTCCCTGCCAGCCAGTCCCCGGCAAGGCTGGGCAAGGCAAGCACAGCCTTGCGGCACCTGGGCGCCCCCCACCCCCACCCCTCCCCGCTGCCGGATGCCTGGGTCCTGCGCTCTGCCTGGGAGGCAGTGTCCCCTAGTGGTTAGCCGAGCCCCTCACAGCCGGGGCCTGGCGCCTCCACTCCCTTCTCTCCCCAGCCTGCCCCTGCTCTGCCCAGCGCCCCATCCCTGTGCTGGGGCACATTCAGAGCCAGGCTAGGATTTCTAAAGAACCCCCTTCATCACTTAGAAGCCCTGAGTCTACAACAGGGGCCACCGTCCCATCACAAGCAAACCCAAATATTCTCCCTCCCCAGGCCATGGGAGGCCGGATCAGCCTGCCCGTGGGGGGGGGGGGGGGGCGGAATACACGGCTCTCAGGAACAGGGGTGCTGAGCCCCGGGTCCCGGAAGCACACCCTTGTGGGGGTTCACCCAGAAGGACTGGTAGATGGGCCTTAAGGCAGGCTCAGGAGCGCTGAGATGGACAGGCCAGCGGAGACCCAGGCAGGCAGACCCCTGCCCAGATGCCCGTGGACGATGCATGCCCCCGGTGCCCCCCCCCCCACTCCCAACTGTACGCTCCCTGAGAGCAAGACTCCTTGTTTCCTTCTTTTTTTCCCAGAGCCCAGCACTGTGCTTGGCCCATAACTGGTGCTCAACACCTAAACGAACGAATGAGTGAATGAATGAATGAACAAATGAAAAGGAAAGGAAGGAAGGAGAGGGGGAAAGACAGAAGAGCCAGGGAGACAGGGGTGCCGGCTCCTTGCCCCCACCCGCCCCAGCAATGCCTGTGTCCCACCCCTCACCCCCCCTCCCGTCCCCACAGTCACCGGCCCCAGCTCCCTGGGGCGGAAGGCAGCGCAGGGAAGCCCACGGTGGGAGCTCAAAACCCAGGGCTGTGGCGAATCTAGCAAACAACTTCCACAGGCGAATCGAGGCCCCCAAATGCTGACATCATCTGCAGAGCCGCTGACCCCAGGGAGCAGCTGGGCTCTGGGGGCCCGCGGGCGGCGGTAAACAGGCATCCACCCGCCTCGCAGGCAAACACAGGCCTGCACAGACGCAGCCCCTCTCTGTGGAACTTTCTCTGCTCCAGCTGCTGCTAGAGAATGCCAGACTGGCCGGTGGGGGCAGGCAGAGCATGGCAGGGGCACCCTGGGGTCACACTTTCCTTCCCCCCCACACCTCCCCCCACCCCCGTCTCCTCCGGCCATCCCGCCTGCTCCCCACCACCCTGGCCTTCTCAGGGTGACGGCCCCAAGGCAGAAGCCAGAGCAGGCCTGAACTTTGTCTCGGGGAGAACAGCCCAGGGTCTGGGGAAGGGCGCTGTGCATCAAAGTTGCGAGCAGGGGGCGCCTGGGTGGCGCAGTCGGTTAAGCGTCCGACTTCAGCCAGGTCACGATCTCACGGTCCGTGAGTTCGAGCCCCGCGTCAGGCTCTGGGCCGATGGCTCGGAGCCTGGAGCCTGTTTCGGATTCTGTGTCTCCCTCTCTCTGCCCCTCCCCCGTTTCATGCTCTGTCTCTCTCTGTCCCAAAAGTAAAAAAAAAAAAACACAAAACACGTTGAAAAAAAAAGGTGCGAGCAGGCCTCAGGCCTTAACCAGCCCCGCCTTTCCACAGACCGGGCAGCCTCCCCTAATGGTCAGCACCCACCCCCCACCCCCCCACTGCAAGTGCTGGGGACCTCCAGCCACACCCACCCCCTTACCCCACTCCTGGTCCACACGCCTCATCCCACGAGGCCCTCAGCCTCACCCCTGTTCCTCCCGGACATAATCACTGCCACTCGGCGTCAGGCAAGCCCTAGCACCCCTAGGCCGGCACCCCTAGCCGGCAAGTGGGTGAGATCCCACCGGAAGTGGGCTTTGGTGGCTGGCGGGTGGGGGCCCAGTCAGTCTTTTCCTGTTACCCCAAGGCCAAAAGAAGCCCTTCGCGAACCAAGGGTAGAGACCACAGGGGCCCACACTGCTAGGCAGAAACTCTGTGCTACGAGCCTCGTCTGCTCACCTCTTAGCAGTGCTCCCAAGATGGCTACTGTTAACATCCCACCTTACAGATGAGGGAATACTGAGGCCCGACAAGATCCAGTCTAGGCCAACAGGCCAGGCGCAGAAGACACTCCCGGGAACCACAAGTCCCTGAGACCCTTGAGCAAACGGGCTGGCCCAGCCAGCCCTACCGCACAGCCTCAGACGGGTCCTGTCTCTGAGATCAGGACACGGTCTCAGCCCTGACTCCAGGGACAGGGAGGTGGCTGCCAACAGGTCCCCGGCCCCCAGAGGACACACAGCGGGGCTGTCCGCCCTGCAGGTTAGGGCATTCACTTGCCGACCACCACTCCTGAGCCATCTGCCTCTTTTCCCCGGCCCAGGGCCTGCCAACATGCCCTGCCCCGCACCGGACTCCCGCCCTCCCTGCCTCTGCCCGATGCCTCTGTCCCAGCTGACGGGGGCGGAGGGGGCTGTGCCCAGGCAACCCCCAAGGGCCTCATCGTCCCCTGCACTAGGGCGGCTGCCTCTCGGCAACTGCCACTGTGCGAGGCCTCTGTGGACAGTCAGCTGGTTCCAGGCCTGCCTCTCTGTCCCTCGACAGCCTGTTTCAGGTCCTCCTGGAGCTCACGTCCATCTCTCAGCCAACCTGGAAGCGAGTACAGATACAACCCGCCCATCTTCTGTGCATTGCCCCCACCCTGCTCTCCCGTACTCAGGGTGCCCGCCCCCATTCTCATAAAGTGGGACCAGCCACGGTATGCAGGCTAGGAGCAGGGTCCCCAGAGGCTGCAGGCCTGGGGGCACCCAGTGGGCGACACAGGCTCAGCCACCAGGCCCCAGTCCTACACG
The DNA here is from genome assembly GCF_028018385.1 of Neofelis nebulosa. Taxonomy (NCBI): domain Eukaryota; kingdom Metazoa; phylum Chordata; class Mammalia; order Carnivora; family Felidae; genus Neofelis; species Neofelis nebulosa. The sequence continues at coordinate 107,373,506 of NC_080791.1, read as the reverse complement.
GAGCTGGGTCTGGCTCCCCCTAGGACCCAGCCAGTAGGTGACGCAATGGGGTGGCAGAACCCCTCCCCCACCACCTCCTTAGGAGCAAACTAGGTGGACCTCCCAGGGGGCTTTAGATAGGAGGCCTCAGAGGAGGCATGAGGGGGACCCAGGGAGGGGTACCGTTGCTGCTAACGAGGTCAGGGTCAGGCTGCAGTCCACCAACAGCCCACTGGAGGGGGGGTGGGGTGGGAATCTGACCCCCAGTCCCTCCAAGGCCTCTGCAGGTGCCGTCAGTCCTCAGAGACCCCTGAGCCCAGGAGCGGGACATCTGTCCATCTCACCTCATTTTATAATGCAGTCTCGTTCCTCCCAGGCTCAGCCTCAGGAGGAGGCGGACAGTTGACCCCATTTCACCAACAAGAGAAACTGAGTCTCACAGAGGTGGAGAGACTTTCGACCAGTGGGTAGTAAAGCAAGGACGCACAGACCGTGCGTCCCTCTAGAGGAAGTCACCGTGGGAGGCAGCAGGCTCCGGGGTGTGCCTGGCTGGAACTCATGCTGGGGAGGCTTCCTACGGAAGTGTCCAGTCTGTGTGTTTCCGCGAGATCAGGGGGCCAGGGGGCGCACAGGTATCTCGCCCAGACACACACGCCTCCCCTACTCTCAAGCCTGCCCACGGCTGGCCCTTCAGCCGGGATGCGACAGCCCCTTGGCTCCTCCTGCCCCTCAAAACTACCAGGGCCGCTTCACTGCCCGCCCAGCTGGGCAGCGTCCCCTCCCGGGCACTGGCCCTGGCAGCTCAGGCCGTTTCCATTTTAAACCTCCGAGGAAGCCCTGAACGGTCGCCCACGGAGTCGGCACCAGCTGACAGGTGATGTTTGCGCCTCTCCTCCCGGAGCTGGCAGGGAGAGATGTAGTTGGCTTTCACTCCAGAAACCTGAGCCTGGAGCCCCTGAGTGTGGCCACCTTCTCCACGGCTGCTGGGCAGAGAGAAGCATGCCCCAACCCACATCCCTCTGCCGGTGGCAACCTGCATCCTGTGGGGGCTCTGTGCCCCCACACAGGCAGCCCTCTCCCCAATTCCTAAGCCACTGGAGTGGGAGACAGGAGGGGCTGAGGATGCAGGGGCCAGGGTGGGGCAGGGCAGGGGAGGAAGGACCGGGCCACCCCCACCCTCTGCCCCCAGCCTCAGCTTTATTCATTCACATCAGGGCTCTGGCTCCGACCACCACCGCAGGGGCCTGGCATACCTCAGCTGGGCTGTATTCTCTTAAAACCACACACCCTAGAGAGCCCTACAGCCCACGGGCTTGGGAAGCCTGGGGCAGCCCCCTGATGTCCCAGCTTCACAACTTTCTCCACCTAGGACAGCTCTGATCCGCCCCGTTCCCTGCAGCTGGGCAATAACGTTTCCCACCTTCTGCCCCTGGGCCTCCAGCCCCGGAGAGGAGGGGCCGTGCCCGACAACCTGCTCGGTTGGGGGGCACCCCTCTGCCCCCGCCCCGGCCCCTGCCTCTAGCCCGGGTGCCCCCACCGTTCCATCGGCCAGGTGCACCGCCCAGGCCCCTGGCCCCACACAGGGCTGACAGTCCACAGCGTGCATAGGGAGGGAAGTTGGAGGCTGCCTATGCCCCCCTTGAAGTCGTTTTAAAAATAAAACCTCGCTCCAACCGTGACTCACGCGGCTGGTGGGAACGGGAGCGAGGCGCCCGGGCCGGCCGGCTGCCTCTCTCCGCGCGCCCCAAGCCCTCCGGTTCCTGGGTGCCGGGCCAGGGCCAGAACCGGCCAGCCCAGCCCGGCACCCCCCACCCCCCACCCCGCGAGCCGGGCCGCCTCCCTGGGGGCGCAGCGAGGGCTCGGGCGGGGGCTCGGATCAAGCCCCCGCCCTTTCCAGCCTCTGCTCGGGAGAGTGGAGCCGCCGGCCCGCGCACCCCGCTCCTCCCCGCGGCCGGGGCCAAGCGCCGCCGGCGCTCGGCTATCGACTCGGGGGCCACCCCCCCCCCCCACGCCAAATCCCAAAGGCTGCGCGGCCCCCGCGGCGCCCGGGCAAAGCGGGGTGGCCCGAGCCCGCAGCGCCTCCGCGCACTCCCGGCCCCCGCCCCGCTGGCCCCGGCGCCCCGTCCCGCACGCGCGGACCCCGGCCCCCGCCCCACGCATCCTTCCTTACCTGCGCAGCGGCCGGGGAGGCGGGTCTCCTCGGGAAACTTTGCGGCGACGGCTGGAGCCTCAGGGGTTATTCAAGGAGCGGGCGGGAACCGGAGCCGGAGGGCGCCCAGCGGGGCTCGGGAGAGGAGCCCCCGGCGCGCGGCGGAGCGCGGTGGCGGGCCCGGGGCGGGGGGGCGCGCGGCGGCGCATCTGCCCAGCTCGGGCGCCCGGCGGAGCCGCGGGGGGCGTGCGCGAGGTGCGCCCGGCGACCGGGGTGCGTGTGCCCGGGTGGGTGCGCTCGGCGGGGCGAGGGCCGGCGGCCGTGCTTGCGCGAGTGACGGCGGCGAGCAGGGCGCGGGGGACTAGGCTGTGCGGCCGCCTCTCCCCTCGCGGCGGCGGCGGCGGCGGCGGCGGCGGCGGCGGCGGCGGCGGCCGTGCGTGCAAGCGCGGAGCGGGGAGGGAGGGGAGGAGGGGGGAAGGCAGCAGGCGGGGGGGGGGGGAGGGCGGGGAGGAGGCGACGGGGGCGGGGGCGCCGCGCTGCGCACTGGCCAGCGGGACCCGGCGCGGGAGGCTACGCCGCCGCGCGGGGACTCGGGCCCAGCCCGGGAGAAAGGGCCGCCGCGTCCTCCTCCCCTGCCCTCGGCTAAATGGCTGGGGGGCGGGGAGTGGGGGTGGGTGGGAGGAGGTTGGGGAGCTAGCCCACCCGGGGCGAGGAGGGAGGCTTCCAAGACCAGCCTCCAGCTCCGGGGAGCGGGGGGGGGGGGGGGGGGGGGAGAAAGGGGTACTCCCTCACGCGCCGCCTCCCCTGACACCCCTCCTCCCTGCACCCACTCATTCATCCATGGTTCCAACCATCCATCCG